>NW_025963802.1:22445190-23042690 GCF_023055435.1 Haliotis rufescens
ACTCACATCCTGATTAATAACATTGCTTGATGTACACTCACAGGATGATCTATAACATTGCTTTATTAACACTCACAGGATGGCTAATAACACTGGTTGATTTCCAGTCACAGAATGATTAATAACATTGCTTGATGTACACTCACAGGATGGTAAATAACATTGCTTGATGTACACTCACATGACGATTAATAACATTGTTTGATGTACACTCACATGACGATTAATAACATTGCTTGATGTAAACTCAAAGGATGATTAATAACATTTCTTCATTTACACTCACATGATGTCTAATAGCATTGCTTGATGTACACTCACAGAATGATTAATAACATGCTTGATGTACACTCACAGGATGGTCAATAACATTGCTTGATGTACACTCACAGGATGATTAATAACATTCCTTCATTTACACTCACATGATGATTAATAGCATTTCTTGATGTACACTCACAGAATGATTAATAACATTGCTTGATATACACTCACATGATGATAAAAAAAATTGCTTGATGTACACTCACAGGATGATTAATAACACTGCTTGATGTACACTCACAGGGTGATTAATAACATTGCCTGATGTACACTCACAGGACGATTAATAACAATGCTTCATGTACACTCACATGGTGATTAATAACACTGCTTCATGTACACTCACAGGGTGATTAATAACATTGCTTGATGTACACTCACAGGATGATTAATAAAATTGCTTGATGTACACTCACAGGATGATTAATAACACTGCTTGATGTACACTCACAGGGTGATTAATAACACTGCTTGATGTACACTCACAGGGTGATAAATAACATTGCTTGATGTACACTCACAGGATTATTAATAAAATTGCTTGATGTACACTCACAGGATGATTAATAACACTGCTTGATGTACACTCACAGGGTGATTAATAACATTGCTTGATGTACACTCACAGGATGATTAATAAAATTGCTTCATGTACACTCACAGGATGATTAATAACACTGCTTGATGTACACTCACAGGAAGATTAATAACACTGCTTGATGTACACTCCCATGATGATTCATTACATTGCTTGATGTACATTCACATTTTGATTAAAAACATTGCTTCATTTACATTCACAGGATGATTAATAACATTGCTTGATGTACACTCACGTGATGATAGAAACATTGCTTCATGGACACACAGAGGATGATTAATAACATTGCTTGATGTACACTCACAGAATGATTAATAACTTTGCTTCATGTGCACTTACAGGATGATAACATACATTGATTTATGTACACTCACAGGATGATTAATAGCATTGCTTGATGTACACTCACGTGATGATAGAAACATTGCTTCATAGACACTCACAGGATGATTAATAACTTTGCTTCATGTGCACTCACGGGATGATAAAATACATTGATTTATGTACACTCACAGGAGGATTAATAGCATTGCTTGATGTACACTCACGTGATGATAGAAACATTGCTTCATAGACACTCACAGGATGATTAGGTGAGGTAAGGTGAAATGGGGTTTAACGTCGCGTCCAAGGTTTATTGCACATATATAGCGATGTGCATGTACGTGTGTGTGTTTGTGTGGCTGCTTGTACTAGTCCGGACTGATGCCGATTGATAGTGCTAGCTCACTGAGATACCATGCCGCAGTTTAACATGAATATCCCACTCAGACACAGTATACTGACTCCGAGCCGACCAGTCTTTGTTTAGCCCCTTAATGCCGAGCGCCAGACAGGGTACCAGCAAGTACCATCTTTTAACGTCTTTTGGTATGAGGCGGCCGAGGTTTGAACACCGGACCTTCCGCTCTCCGGGCGGACGCTCTACCATTAACCACGGAGGCGGTCCACAGGATGATTAATAACATTGCTTGATGTACACTCACGTGATGATTAATAACATTGTTTGATGTACACTCACATGACGATTAATAACATTGCTTGATGTACACTCCCATGATGACTAATAGCATTGCTTCATGTACACTCACAGAATGATTAATAACATTGCTTGATGTACACTCACAGGATGGTCAATAACATTGCTTGATGTACACTCACAGGATGATTAATAACATTGCTTCATTTACACTCACATGATGATTAATAGCATTTCTTGATGTACAGTCACAGAATGATTAATAACATTGCTTGATGTACACTCACAGGATGATTAATAACACTGCTTGGTGTACACTCGCAGGGTGATTAATAACATTGCTTGATGTACACTCACAGGATGATTAATAACAATGCTTCATGTACACTCAAAGGGTGATTAATAACACTGCTTGATGTACACTCACAGGATGATTAATAACACTGCTTGATGTACACTCCCATGATGATTAATTACATTGCTTGATGTACATTCACATTATGATTAAAAACACTGCTTCATTTACACTCACAGAATAATTAATAGCATTGCTTCATGTATACTCACAGAATGATTAATATCATTGCTTGATGTACACTGACAGGATGATCAATAAGATTGCTTGTTGTATACTCAAAAAATGATTGATAAGATTGCTTCATGTACACTCATAGGATGATTAAAACATTGCTTGATGTAAACTCACATGATGATTAATAACATTGCTCGATGTATACTCACAGGTTATTAATAACATTGCTTGATGTACACTGACAGGATGATCAATAACATTGCTTGTTGTATACTCACATGATGATTAATAACTTTGCGTCATGGACACTCACAGGATGGTTAATAACATTGCTTGATGTACACTCACGGGATGATTAAAAACATTGCTTGATGTACACTCACAGGATGATTAATTACATTGCTTGATGTACACTGACAGGATGATCAATAAGATTGATTGTTGTATACTTAAATAATGATTGATAACATTGCTTCATGGACACTCACAGAATGATTAATAACATTGCTTGATGTACATAAACAGAATGATTAATAACATTGCTTGATGTATACTCACATGATGATTAATAACATTGCTTAATGTACACTCACAGGATGATTAATAACATTGCTTCATTTACACTCACAGGATGATTTATAACATTGCGTAAAATATATACTCACAGTATGATTAATAACATTGCTTGATGCACAGTCACAGGATGATTAATAACATTGCTTGATGCACACTCACAGAATGATTAATAACATCTCTTGATGTACAATCACATGATGATTAATAACATTGCTTGATGTACACTCACAGAATGATTAATATCATTGCTTGCTGCACAGTGACAGAATGACTTATAACATTGCTTGATCCACAGTGACAGAATGATTAATGACATTGCTCCATGTCCACTCACCGTATGATTAGTAACATTGTTTGATACACAGTCACATGATGATTAATAACATTGCTTGATGTACACTCACAGAATGATAAATAACATTGCTTGATGCACAGTGACAGAATGATTAATAACATTTATTGATGCACAGTGACAGAATGATTAATAAAATTGATCCATGTACACTCACATAATGAATAATAAAAGTGCTTGATGTACACTCACAGGATGTTTAATAACTTTGCATCATGGTACATACACAGAATGATTGATAACATTGCTTGATGAACACGCAGAGGATGATTAATAACATTGCTTCATTTACACTCACAGGATGATTTATAACATTGCGTAAAATATATACTCACAGTATGATTAATAACATTGCTTGATGCACAGTCACAGGATGATTAATAACATTGCTTGATGTACGCTCACAGGATGATTAATAAGATCTCTTGATGTACACTCACATGATGATTAATAACATTGCTTGATGTACACTCACAGTATGATCAAAAGCATTGCTTCATTTACATTCACAGGATGATTCATAACATTGCGTGATATATACTCAAAGAATGATTAATAACTTTGCTTGATGCACAGTGACAGAATGATTAATAACATTGCTCCATGTACACTCACAGTATGATTAATAACATTGCTTGATGTACAGTCACATGATGATTAATAACATTGCTCGATGTATACTCACAGGTTATTAATAACATTGCTTGATGTACACTGACTGGATGATCAATAACATTGCTTGTTGTATACTCACATGATGATTAATAACTTTGCGTCATGGACACTCACAGGATGGTTAATAACATTGCTTGATGTACACTCACGGGATGATTAAAAACATTGCTTGATGTACACTCACAGGATGATTAATTACATTGCTTGATGTACACTGACAGGATGATCAATAAGATTGATTGTTGTATACTTAAATAATGATTGATAACATTGCTTCATGGACACTCACAGAATGATTAATAACATTGCTTGATGTACATAAACAGAATGATTAATAACATTGCTTGATGTATACTCACATGATGATTAATAACATTGCTTAATGTACACTCACAGGATGATTAATAACATTGCTTCATTTACACTCACAGGATGATTTATAACATTGCGTAAAATATATACTCACAGTATGATTAATAACATTGCTTTATGCACAGTCACAGGATGATTAATAACATTGCTTGATGCACACTCACAGAATGATTAATAACATCTCTTGATGTACAATCACATGATGATTAATAACATTGCTTGATGTACACTCACAGAATGATTAATATCATTGCTTGCTGCACAGTGACAGAATGACTTATAACATTGCTTGATCCACAGTGACAGAATGATTAATGACATTGCTCCATGTCCACTCACCGTATGATTAGTAACATTGTTTGATACACAGTCACATGATGATTAATAACATTGCTTGATGTACACTCACAGAATGATAAATAACATTGCTTGATGCACAGTGACAGAATGATTAATAACATTTATTGATGCACAGTGACAGAATGATTAATAAAATTGATCCATGTACGCTCACATAATGAATAATAAAAGTGCTTGATGTACACTCACAGGATGTTTAATAACTTTGCATCATGGTACATACACAGAAAGATTAATAACATTGCTTGATGAACACTCACAGGATGATTAATAACATTGCTTCATTTACACCCACAGGATGATTTATAACATTGCGTAAAATATATACTCACAGTATGATTAATAACATTGCTTGATGCACAGTCACAGGATGATTAATAACATTGCTTGATGCACACTCACAGAATGATTAATAACATCTCTTGATGTACAATCACATGATGATTAATAACATTGCTTGATGTACACTCACAGAATGATTAATATCATTGCTTGCTGCACAGTGACAGAATGACTTATAACATTGCTTGATCCACAGTGACAGAATGATTAATGACATTGCTCCATGTCCACTCACAGTATGATTAGTAACATTGTTTGATACACAGTCACATGATGATTAATAACATTGCTTGATGTACACTCACAGAATGATAAATAACATTGCTTGATGCACAGTGACAGAATGATTAATAACATTTATTGATGCACAGTGACAGAATGATTAATAAAATTGATCCATGTACGCTCACATAATGAATAATAAAAGTGCTTGATGTACACTCACAGGATGTTTAATAACTTTGCATCATGGTACATACACAGAATGATTGATAACATTGCTTGATGAACACGGAGAGGATGATTAATAACATTGCTTCATTTACACTCACAGGATGATTTATAACATTGCGTAAAATATATACTCACAGTATGATTAATAACATTGCTTGATGCACAGTCACAGGATGATTAATAACATTGCTTGATGTACGCTCACAGGATGATTAATAACATCTCTTGATGTACACTCACATGATGATTAATAACATTGCTTGATGTACACTCACAGTATGATCAAAAGCATTGCTTCATTTACATTCACAGGATGATTCATAACATTGCGTGATATATACTCAAAGAATGATTAATAACATTGCTTGATGCACAGTGACAGAATGATTAATAACATTGCTCCATGTACACTCACAGTATGATTAATAACATTGCTTGATGTACAGTCACAGGATGATTAATAACATTGCTTGATGCACACTCACAGAATAATTAATAACATTGCTTGATGTACACTCACATGATGATTAATAACATTGCTTGATGCACAGTCACAGGATGATTAATAACATTGCTTGATGCACACTCACAGAATGATTAATAACATTGCTTTGTGTACACTCACATCGTGACTATTAACAACGTTGCATGAACACTCACATGACGATTATTAACAATGTTTCATGTTCGCTAGGGCCTTGAGATAGCCTATGGGTTAAATCGTTCGCTCGTTACGCCGAAGAAACAGTTCCGATTCCCCACATGGGTATGTGTGAATCTCATTTTTGGTATCCTCTGCTCTGATATTGCTATAATATAATACACGAACAACACGATAACAACATTGCTTCAAACACAGCCGTAGCTTGATTCGGAATAGTTCTATATGAGCAAGGATAGCACGATTATGACATAACCGTATGCATTCAAATAGCGTGATAAATAATATTTTACTCCATGAACACGTACATCGTGAGTAATAACATTGTAAGCAGCACAACTGATTTCATTACGTCACCAAGAGCACGATAACCTTGGCATGGAACAACCTGATGCATGCCATGTTCAAAGGAATACGACCCAGGAGTTTGAAAGAGAACTCAGTTTGTCCAACAGTTTGTCCTGGATATGTTCCAGCATGTGCGTGCGGTGAAAGGCCCATGTTGAGGACAAATTCCCGGCATATGCTCTATGATATACGGACATACGGATAAGTATAACCTACAGGTGACAATGGCTTAATTGATTAAATATCTCCACTGAATATAGGTTTCAACAGTATTTTACGAGGGATATATAACCCGTAATCCCGACTTGAGCGTAGGTTAGTCTATATAATACTAGTGTATCATCCATAGTCTTTTACTGAGAAAAATGTAGTAAAATGTAGATTCCCAATCACTAGTGGAGACATGAGCACAGTCAATCTATTGTTTAAACGACATCACATAAATCCGGTTGTGAAGTCATTGATAATGGATGACGTCATCTCTAATTATTCGCAAAACGCTTGAATGTTATGAGGACACGTTTCCATGTGCTGCGTCGCAAATATTGAAAACAGTGGAACAATCGGTGTGAACTAGCGAATAAGCATAAAGCAAAACTTAAAATGCTCTGTGAGAAGTACTGAAAATAATTGCACCGGTGTCCTTGTCCCTATGTACATTATGCCTGGTACTGTAAGGTATTTGCATAACATCGTGTAATTCACGAATCTAACATTCAGGATTGCAAACATACGATAGAATTCAAACATATACTTATGAGCAACAAAAATGAGAGAATTCATGTTTCAAATGCGTCAATTATGTAGTTTATTCGATTGAGCATAAGATCCAGTTGTTTTTGGAAGCCATTCTGCAAAAATCTTTAAATGATTCTCAGATAATCAAACGGATTCAAACATTTGGAGAAATATTTTAAAGAAATGAAAATACCTGACACACCTGACACAACGACATATATTTTTCCTGGAGGAAATCCGGCCTTATTTCGCAAGTTTAATTTTAGAAAAACAAATTTAGCTATTACTACTCATAACAATTGCATTGGAGGGGAAATAGATACGCCACGATGTCTTGAACGTACTGGGCCGCTATAATCAATACTCACTTACCAAACGGCCTGATAAGAAGCCTGGAGATAAATAGTGTGAGAAGCGGAGTAAAATCCCCATCACTGACGTCGCTCTTATTTAACTACATGAACCAGTCGCCTCATTGGCGATCAATGTCGAAAACAGTTGTTCAGGTTTCCTCTCCTACCAGTATACCGTGTGAGGCTGTATGGAATTAGCTGTCACGCTGACTGCTTGACACAATGTATAAATGAATACATAATGGTTCGACATCATAAATATATCTTGTACAGTTCATACGTGCTTTAAACAACGTACCACTACAACTACTACTGCGTCTACTGCTGCTGCTCGTCGTCGTCGTCGTCGTCCTCCTCCTACTACTACTTCTGCTACTACAAGACATTATGAATAGGAACGTACAACATATTCTGATATATTTCTGGCATAACATCAGTTTTACTGTATACTCCTAAAGTATTTAAATTAAAAAACAACTCTTTTTGTATGAAATGTTATAAGAAGCACGTGATAAAACAGAAATATGTCACCATAAGTTCAAATATAAATTCCCATTAATATAACTTATTTAACACTGGCAATAAGCAATGTGTAAGGTCAGTTCAGATCATCTTGATCATATCTATTCAATCTTAATCACATTTGAAGTCTCGGTATTAATGTAGAAAATGTCAAAATGTGGCCAATATTGCAACAATACAACTATGAAAACGTCTTTAATAACGATTCGCTTAAGTACAATCTTCTGACGGAGATTTAATAAAGATATGGTTATGAATATTATTTAAGAGTTCAAATATTATTAATATTGTTCATTCCGTTAGAATTATAAATGATATATATACGTTCAGAAACTTTGCAAGAAAAAGTAATTAAATTGACAAACCTACTTTTGGTGAACGATTGTTAGATTTCCATTTTTCTTATGACCGGCCATGGGGACATATAAAAGGTACTTCCCTGAAGACGTGACCTCATTAGCACCGAGAAGTGTTCAAAGAGTGAAGCAAAATAATAATCGTGTGTAGAGATTGCGGAGATTAGGCCACCAACTGTAAATATATAGCATTAATTTAAGTATCAAAGTTAAATTACAAGTTACACAGGGAGCTGTATTCGCAGCTACTCATCTCCTAAAAAGCGATTATTCCATATATTGCCATCTGTAGATCTGCTTCTAGTTTTGAACAGAGCACGGGTCACCATGAGGAGAAGATATCCAGTACAATATACTGATCGATAGATCATATGCAATTTCTGCTGCATGAGAGAGAAGTGGAAATATTCCACACCAACAGCAAGTATCCTACATTGTTGTATATTGTGAATATTACATCAGTACACACACCAATAGCAATTACATAATGGCATGACGTGAATATCACATATAAAACAAAGTTTACACAAAACTGTTACTTCTATTTAGCGATATAGAGAAAATATCAGATGTGTAAAACAAACATGATAAATGTGGTTACAAAATGTGGTAAGATACCAAACACAAATCTAAGCGAGTTGCTTGTCCCATAATTTTGGTGCGCTTTGGTTTAGGATTTTGTTTTACAGCTAAACTTGTTCAGGGTCTAATCATGGTTAACAGCCGAACGTGTTCAGGGTCTAAATATGTTTAACAGCTGAACGTGTTCAGGGTCTAAATGTGTTTAACAGGTGAACGTGTTTAGGGTCTTAACGTGTTTAACAGTTGTACTTGTTTAGGGCCTTAACGTGTTTAACAGCTGAACGTATTTTTGGTCTTAACGTGTTTAACAGCTGAACGTGTTTAGGGTCTTAACGTGTTAAACAGCTGAACGTATTTTTGGTCTTAACGTGTTAAACAGCTGAACGTATTTTTGGTCTTAAAGTGTTTAACAGCTGAACGTGTTTTTGGTCTTAACGTGTTAAACAGCTGAACGTATTTTTGGTCTTAACGTGTTAAACAGCTGAACGCGTTTGGAGTCTTAACGTACTTAACGGGTGAACGTGTTTTTGGTCTTAACGTGTTAAACAGCTGAACGTGTTTTTGGTCTTAACGTGTTTAACAGCCGAACGTGTTTTTGGTCTGAACGTGTTTAACAGCTGAACGTGTTTTTGGTCTGAACGTGTTTAACAGTTGTACTTGTTTAGGGTCTTAACATGTTTAACAGCTGAACGTGTTTTTGGTCTTAACGTGTTTAACAGCTGAACGTGTTTTTGGTCTGAATGTGTTAAACAGCTGAACGCGTTTGGAGTCTTAACGTACTTAACGGGTGAACGTGTTTTTGGTCTTAACGTGTTAAACAGCCAAACGTGTCTAGGGGCCACACATGTTTTGGTTTGTATCCCAGTGGTATACAGGGTACATTATGTACCTATATATGGTACATGGACGGTACATGGTCTCTGAGCAAATGGAGTGGAGGGGAAGTAATTGCAACCTAATCAATTGAAGCTTTCTGTCTGTGTCTTGGTATCTGACAGACCATCATGTTAATAATGATAATACTCTGGGTAATCTAGGTTAGAATTTTTGGCGGCAGTTTCTCCAAATATATGCTTCTCGTTCATCTCAGCCTTTGTTGAGAGAATACACTTCCGGGAGGGGAAGTAACAAATCGGCTTCCAGTATGAGTGCTTCTTTACCTTGTTTAACTACTCAAGATCGAGCCTCAGATATTCGATCTCAAAAAGAACTTATATATATTTACAAATATTATTTTAACTCGTGAGATTTCCCTAAAGTAACTGAATTTAATTAAGTTTTGTTGCAGACCGTGTACATATATTTATTGTCTACCGTAATTATTAATATGCAATATGAGTTGTTTGTTAATAAACTTTATAATGTCTGACTGCTAAATTCAAGTCATTTGATAAGTTCTGTTTTTACCATTATAACAGCTCAAACATCGGACTATATGTTTTTATACAATCACATTGAATCATTGTTGCCAGGGGAACAACTTTTAATTATGAATATGATATTTCATAATTTGGGAAAACACGTGTTCATTATTTATCTTATCGATATTTGACTTATGCCCAATGTTATGCACTTTGTCGTAAACATGTTAAGATTGTTAGGATAATATACAATGATGTGCGCTTCGTCGTAAACATGCTTACATTATAAAAAGAACATGTTTAGATCATAGGGATTTTGTGTTTAGGCGGTGTTTAGGCTGTCAGACGATAGCTCATTTCATGTGTTTAGACCCTAAACGTGTTAGATGTATTCCCTTTGGGATTTAAACACATTCTAAATTTTTACATTTAAACGAGTTTAGGTTTTCTCGTCTTATAAGAAAAATGTATCACATGTGTAAATGTAAGTTATGTTGGATTTAACGCCACTCTTGCAAATTCACATGAATATCACAATCACAGTCGCTATAGAAGTGAAATAATCTTGGACGCGACGTTTAATATATATTTATTTGCTAAATATATATAGGGAATTTCTAGTTGTCACCCATGAAATGCAAATATACTTATGCCTGTTCCTACTGGAATTATGCCAGGGATTTGTACACGGCGAACAATGAAAGCAGCAAAGAGTTTGGTGTCAGAATAAAGTTAATGTTTACTATATCTTCAAATACTGTCAGTGAGTCCTGTTTCCTCAGTTTGTCCAATGCAAGAAGTTAACAATATTTGCTAGCTAAGGGATATAGAAAATTCAGCCTTTTGTCTTTCTAATATGGGAAATTTGTGCAACTATATAGGCAAATGCCATGGGCTCGACAAATATCCATCAACTGAGCTTTGGTTGTCATTAATCATATATAAGAAACCGCGTAATGAATCATATTTAGTTTTGCGATTGATATTTTGACATTATTAGCAATGACAGAGGCTACACTTTTTGCATGGATAAAAAATGGATGGATATGCATGGATTCTTTCCGCAAGTATACAAAACGCTGACCAGCCGAAGGAAACTGATACGATGTGAATGACAACACACGTGTTCCCGTGTTGTCATATGTGCTTTAGAATGTAACATCTAACAAACATAACAACCTGATATCAGCACGGCGTGCATACCAATCTGGTGCATACAGTAGCTTTCTAAGAAGTGAAAGAGTAATGGAATATTTCCACAAAACAACATATTGTCTCAATACTTCATAAGTTTTCCGTTAATTTCCTTTGGCCCACAAATGTCGTTGCAATAAGCCATACACAGTCATAGGAAAATATACATAAACATTTTCTCCGTACTCCCATCATCCTGTCTCAGGAAGTATTAACGCCCTGCCTGGTAAGTCAAAAACGATTAATTCAATTATATTTACATTGTATTAACCGCAGATATATAGCAGTTCCATGTTCATACCTTGTTTCTCCCGCCACAGAAATCATCCTTCGGTAAATATATATAGGAGTTATCACGCGAGTGTGTTTGGGGATGGTAATAACCCTGCATTAGGAATAAACATTGTATTTAGCTAGCCTTGGCGAGCTAAATACATAGTGTTTATTCCTAATACAGGATTTTTTTCATCCCCAAACACACAAGCGTGATAACCTCTTTATCATATAATGTCATTCTTTAATTCTGTGCTTCAAAATCGCTTTCCCTCTCTCACAAACATTATCGAAACATTGCGAGTTTTCCTGGAATTCGCGCATTAATATTTATTACGCCACAGGGTAAGAGATGTGTCAGTCGGATAGTGACAGTAGCCAATGTAGTTCCAACTGAAATTTCTTTCTTATACAGTGGCGAAGCAACATATACGCAAAACAACAGTTGTTTTTAACTGCCTTTCGCGGCGATCCATCGGTCTGTCTGCTAGAGTAACTGCCCTTTGTCAAAGGGAAGCTACTCTAACCCTAGTCTATGAGACGTCACGGCCACGGTCAGACGTTGTTGACAGTCGGTCCGTCCTGTCATAACATTAAGAAGTGTAGTCAGATGTACACACAGCGACAAAACGAAACAAGGTAACAATTAAAACATATGTCGGCAAAATACAACTATTTTATTTTGTGGAGAAAGGTTCAAGCCGCAGAGGTCTACAAGCACAGATATGGCTACTGATCCCGCTTGGCTAGGCCTCGTGCCCTCGCAAAATTGTTTCGAAATTTATATCTCCAAAGTTGCCAAAACTTGGAAAATGCCTTAGCTACGTCACAGTTAGACACTGATTTTCAGTATATTAGACTGTTCTTTTGATAATGAAAGCAATTATCCCTGTAGTTTATCTAGATTCCCGATGGTAAATTCTGACTCGATCACCGAATGACGAGGGCGACGCCATGTTTGTTTATAAACAGTGAAAGTAGTCCTTACTTGACCTTTGATATTTGCATCTCTATCCGCATATGACTCCAACGGATATCGTTTTTATCCGTTGTCTTTATCCTGCCGAGAAACCTACCCATTATATGATAAACATATATATATCTAACATCTAACAAACATAACAACCTGATATCAGCACGGCGTGCATACCAATCTGGTGCATACAGTAGCTTTCTAAATATATATATATAGATAAAATACAAAAGTCCCAAGATGAGCTGTATAATTTACTCAACCGGTTTCACGCATGTGATTTTCAAGAGTCACAGATAAAATACAATATATATATATACCTCTATGAGTAGTATATATTGTTGACATAAGACCTACAATGTAAGAGGGCGGTCGGGTAGCCTAGTGGTTAAAGCGTTCGCTCTTCACGCTGAAGACCCGGGTTCGATTCCCGACATGGGTACAATTTGTGAAGCCCATTTCCAGTGTCCCCCGCCGTGATATTGCTGGAATATTGCTAAAAGCGGCGTCAAACCATACTCACTACCAGGAATGAAGAGGTTACACTCAATGTAACCGAGCCTCTGGTATAGAGTAACTTACTTTGCAATGTCAGAATGTCTCTTTGTGTCCTGTTTGGAAAGCTACATAATACTGTTGTTCTTCTTAGAATATGAACATTCTTCTTCATGTGGTGTTAACAAATTACTGGCACATTACACTAACATGCAGTGCTTGGAATATCTACATTCTACCGAGTCGTGTTCACAATATTACCAATTGAACGCCAAGGCTGAGTGCTGATCGATGAGTGCTAATTTATTTGATACAAAACGACACAAGGGGGAGTGTTTTAAGCTTTTAAAAATCATTCTTCCGACGTCTTAAGTTTGTAAACAGTAACAAGAGGAGCATTTGCAAAGAGATTAGTGATGTCGTTGGATTTTGTCGTCATCATAACCGATGACGTCACAATGGTGCAATTACATTGTAGCGATATCTCATAGGGGCGATCACTTTATCTCACCCAAGTAAATTTCCTTTTGAAGCCAGTTTGGGATAGTAATTTGATATTTAGTTTGTGTTCAGAACCTCATATTCAACATAATGTAGTGTTCAGAATATCAACGTTTTCCTGTCCTAAAAATTATATGAACACTGCACTTCATACAGTGCATAAAATATATACTACTGGTGTAACGATACGGCGATACAGTATTGTATCCCGATGCACAGCCCACGATACGATGCATCGATTTGGAAAGCATGTATCGCGATAAATACGATAGTTTCATAACACAGTTTTACTTACCAGTACTTTTAAACATGAAATACGTTTAACAGTTTCAAAGCCAGTTTGTTGTTTCAGTAAAACATACTGTATTGCTGACAATTTGCTATAACAGTAAATAAACACCTTATATCTTCTTCAACTGTACTTGTCACATCTTTTAGAGAGCAGAAAGACATCAACTTGGCTTAGGTTGTACCAGTAAACACTGTATCGTGAAACGTATCGTATAGCGACCCCTGTATCGTGATACGTATCGTATCGCGACCCTCCCGTATCGTTACACCTCTAATATATACTTTACAATTTATGCAATGATATGAATGTTACATGTTATTTTATTTCACCCGTGTGCCATTTAAAGAATATGGGTATTTCATTTTATGTGTTGTTAAGAAAGTTGAATTTAATTTCACTACTGGATTCTAAATTGACAAATGACGTTGTACTAAGTATTCTGAACGCACTGCTGAGGGGAGTCACATTTACAGAACAAACTGCCTACATACTGAAGCGACACATGTATTGTAAACAATGTGTACAGATAGCATAAGATAATCTTATAATGAGTTTGTAAAATCACATTCAAAAGGATAAAACATGCATGCACTTAGGTGTTCTAATAGACAGCATGTATAATAACAGTAGCAAGTGTGCTTCCCAAAATGCAAACAAAATAATTTTATTTTTTATGCTGACATTGGTGATAAAACATCTGACAGAGGTGTTTCTTCTGGCGAAACCCAAAGAAGTGTCAAGCATTTGGGAAACTTCATTCACCGGCTAAAGCCATGGTCGACCGCAATGAAAAAGAAAACTTCACAGGCAAAATTATAATTTGATTTAGTAATCCGACTTCTGTGAAAATCGTGCAAGGCATCTTCACCAGGAATGGGACCAATTAAATGAGAAAATAGCTGTTGGCAACTCGCACAATCTTTACACGGACCAGGGCGGTTTCGCTTAATTGATAATGGTTGTCGTCTGTTCTAACAAAAGCTGTCGTGAGATGGGTGATGGATTCTGACTATCGTATATCCGCTCTGTACGAAGATCACCTATCAGAAAGCCTGGCTTCTACTTGGCTATATTAGGCGCCATTCATTTAAACCCTGGTCTGATGATTAGAAGCAAAGGGGAACAACTCCGGAGGCTGATGCCTGCAGAAGAAGATAATTTGTGATTGCTCCAAAAGAATAGCGAAGATTCGCCTGCTCAAACTAATCAAAGACCTTGCAAGATTTGCGCCTAAGGCGAACCGTTCTTGAGTCTATATTGGCGCTCTGTCTTGTTCGCATAGACCGGGAGTGATCGCGGACTTAATTTTCCCTTACAATACCCAATAACACAAGTTTTGATGTTTTTCATTGTTCACGTTAACTATGACAAATGATATCTGTAGATAGCTGGGGGATTGGCGTGTGCACCTTAATGAGTTTCTATGGGTGGTCAACCTCCCGTCTATTGACGATCAGACGAGCGTGTTAACATCAAGGCTCTTATTACGAGTATTAAAATTGACTCCTGGAAAATTGTGGTTATTGTTCCTATCTTTTTTGCGCTTGGAGGTCTCTCGCTTAAATGAATATCAGTATATTGGCTTTTGAAATTGCCTGCAACTATCAAAAAGAAATGAATACAATTGGTTTTTGGCGATGGAAGGGTCTTCCAAGATTAATATGGGCGTCTTTGATGGCATATTCCTGATCATGTCGACTGATGTATTGTGCTCGTGTCTTTGCACATCCGGTACAAAGGAAGCGCTATTAGGATAATTCCAAACTCCATGTCTTATGTTGGACAGCAGATTTTCTCGAATGATTCAGATAGATCGCATGCGATGTTTTAATTACGCTCATGCCAGGGCTGTAATTTACCTTGGAATCTTATTTTACAACACGTTGTTCTGTGTTGTGTATTTGCGAGAGATTACCTTTCGATTAGGTTTAGCATTCGTGTACTGATGATTCAGCACTTACCATAAGGGGTATAGACGAGGAAATATGCCTTATGTAAAAACACGTTCTGATGCACAGTGCCCTAAGACCTCGGCATTTTTTAAGTCATTTTGGAAACTATTACTGGAACAATTGGCACGGTAAAAGTCATTGTCAAATTGTACCCAGAGTGAATCTGATGGGTGTGACAGAAGAAACTCTAATTTCCTACAAAACCTTTGAATAATATATGAGGGATGTAAATACAACTAAAACTTACAGACTGTTTGTCGACTGGAACTTCACATCTCCTTCAACTTTAACACTGGGTTTGGTGGATAAAAACACACT
This sequence comes from Haliotis rufescens, assembly GCF_023055435.1. Classification (NCBI taxonomy): domain Eukaryota; kingdom Metazoa; phylum Mollusca; class Gastropoda; order Lepetellida; family Haliotidae; genus Haliotis; species Haliotis rufescens. The sequence goes on from NW_025963802.1 coordinate 22,461,676, forward strand.
CATCTCTCAAGCAGAAACGAAAGCAGTTCAGGCTTTGTTAACTTAATTATAGTGTTTTATCAAGTCATGAGTGCTGTATAATTCCCTTCAAACTGAGGCGTTGTTTTGGGAACAGCCGAACACAGTTCGCAAATTGACCGGTAAATTGTTGGAATGCTCGCCAATAGTCGACGATGCAATCTGCCATAGTGTTTTCTAAAGCACCCGGAGGCGATGCATTGAAAGCAGCGATTAAGGAACAATGGAACAGCAGGGTCGACTTTCGACTTAAGTTTGTGTCTTAAACTCCCCACGTCATTGGCGCCATGTCTACATAGCCTGTGTTGTGGATTTCTATAGCAGCTCCGGGAGGAGAAGCGGGGCTCATCGCAATTAGGAGATAATTTGGAGAGGATCTGCCCAGACTTTACACTGGTGACAGGGTTACTTAAGTACTCCAACTGAGGCGTGTGTGTGAATGCTGAAAAACCTTTACCTTGGCTCTCTACGTTTGGTGTTTCCGTCGCTCTTATGCCAGTACAAACCGTTTAATGCCCGACTCTCATTAATTACACACCCTACAGAAGATTCAGAGGATCGCGTAAAATGAAACGTCTTTCATCCAACATTCTTCAACATTTCGTAATTTTGGGGGATTTTTGGACGCTTTTTGAAAACTCGATATGTCAAGATATATAAACAGGTACTTGTACACCCCCTTAAATTTGTCCACGTTCTGTTCCTACCGCTATCCAGGATATAACAATGTAAAACTATGTAGATACAAACATCCCTCTGCCTACATCACAATACCAGATTGCTACTTACCACGTTTTATCAGAACAACACATGCAAATATCGGCATTGTATTTATATTCTTCATTAAAAGTAGGAGGTACTCGGAAATAAGTAGAAATTTCCAAAATTGTAAGATATATTAGTTTCTAGTCATAGTTGTATGACAATAATGAACGAACTGAGAACACATTACAAACGGTAGTGAAGAATGACAGTAGATGTTATGACCGTCAACGATCTTGAAGGACGATGGGGGCAATATGGAAAATTTCAAAGTTGACTTTTTTTTAATCAGTAGTGCGTAATACTGCCACGAGTTGGCAAACATTCATTCACCCGACGAGGCAATCTGCGTATAAGTCTCCGAATGGCAATTTGAGGGAGTCTGTTCCTGTTTCCTCTTTCAACGCCTTGCCAAGTTGAATCAACGTGGTAGACGGCCTATGACGTTGACGTACACGTCCCCCTATCATGTCCCAGACGTGTTCAATGGGAGAAAGGTCTGCTCTCAATGCGGGCCACGGTGATCATTGGCGATTTGTGCACGGTGAGCACAGGCGTTGTCGTCCTGAAAGAGAAAACGTCGATCCACACGCCTTGTAAACGGGACAAAGACAGGGTGTCAGTCTGTCGCCCCAATAGTACTGTCCAGTGACCCTTCCTTGCACAATATTGAGTGGGGTTCGGTTAGTCATGGTGATGCAACCCCACCGCCAAATCTGTCATGAAGTCTCAGGATGACATTGGCTTGAAGTTCATTTCGACGTCGCCAGACATGACCATGCCTATCAAGGAAGTGTTCAGTGTCTCATCTGAAAACACGATACGGGACCAGCGACGATAATCCCAGTTTCGACGTTGTGTACACCATTGACCTTTGTTGGCAATAAGACAATTTATAAGGGGCTGCACAACACGCGGCCGTCGATCGTCAACATTTTGGGCTTGTTGGTACCTGTTCCATAGTCTGCTAATCACAGACTAAATTGAACGTTTTGGCCACTGCACACTAACTTCGGCCAGTTCCCAGCATACAAATAGCCCGTCATACACAGACACTGAATGAATCAAGTTAATCAAAACTGTATGATAAAGAGAATCTACAGAAATAATTGACAGAAATAATGATCCTGAGAGATAAATCGACCTTCCTTGAAAGTGCCAAAGACAGGAATGACAGCCTGCGCATGTGTGTAGCTACTGCTTGAGCCACGTGCTAACTATAGGATGTGATTTGGTGTTAAGTTTTAAAGACATTGACGTTCTTGTATAGGATGTTTGTTTTATTTGTCTTGTCACAATTTATCTTTGTTCTAATACTTGGTATCAACATTTATATTTCATCATGTTCCCGAGGCAAGGGAGTTAACTTACTATAAAAGTCCAGTTTCCACCCTTGCCGGAGTAGGCTGGAACTTCCAGCCACCAGTGGCTATCACGAATTATGTCCCTTCTATGTCCCTCCTACTGACCAATCAGATTCCACCTCTCTCGATTACAATTGCTTAAAACACACTGGCGGCGCCCAGTCAAGACCATCTAATCGATAATCAAGATCTATATTGTAATAAAACGGGACTTTCATAGACAGTTAACGCCCTTGCCTCCGGAAGATGATATTTCACGATTCCCTACTTTTTTAAATTGTATATTTGATGACTAAGCTTTCCTAAATACCACAAGGAAGAGTTATCGGCTCAGTTCATCAACACTTTAAGTGTGAGCTACTGCCTGCAATACTACTATATATGTTTTGCTTTTAATTTTAAATATAGAGATCCATAAATTTGGAAGGTCTGTCTAAAGACACAAAGCAGGATCTGGTAAAAACATAACTTGAGGGTGACAAGTTGTATCTGGGTAACACGGTGTACACAGAAATGAATACAAAGATTATGTTGAGTGGAGGAGTCCTGTCTGTCTCAGCCCGGTATACACATTAACATTTGCTCTGTACAAGGCTATTCCAGAGTTTTTTATTTTTTATTTTGCTTTTTGTCTTTATTGTCCCAGATCGTTTCATTATCAAATTAAAGTGTTCCATGTTATTAAATAGGTTTGCAGTAAGGAGATATGTATCAATGAAAATTGAAATGCCATATTGTTTTCCATGTAATTGCTAAATATAATAGATCTTTACTAAGTGATACATCAATACAAATGATATTCTGAATATTTGAAACGGTAAATTATCATTCCATGGACATTTTAATACTTCAGATGTTTTACTTCTAAAGGATTATTTGATAGATGAAAAAGGCTTGTTAGGTTTCATGTTGTAATTGCACGAGTATATGTATGGTCTATTGCTGTGTTAGGAAAAGGAGCATACGTAGAACAGACCAGCCCATTATTTGAAATGTTTTCTTTACCTATGATTAAAATTATCTTTTGAAATCACAGATATGTGAAAATGACCATGGCGTCTCGTTAAAAGGAAATATCGCTATGAAGATTACTTCACGCAGGAAATTAATGTCAAGTCTAATCTTGGATGTTAAACTTTTATCTTAATTATCAAATGTAGCGTCCGATCAATGAAAAAGTCATGTTTGAGTAATCAATTTAAAAATGTAAATCTTTCAAGTATAAACAAACTTTTGAAATATTGCCTCAAAACTCATTACACCAAAGACAGAATGAAAAGTGAGTTTTGAGCAGAATAACACTCCAGGATGCTAATGGGCATTATTACTTCAACTGATGACAAATGAAGAAAGGTTTATAAGCGCATGGTTTTAGGTTACTGACTGGGTGAAGGAGTTGACATGTCACATCAGGGCTGACAGGCGTATTGATCGCTTCAACGTAAGAGCCAAATCGCCGCCATTAGGGAAGATCAGCCCTCAAACAATTAGTTCCCATGAAAGACCAAGAAACGTCAATTGAGGCAAACCTTAGTTAAACGACGTTCTTATGTGAGCACTTGAGAAACCAAGCTAGGAAACGGGTGACTAATTTGAGAACAAATTCGCGATTTCTGACCTATGGTGAGCCGTAGGGAACATAATCCGTACGTCACGAGCCCGTTAGCTTCGACAGGCCGCCGTAGGTCAGATTTGAAGAGGAGCCAGAACTCGCGAACGCGCGTGGCTGTCAGTCTTCAAAAGTCAACCATGTCTTTATAAGCCCAATGTTCTTCTTCCCCGACTTTTAATAGTGTCCCTGTTAAGGCTTCAGCAAGATCGTGGCTAATCAGCACCCAGTAATGAACGATCGTATGAAATCGTCTTTGAGAAGACGATTCGCTCCACTATAATGAGGCCAATAGTGACGACTGCTTTCCCCTTCGTATATCGCCCTCTCCGGGGAAAAGAGAGCTTTATGGAGCAGCTAAAAGCCCTAAATGGAAGATAAATTGGCCTGCACGTATCGACTATCACCCAGCAATTAGCTTGAACAGGCACTGTCGCTGACTCGAAGTTTAAAAGACAGCAAATCCAAGACGGATGGCTTGAGCCTTTGCGAATGACAAGGAGCCCGTAAAATCTGAGCTTGATGTCATCTCCTCGTATCTTGAGGGAAGGGTCTAGCGGACAAATTCGATTACAACCTAATGACGTTTTCATTACAGTAATTGTGTTTATTCGCAGGCCCTCTCACTGAGCGCGAGGCGCATCATTTTGCTGTGGGCACCGAAGACCTACAAGGGCTTCATCAATGGCATCCGACTCCCATACTTTCTAATGATTAGGAAGGTGTCGGGCTCAATAAGTCCAAATAGCAGGGCTTTTCTTGCGTTTAGAGCTAGCCTCGGGGCAAGCGATGCCTCTCTGTTTACTAAATACGCTTTCGCTGTGGGGTGCTACCGTTTTCACGGTAAAGTAATCCCAATCTAAAGATTAGATTCCTCATAAAACAAATTACTTGTGCAATATAAAAACAGAACTTGTCGTTTGTAAATATAACGGTTTACACATGGCAAAGGCTGCACAAACACGTTACATCACTAATCTAAATAAATCAGCGACACGTACAATGTAGGGATTTGTTGTCATTGGGAAACTAACTCACCTTCAGATTGTCTTTCAGTGGATTTTGCGAAACTTTAATACCATCTGTTATGGTTTATGATTCATTTTGTATTCTGTTTACATGCATCAAAGTAAATTACAATCCTTACATTGTGTTCATATGAAACATGTACGTTAAGTGCTATTTTTATCTGTCAAACAGACAATGAGTAAGAAATGATGTTCCCAAGTGAATCATAAAATGCTAGAAAACAATACCTGAGTTTAAAATAATGCATCCCATGTAAATTATAGATAAACGATTACATTTTCAAAACCTCAATTTTCGTTTCTTTGAAATGCGGGCTTTATTTACGCTTTCCAGATCAGGCTTGATCTTGACGTTTGTAATCAATGTCTAGTGTTAACCGTAGGAATCTACTTGTGTAATAGGTTATCATTGACGGTATAGATTGATGAGACAAACACTCAACACACTGATGTCACACAGCGTCAGACATACACTCAACACACTGACGTCGTACAGGGTGAGACATACACTCAACACACTGACGTCACACATTGTGAGACGGACACTCAACACGCTGACGTCATACAGGATGAGACAAACACTCAACACACTGACGTCACACAGGGTAAAGCATACACTCAACACACTGATGTCACACAGCGTGAGATATACACTCAACACACTGACGTCACACAGGGTAAGACATACACTCAATACACTGACGTCACACTGGGTGAGACATACACTCAGCACACTGACGCCACACAGCGTCAGACATACACACAACACACTGACGTCATACAAGGGGAGACATACACTCAACACGCTGATGTCATACAGGGTGAGACATACACTCAACACACTGACGCCTTACAGGGTAAAGCATACACTCAACACACTGATGCCACACAGCGTCAGACATACACTCGACACACTGACGTCATACAGGGTGAGACATACACTCAACACACTGATGTCATACAGAGTAAGTTCTACACACAAACACACTGATGTCACACAGGGTAAAGCATACACTCAACACACAGACGTCACACAGGGTGAGACATAATCTTAACACACTGACGTCATACAGAGTAAGTTCTTCACACAAACACACTGACGTCACACAGAGTAAAGCATACACTCAACACACTGACGTCACACAGGGTGAGACATAAACTTCACACACTGACGTCATACAGAGTTAGTTATACACACAAACACACTGACGTCACACAGGGTGAGACATACACTCAACACACTGATGTCACACAGCGTGAGACATACACTCAACACACTGACGTCACACAGCATGAGACATACACTCAACACACTGACGTCACACAGGATAAGACATACACTCAACACACTGCCGTCACACAGAGTCAGACATACACTGAACCCACTGACGTCACACAGGGTGAGACATACACTCAACACACTGACGCCACACTGCGTCTGACAAACACTCAACACACTGACGTCATACAAGTGGAGACATACACTCAACACACTGATGTCACTCAGGGTGAGACATGAACTCAACACACTGACGTTATACAGAGTAAGATATACACTCAAACACACTGACGTCACACAGGGTAAAGCATACACTCAACATACTGACGTCACACAGGGTGAGACATACACTCAACACACTGATGTCACACAGAGTAGGACATACATTCAACACACTGACGTCACACAGGGTAAAGCATACACTCAACACACTGGCGTCACACAGGGTGAGACATACACTCAACACACTGACGTCACACAGAGTAAAACATTCACTCAACACACTGACGTCACACAGAGTAAAGCATACACTCAACACACTGGCGTCACACAGCGTGAGACATACACTTAACACACTGACGTCACACAGGGTAAGACATACACTCAATACACTGACGTCACACTGGGTGAGACATAAACTCAACACACTGACGTCATACAAGTGGAGACATACACTCAACACACTGATGTCATACAGAGTAAGATATACACTCAAACACACTGACGTCACACAGGGTAAAGCATACACTCAACACACAGACGTCACACAGGGTGAGACATACACTCAACACACTGATGTCACACAGAGTAGGAAATACATTCAACACACTGACGTCACACAGGGTAAAGCATACACTCAACACACAGACGTCACACAGGGTAAGACATACACTCAACACACTGATGTCACACAGGGTGAGACATACACTCAACACACTGACGTCACACAGAGTAAGACATTCACTCAACACACTGACGTCACACAGAGTAAAGCATACACTCAACACACTGATGTCATACATGGGAAGACATACACTCAACACGCTGATGTCATACAGGGTGAGACATACACTCAACACACTGACGTCCCACAGGATGAGACATACGCCCAAACACACTGATGTCATACAAGGGAAGACATACACTCAACACACTGACGTCATACAAGGGAAGACATACACTCAACACACTGACGCCACACAGCGTCAGACATACACTCAAACACACTGACGTCATACAGGGTGAGACATACACTCAACACACTGACGTCACACAGGGTAAAGCATACACTCAACACACTGGCGTCACACAGGGTGAGACATACACTTAACACACTGACGCCACACAGCGTCAGACATACACTCAACACACTGACGTCATACAAGGGAAGACATACACTCAAAACGCTGATGTCACACATGGTGAGACATACACTCAACACACTGACGTCATACAAGGGAAGCCATACACTCAAAACGCTGATGTCACACAGCGTCTGACATACACTCAACACACTGACGTCATACGAGAGAAGACATACACTCAACACACTGACGTCATACAAGGGAAGACATACACTCAAAACGCTGATGTCACACAGCGTCAGACATACACTCAACACACTGACGTCATACAAGGGAAGCCATACACTCAAAACGCTGATGTCACACAGCGTCTGACATACACTCAACACACTGACGTCATACAAGGGGAGACATACACTCAACACACTGACGTCACACAGAGTAAAGCATACACTCAACACACTGACGTCACACAGGGTAAAGCATACACTCAACACACTGGCGTCACACAGGGTGAGACATAAACTTAACACACTGACGCCACACAGCGTCAGACATACACTCAACACACTGACGTCATACAAGGGAAGACATACACTCAACACACTGATGTCACACAGCGTGAGACATACACTCAACACACTGACGTCATACAAGGGAAGACATACACTCAACACACTGACGTCATACAAGGGAAGACATACACTCAACACACTGATGTCACACAGCGTGAGACATACACTCAACACACTGACGTCATACAAGGGAAGACATACACTCAACACACGGACGTCATACAGCGTCAGACATACACTCAACACACTGACGTCATACAAGGGAAGACATACACTCAACACACAGCCGTCATACAAGGGAAGACATACACTCAACACGCTGATGTCATACAGGGTGAGACATACACTCAACACACTGACGTCCCACAGGATGAGACATACGCCCAACACACTGATGTCATACAAGGGAAGACATACACTCAACACACTGACGTCATACAAGGGAAGACATACACTCAACACGCTGATGTCATACAGGGTGAGACATACACTCAACACACTGACGTCCCACAGGATGAGACATACGCCCAACACACTGATGTCATACAGGGTGAACCATCAGGGTTGGGCATATACCCATGATGCTGACGTCTCGTTATGTGAAGAATACACGCCCTACAATGCATATACTCAACATATTTACGTACAGAAAGTTGCAGCATACCGGCGCAGCATTGATATCATACAAAGTGAATCACATATTTCATATTACTAAATAGTACATAGCAAAATTTATTGTTAAGGCTTTATTTGTCTCATTATTAGTAATATGATAATACATTTTCATGTCGATTGTCAGTAATAAATTACAGATATATATGTACATGTTATGACTCTTAAACAAATAGTCTATTGACACAGACAACGGACCCTATACGTCCGTAGAAGGTTTGCTCAGCGCGTATGAGTAAGGATGGAAACCTCTTGTGAAATAAAGGGATTCACTTAAGTGTGGGAATCCAAGCTGCTTCTCCCTACCCCCCTCCACATCGGGTGAGCTGACTCTGTGCAGATCCCTGTAGAACAGATTAGGAACTCTCAGTAGCCGGGAAGGAACATGGCCCATGTTAGCATTTTCAAGTTCGGAAGTAATCTGTCTTTTCCATTTGTTTCTGCGATTTTGGAACCAGATTTTGACTTGAGTTTCAGTCAAGTTTAACGAAGCTGCCAACCCTGCTCTCTCGGAACTGGATAGATACCTCTTCATGTCAAACGTTGATTCAAGTTGAAAAACTTGACTTCTGGAAAACACAGTTCTGGTTTTCTTCTTCCGTTGTTTATCTGCGTGCCCACATCCATCTGTAGAAGGTACAAACCCTTCACCTTGAGAGGACGAGAGTTTATAGTCTTCATCTTCGTGAAAGAAGTCTGACTCGTCAGCACCGGGTTCTGGTGAATCCTTATCCACTGCTCTTGTAGCCGTGGATGTTGGGGATATTACCGGTGGTGTTGATGACGTTTCAGGAGCAGAAGAAGGTGGTGTCGGTTTGGTTTCTTGGTCTCTGCTGTCTCTGTACGCATGGTACCTTTCCAGTGCCCTTCCATACATCAACTGTTGCTCAATGTCTCCATCTAAGACCAATCATTGACAAAAATAGAATTTAGACATAAAATATTAAATATAAACTACGCAAAGCAGTACGCGTTTTAAAAGGAAAAATACACATTTCGGCAAATTGAAATTGACACGATGTCCTACATAGCTAAGAGTTTGGTGGTATTCAATTCTATATTTAATGTCCCATTTACTTTAAATCCTCTATTTATAAAATAAATTCTAAAATGATTCATATGACAACTTCTCAAAAAGCACTAGACATTCATTTACTAAATGAAAATAATTTTCTATCTATGACAAAACGTACAGAAAATTCTATATGACAAATGCGTGTACCTAGTATTTATCAATGCATAATGTGTACATGCGAACTGTTGTGATTTTACACACAGTTAATACTATTTGAAGAGAGTACTTCAACAATGACTGAGAAAACAATAAGTGAACAGTTCAAACATATCCAAGCAAAACTATCATCTTCTGCCACCAGTCTGTGATTAGCGTGTGTGTAAACTTTCAATAACAGTTGCATTCGTAGTTACAATGTAAGAATATATTTTAGCATGTGTCACTGACAACTGTCTATGTTGAAGTGTTTTTTTTATGTTCTGGGAAATGCAATTTACAGTACACATCTAAATCATGATCATCATACAAATATATAATTAATATTAAATGTAACCGTTTTCTACACAAGAAGAGCATCCCGTCACATCAGTAATTTTTCGACGACTCTCAGATTATGACATACAGCGGGAGACACTCTAATCGATATCAGCAGTGTATTTGGCTTCCTTTCATAAAACATCAAAATCAATAAAACTATTGCATCTAGATTCAAACACGTCAAAATATATTACAGTATGTATGATGGCAATATGTTACAGATTTATGTTTATTTAAGTCGTTTTGGGTTCCTGCTTGCAAAAACACTATCTGGTGTATTCCCCTGGATGATTGGGATGTAATGTGCACTCTGCTACATAAACACAACACGATGGAATAAATCTGTACTTAAAGACATTCTTGGATGAAATGAATATTCAAGCAAGAACAGCATTATGAGGAATTTATATAATACTCACACTGAAGCTGCTGCCGTGTTTGTGAGAGCTGATACCATGCCTGAAGTTGTCCGAGGAGGGTGGGGTTAGGTAGTGTCCGGTTGACTTGACCCCCGAGGGTTAACAACTGGACGTCTGGTGTGACCAGTGGGAGGAAGCCCAAATAGGCCCTCCGCAACACTTCCGGATCTCGGGTATCCCACAGCGGCTTTATCACTTCTGGAGACTCACACGTATCTGTGGACAGAATACTGTCTATAGAAAATGTCTTTTTTCCCCTACTTGATCCGTCAGCGTCAGACATTGTTGGCTGAAGTCCTTAGTATGCTGGGTAGTAATATTGACAAATATATGTGTTTCACGTGTAGTCGTCGGTGAATAGATCAAACACAATGTCAACGTGGATAACGACAAGCACTAGATAAGTTAGGTGGCGATCGGACACACCTGTATGATGCGTCAGGTGAATGGACATGAAATTGAAGATGTCTGTTTATGAATGTATGAGAGGAGGCAGGTACGAACGCTCATTGTTAGAGTCACAGGTAATTTCAAAGATCATTAATAATAAAATTGCGCTTCAGATGATGCCACGCCCATGTGATATGGCATTTCTAAGGCACTCTTTGAGGCAAATTATGATTGGTCGCCTTTGGCATTGGCATTGTAAACCTTTAGTGCTGCGAAATGGACACGCACTAACAGTGTCGCGTTTTGGATATGTAATTGACTCTTCTTGTTAATGTCAATGCTCGTGTTGCTCCTCCATAAAGACAACGTGAGTGTGAAAAATGAGATTTGACATAAGTGATAATTACATTATTCAGAAATGTCAGAAATAGGGATCTATCAAACAGTAATTTACAACGATCCTATTTAAAATTGACATTAGGAACATGTATTTAGCAGTCGTTTTCATCTATTCAATACAAGGGTGATACTTATCTTCATGACATTGCATGACTTAAATTATTTGTAAACTGTAATTAACAAGACAATAGTTTTTGCAGAAAGTTAGAATTGATTCATAAAACATTCAAAATATCTATTCACACGCACTTCTTCCGTGCCATATGATATTGAGAAAGCATTGTGTCATCAAAACATCAGATGGAAAAAGAAATCTTAAACAAGACTTTGTGTGGGTTTTCGTCAGCTAAGATGTATCTTTACGGAATTCAGACTTAAACAAGATAAGTACTGCTCAATACATCTCTTTGGCTAAGAATAAACATGCATGTCAGTGACGTACTTTCTGTAACTGGCTACGTCACTCTACTGAACTAAGCTGGGGATGTTATTGGAGGAAAAGCAAATATGCGACCATTACGCTCTCATTAGCGTGAGAGTATGTGATGACATCACGATGTAACTAAAACTTTTCTTGCGTATCATTCTTACAAATCAATTTTGGTTTCATCTATTCTTCTGTAATGAGTGTAACATTTACTATTACATTAATTTGTAGCCCATGGACCTGACTGATCAGGAGACTTCGGGGATACTGTCCATGATGATGACTTAGAAACATAACTTAACGAATAATTTAAAAGAAAAATAAATATAAATTTCCACTAATATAAGCATTTGTACGAAATAGTCCTCGCTTTATGATGAGATGTTACAACAGGCACTATCGCATGACTTTATTTGATATATTATAACGTTATATAGCTTATAAATAATGAAATAAAGGAATACCCTTGGCTTTAAACTGATATAAATGATATAAAATGTGCAATAATTCATAGAAAGTCTGCAGTGTTTACTTACTCGTTTATATGTGTTAGTTGATTACATCCCACAAGAATGTCCTGCATGTACAGGAATCTCGTGAACTACGGTTTCAGTCAGCAATAGTCGCAATACATTGCTAAATGTGACTACATGTCCTCAGATAACATTATCAGATACATCCGAATCCATGACAGTTTGGAGCAAATGAGTGAACTGCCTTATTAAACTCAGAGCCTTGTAAATTTGTGTTTAGTATACATACTTATTATATCAACGACAATGTTGTTAAAGTTCCATTCGTAAACGAATATTTGTCACGAAACTATATATTCAAGTTGCACAATGAAAGTGTTTACTACAATAATCATAATTAGTAAAACATATTTTAGTTCTATCTTATTGATAATTCCGTATGCAACATATGACAAAAACTGACTTAATTTGCCTCACGTATATATATTTTACAACTCTGTTTGATGTTGTAAGTTATTAATAACTAATGAAAGGTATGTACTGAATACAGATACCGTCAGTGAACACACTTTAGGGGTTACAAGTAAATTACAAATATTTAAATGAGGGAATATTTCACACAAAAATTATTGCAAAAACGATAAAGGTTTAATTTTCCCATTTGAAGTGACTAAGCTTTTCGTGATCGTGGACGTTGCTGTTACTGACGGTCCGTGTTGTCCATGATTGTGGGCGTTGTTACTGACGCTCCGTGTTGTCTATGATTGTGGGCGTTGTTACTGACGTTGAGTGTTGTCCATGATTGTGGGCGTTGTTACTGACGCTCCGTGTTGTCCATGGTTGTGGGTGTTGAAACTGACGCTCCGTGTTGTCCATGATTGTGGGTGTTGTTACTGACGCTCCGTGTTGTCTATGATTGTGGGCGTTGTTACTGGCGCTCCGTGTTGTCCATGGTTGTGGGCGTTTGTACTGACGCTCCGTGTTGTCCATGATTGTGGGCGTTTGTACTGACGCTCCGTGTTGTCCATGATTGTGGGTGTTGTTACTGACGCTCCGTGTTGTCCATGATGATGTGCGTCGTTACTGACGCTCCGTGTTGTCTATGATTGTGGGCGTTGTTACTGACGCTCCGTGTTGTCCATGATTGTGGGCGTTTGTACTGACGCTCCGTGTTGTCCATGATAATGGGCGTTGTTACTGACGCTCCTTGTTGTCCATGATTGTTGGTGTTGTTACTGACGCTCCGTGTTGTCCATGATTGTGGGTGTTGTTACTGACGCTCCGTGTTGTCCATGATGATGGGAGTTTTTACTGACGCTCCGTGTTGTCCATGATGATGGGCGTTTTTACTAACGCTCCGTGTTGTCTATGATTGTGGGCGTTGTTACTAACGCTCCGTGTTGTCTATAATTGTGGGCGTCGCTAGTGACGCTCCGTGTTGTCCATGATTGTGGGCGTTTGTACTGACGCTCCGTGTTGTCCATGATAATGGGCGTTGTTACTGACGCTCCGTGTTGTCCATGATTGTTGGTGTTGTAACTGACGCTCCGTGTTGTCCATGATTGTGGGCGTTGTTACTAACGCTCCGTGTTCTTCAAGCTTTACTGCGAGTCGCAGTTTTATTTGACGGAGCGTCAGTAACAACACCCACAATCATGGACAACAAGGAGCGTCAGTAACAACGCCCATTATCATGGACAACACGGAGCGTCAGTACAAACGTGGGCGTTGTTACTGACGCTCCGTGTTGTCCATGATGATGGGAGTTTTTACTGACGCTCCGTGTTGTCCATGATGATGGGCGTTTTTACTAACGCTCCGTGTTGTCTATGATTGTGGGCGTTGTTACTGACGCTCCGTGTTGTCCATGATTGTGGGCGTTTGTTCTGACGCTCCGTGTTGTCCATGATTGTGCGTGTTGTTACTGACGCTCCGTGTTGCCCATGATGATGGGAGTTTTTACTGACGCTCCGTGTTGTCCATGATGATGGGCGTTTTTACTAACGCTCCGTGTTGTCTATGATTGTGGGCGTTGTTACTAACGCTCCGTGTTCTTCAAGCTTTACTTCGAGTCGCAGTTTTATTTGAAATTTTGTATCTCCGACTCCATTGCGGTGTGAAAACTTTCTTAATTTAAATGTTTAAACTGTTTACGATTTGTCGTGCTATATAACACCATCACAAATACATGAATGACATTGATATATTTTATTGATGCGATGTTATCGCTGATTGCTAGAATGGCAAATACCCAAGCATTCGTATGAGATGAACTTACAACATTTCATATCACTTACAACACCTAAAATAGCTGCTGCATAGACACTTCATGATCAGACGTGACATGTCGAGGGCATTTGTACTACTGGAATAATATTGCAATGATTCACATGACTATCGTAATATTATTACAATATAGAAAATGTTTTGCAAACATATTAATTGAGCACCTTAACCGCCCCACAACATAGATTTCCTTCCATTATTCGACATGCTGATACCACGTCCATCAAGTCCTATTTTCAGCAATATTCTGGAGATTATTGTCACATATGATTGTAATAACGTTATTAATTTGCTCCCTTAAAGGCATGTAGGTATATTTTGAATCAAAACTAATGGACAAGTTCACGAGTAAGAAGTTATTTCCTTCTGCGTCTACCGACGTTATAGATAGTGTGGCGCGGCATCGATGTTTATATATGGACATTTTACCTGTGCGTTGCCGCCATAATTCTATCAATAATCATACCCTATACATCATCTCATAATGTTGCAACAAAAGTGTATAACAGCACAATATATCAGCTTAAGTTTCTGCATTAAATAACCCTGCGACTACACAAGATAGGGATTCATTCCAGACTGACCAACTTGTCACGACAAGAGATAAATGAGAATTATGAACCATATAAATCATCCTATCTTCTTTTTGTCAGTTCTAGTTGTAAGGTTCGGCTTCCCCAGTTTGAGAAAGAAATTAGCCTGGGAGACAACATAGAGCAGTCTTCAGAAGGAGGGATCGGGGTTTTTGACAGTCTTCAATCAGGGCGCTAATCCGGCATCGCGCCCACATGGAATTAAAGATATGATTACGGCTAATTATTCGTGAAACACTGATGCCATAGAAGTGAGGCCCGTAGACAGAATTAAGTCCTTATACACAACTTAATGCCCAAATAAAGAGCTAATGGACCCATCATTAGGCAAGGAAACAAATCGGGACTAGTTTAAGTGATGGCCGCAAGCGTGCAACACTACTTCCGATCAGTGCAGTGAGAGTATTAGTGGCGCGCAGTTCCTTTCAACATGGCCGCGGGTTGAAAGATTGGTGAACACAAGCCCGTATCAGACTCTCGATGCCACAGGGTAAAGATGACTCTGTTAAAGACTCGTTGTATATTATATATCCGTGTTTCGCTTTGTTTATCAGCGGCGTTAAGGTGATGAGGGGAGGGATCACCATACCGTTTCTTTAAGAGCGCCCGCGATTTAATCTACAAGCCATTATTGACTGCGGAGAAGAAAATGGGTTTGAATAATGTGACTAATGGGCCATTCGAACAATAGAGGGAAATAATCAGCTGCATGTGGTGAGAGTAGACAAACACAAGAACAAAAGCGAGCACTGGATGGATGTCATTGAGCAGCCTGTTAGATGTCATGTGGTGATAGAGATCGCAAGACTACAAAACCTGGGCACTGTTATAAGCTACTCTTGATTAAGATGACTGTGTTCTTAATCAAATCGATACAATAGAATACAAATTTCCATTGGCGGTAAGGGGGTATGGCATGACTCCTTAACATGGGGTAATTGATAATTGTAGTATTAATTTGTCAAATCGAATCTAGTTTCACAAATGATGAAGATAATTTCTAATATACACAAAATAATCAAATACCCACGAAATGGTAATTGTAGGTTTGACAAGAAAGCGGGTGACGTAATGGGACTTCCCGGACTCGGTGCATGATGGGGTGATTTCCTATATCTGTTTCTTTTCTCGATCAGTTTGTAAACGAACACACTTTATTATTTCTTTAATGACACAACCCTTAAAGATGAGAGTACACATGTGATGCATGTGGATATGAAAAACGTCCGTGAGCCCAGTGTGGACAGAATATGTTGTCCATATCAAATGAATAACTGAACGTAAGCAGAACATTTAAAAAAAAAAAGATTACTTATCAATGCAAGCTCACTATATCACAATTAAAACGTTTCGGTAGGTTTGCTGCTATACCAGTATGTAAACGGGCCACGCTACCTGAAATTGGTATTGATGGGTCTTTATGGACTAGTGCTTCAACGTAATTATGATCTTGCCTGCAATATTTGAAAGTGTGTATAATTTTTAAAAATATAATATACTTATTCTGAAGTAGACACAAACGTAAAGGAACATGAAATTGAACCAAGTGAAACACAGTTATTCCTTGTATTGTTTGAAAAGAAAGTTCTTCAGAAATCTTCTAAGGATAATTCTTACACATTTGTTGAGAAGAAATCATATATTATTCTAGCGTCTGTTGCCATTTTCACACATAAAAATACTGTAAATCTAAGGCACATCGTTTATATCGGGAATTTAATGTAAGGCTCGATTGATCCATCCTTAGAAAGTTATTTATAAATACTTACAGGGGAATTTCACAATTTATTCACACATATTGAAACACGATATCGCACTTTGAAGCAATGTGAAACTTTCAGTGTACACATTTTGTTTACGAAACTAAAGAATAAGAATTGTCAGGTCAGGTCAAAGAATCGCATTATTCAGTAACAATTTTCTCCCACATTGATTAGCTCTCCCGAGGTTCAAACATTATTAGGAAAAGAAATTCATATCTCTTTCGAATAGAGAAGATATATGATTTGTCAATAATGTTTCTACCTGTGCGTTAACTAAAGACGACTCATCGTTCATAATCATTAATTTGCCATGTTATAAAGCAGTTAAAAAAGAACAACAATCAATGTAATTTTTGAATGACAACGGACACGCCTTGATATAAAGTGAATGTACCCTGTGTTTTACACAGTAATTATTAACATTGCGAGACCGGTAAGTAAACGCGCTCTATGAATCAATAATTAATCTTGTTTAGGTATTGAACCAGGTGTCTGTATCTATACTTCATCACTGTTATCACCTCGTTTATCAATTGAAATTGATATGTTTGCTAATTATAATACGCCCGGATTTGGTCTTGTCTGTCATCGTGTTTTGCTAATTAATTTGAACTATAATGAACAATAAAAGACGTTACATTTTTCTATGAAGGATATGTTATTTTTCAGCAGAAACCGCGAGCCTCCCGTGAGACAAGTACATTTCAGCGCCTGATATGTCAGAAACTGACTAACTCAAAGCGAAGCCAGCACTATGAAAAGTCTACTAAACATGTTAATTTAGTCAATACTGGAAAAGAAGAAAATCAGTTTTGACAGGGGATGCTGTATGGAGTCGACGGTATCAAATCTACCAAGATTCATTGGCGAAAGAATAGCGTCTGTTTTTGTACTGAACAACAGAACACCTTATCTCGGTTGTACATTAAGTAACCTATAATTGAATAATTATAAATCTACAAAATCAAAATGACAGCATGTAAAAAATATGCCTCTTCAGAATACAAAATACACTCCGTCTCTGATTACAATCTGATGACAATATCCTGCAACCGGGCTATGACGTGTTAGAAATATCACAGGCGATGACGAATAGATGACTGATCGAAGTACATGATTCTCAGGTTAGAAGGTTGTTGTTTTGTCAAATCCTAGTCAATTTTAAACTTTAGATTATTCAACAATAATATGAGGCTTTCACATGGGTCAGGGACAACCCTATTTTATATATCAACACTGTCCTTGCTAAATGTATGTCACATTAATTTTCGAGAAGGTTATCAAAACTCACTGTGTTTGAAGTACATAATTATCTTACGGAAATGTTTATTGTTCATGAATGAAAGATCGATGTCTGCCAAAATACGATATACTGACTTCAGATTTACTGTTGTTGTTCAGAACGCTGTGAAACTATATTCAAATCATAGTTAAATACTGATTAGTGACGTTCAAATGTCTGCTTTTCTAGAGTAATCTTCGGTTCGTTAGCCATGGATATTGTTTGATCAGTTTGAAGTGATGTTTAGCGATCTGGTTCAAGAGGTATGGAAGGTCAGATATCAGGTTCATTTCAAGGAGAGTCTTATACCATCCTACAACACTCACTCACTCACTCATAACGGGACTTACCTCTTACCTTACTTAACACGTGGATTTAGAATGCGTGTTCAAATTCATTTTCAGCTGCTTTGGTTACTGTCTGACGCATCTGTCGGTGGTTGTTGTCTGCATTTTAACTAGGGTAGTGATTAAGACACTCGGGTGATAATGTTGCAGCAGCAGAATAGCATGATTTCGTGGCCTAACACGCCTGTCATCTCTGGTGGATTGCTGGGGAAGATGGTTTGGTTGTCATCATGTTGAACGTGTTAGGAATGGATACCCACATGGCTGTTGGTTTGAGGTGAATTAATTATTTAGTGCTAACGAGGTGCAGGTGTTCAGTATAACTTTTTAGTCATTTCCATGCCATGTAATACTATTTGAAAACAATCATAACATATATATTTTAGCATGTAATGGAGATATATATTTATTTACTTTATTTAGCCATGGTTACTTTTCAGTATTTTGTCGGTAGATGTACGGTAGACATTTTGTAATATAATATATAAACTATAATATAAAAGAACTAGTGTCAAAGATGATGCCAGAGATTTAATGAATTGTAACATATTTTCGAGAATGTAACTGGTCCTGTGGTGATGTATAACGAACTCCAGATGAATAGCTAAGTTCTCTTTGTATGGGGTTGATTTCAGAATGATACTAACGTGAAATGAAACGAAAGAAATGTAATGTAGCTGAAGAATCAGTCACTTCAACGACATATGTCCATATTTGTCTTGACTGGTCATAACACTGCACCATGGCAGCATCTAATAAACTAATGGACTCACTCCAACCGGGAACCCTACTCCAACATTAGGTAT
Source organism: Haliotis rufescens (assembly GCF_023055435.1). Classification (NCBI taxonomy): domain Eukaryota; kingdom Metazoa; phylum Mollusca; class Gastropoda; order Lepetellida; family Haliotidae; genus Haliotis; species Haliotis rufescens. Next base: position 22,481,024 of record NW_025963802.1, read on the forward strand.
ATACACCGAGACTGTAGCTTAATATTTCCGTCCTATTATCAGTCTTTGGCGGAACACTGACATGTATATATAACAGTTTACACAAACACAAGTATCATCCTACACTCAATGATAGTTCATACTCTAAGCTGGATTTGTCGCTTGAACTTGCTCACCAGTCGAAGTATTCCATTAATCATATGTTCCTTTTTTATGTTGGTGAATGATGTTGTTTTTTAATATGTTCTCATCCTAGGTTTCCCTTAGGAGTTAGTCTATGTTCAGGGTTTCAATAAAAAGTTACACAACAGTACATTTTTATTTTGAAAAAAGCAATGATAATAAATTGCGTATATAACGCAAGAAATACTGAAATACACACATTCAGCAGTGGAAAAATTCATTTACAAGTATAAGGAAAACGCTATAGTTCTCTCTTGATATTTTATGATCAATAGAAGTTTACCCAAGGTGAAAGATATACGTGTAATAATATGTCCATATGTTATTTTAATTGTATCGCATTACCACGTGTTATAGGTTACAGTGTTACCCACGTATGTTGGCAATTTGCATTAAATATAGCAGAATAAAATTTAATCGGCTTTGTCCAGTTAAGGAATTATCTCCCTTCAGTTGTAACTCTTCTACTTCTTGGCAGCAATTGGTGAATTCTGCAACGAGTCCTCTAACCTTTTGTCGTTTAATAGACTTGTCAACTGCGTCGCCAAATACCCCTTGACAATATAGATTTCGGTCACCTTTCGGTGTCCCCACGATCGACCAGCTAGTTGAATGATCACATACACCATTGCGGAGCTAAGAGTACTCTCGGGGGGTTCCAGTGATAGATCTATGTTGGGCGTAGGAGAGGATAGCAGCGTCGTGCAAACCGGGGCATTAAAGACAGCGTATAATTGAGTTCTGCATGCTTGTGTATAAAGGAGCAATTTGAGCAAAACGAAGGAGAAAGCTTCAATAAGAGCTTAGCTTCAATAAAACCCATTTCGGCGAAATAGATCTCTAGGGAGACTTGTCTAGGTTTGGGGATTAGTGCAAAGGAAACCCAAGCCAAAACAAGTCTTCATGTCGCCACCAATGACAGTAAATAACTTTGTAATCCCCAGCGGTATGAGATTTTTCAGTCTTAAAGTGACAATTCTTTGAAAATCGCGAGTCTAGATTTAATGTCCCTCGACTTAAACCGACCCAGACGGAGAGGATTAGAAAGATATCAAAACAAATGTCAAGAATGTTTTTACCGTTCATTACTAATAGATTTCTAGCAGATTCATTCTGATTTGTTTTTGTGCTTCCTCCGAGTGAGTTGTTTGCTTAAAACTTTAATAATGATGGTAATTCCGACAGAGTTTCCCAACGTGTTCCATCCGAATCAATTAGTTTGATTCAATACGTCGATAATGACACGCTACTGTTTGTGTGCTACAGTCACTCGTAGAACGTACTTGACTTCATAGAGTAACTTCCCGTCGATGTCATATCAATGTATCGCGATAATAATCACTTTCTAACTTAATGCGGAAAAAACGATGAAAAGTTATAACTGCGGAGCCTGGGTATGAAAGAGAATAACAAATAAAGAGTTTTTCATCTTGTAATTGAAAATTTCACTTTGTTATTGCTTCTTGAAGCTAAATCAAATCTTTTGTTATTCTGTTAAATGAACTTGTTCATCTATGTCAACGGATTAAAGCAGTTTACATTTGTGACAGAAAATGAAATGATATAGTATATTGTGTGCAAAAGTACTAGGACGTGCTGGCTACCTTTTTATGCAGTAGGTGTCTGTCACTCTTGATATCGCACCTAGTACAGGACATGCTGTCGTCACCATATTAATTCGCTGAAGTTGCTCAGTATTCAGTTATGTAAAACTGGGCAATTGTGTAAGTTTGAAATAGTTCAAGTATAGTCATGACGTCATGAACGCGAAATATTCTTGTCTTTCACTCATAGGGAGTGTTGTCTTTAATGTAACCGCTTTTCTTAAGAAAACACCTGTTTCCAACACTTAGAACAGAACAGAATATATCCAATAGTGTTGGCCACGTGGCCTATAGTGTAATTATAGTACAACATTATAAAATGTCACATGACAGTGTTAAATACAGCATTAATATTCACGTTTTGCAAACACATGTTTTAGATAAATAGCTGCATTTCTCATTACATCAGTGGTTGAAGTATATAGAAGACTTAACAGACAGATATTTCAAGCGAGGGTTTTTATATTTTTCACAAAATATTTTTCACAAGAAATTCATCTTCTTTGCTTCCAATGTTACTTGAAATACACATTTCATTTAAAAGATCAACATGTTTTACTTTAAGGGTAATTATTAATCTTTAATTATGAGACATTCTAAGTTTACAAAATGCTTACACCACTTATAATAGTTACATATGACAGAATTTGTGAGAAAACATAAATAATCTTTTGTTTGATCAAAAACAAGTCAACAGTAAACAGTATGTAGAACATGATACCTAAGTATGTGAGGAGCTGACGCAATACTATAAAAAAAAGTACCCCAGCACTTCAGTACTTGAACTACTTAGTTTCAACGGAGAAAGTCAGAATATACTAAGAAGGCTTCACTCGGGAATGTATAGATATACTTAGCAGGCTTCATTCGGGAATGTATGGATATACTTAGAAGGCTTCACTCGGGAAGTTATGGATATACTTAGCAGGCTTCACTCGGGAATGTATAGATATACTTAGAAGGCTTCACTCGGGAAGTTATGGATATACTTAGCAGGCTTCACTCGGGAATGTATATATATACTTAGCAGGCTTCACTCGGGAAGGTATGGATGTACTTAGCAGGCTTCACTCGGGAATGTATAGATATACTTAGAAGGCTTCACTCGGGAAGGTATTGATATACTTAGAAGGCTTCACTCGGGAAGGTATTGATATACTTAGCAGGCTTCACTCGGGAAGGTATGGATCTACTTAGCAGGATTCACTCGGGAATGTATGGATATACTTAGAAGGCTTCACTCGGGAATGTATAGATATACTTAGCAGGCTTCACTCGGGAATGTATGGATATACTTAGAAGGCTTCACTCGGGAATGTATAGATATACTTAGAAGGCTTCACTTGGGAAGGTATGGATAAACTAAGCAGGCTTCATTCGGGAAGGTATGGATATACTTAGAAGGCTTCACTCGGGAAGGTATGGATATACTTAGAAGGCTTCACTCGTGAATCTATAGATATACTTAGGAGGCTTCACTTGGGAATGTAAGGATATACTTAGCAGGCTTCACTTGAGAATGTATGTTGATACTTAGCAGGCTTCACTCGTGAATGTATGAATATACTTAGCAGGTTTCACTCGGGAATGTATAGATATACTTAGCAGGCTTCACTCGGGGAGGTATGGATATACTTAACAGGCTTCACTCGGAAATGTAAGGGTATACTTAGCAGGTTTAACTCGGGAATGTATGCATATACTTAGCAGGTTTCACTAGGGAATGTATGTATATAGTTAGAAGCTTCACTCGGGAATGTATGTATATACTTAGCAGGTTTCACTTGGGAATGCATGTTTATACTTAGAAGGTTTCACTTGGGAATGTATGTTTATACTTAGAAGGTTTCACTCGGGAATGTATGTTTATACTTAGCAGGCTTCACTTGGGAATGAATGTTTATACTTAGCAGGTTTCACTTGGGAATGTATGTTTCTACTTAGAAGGTTCCACTCGGGAATGTATGGATATACTTAGCAGGTTTCACTCGGGAATGTATGGATATACTTAGAAGGCTTCACTCGGGAATGTATGGATACACTTAGCAGGCTTCACTCGGGAAGGTATTGATATACTTAGCAGGCTTCACTCGGGAATGTATGGATATACTTAGAAGGCTTCACTCGGGAATGTATAGATATACTTAGAAGGCTTCATTCGGGAATGTATGGATATACTTATAAGGTTTCACTCGGGAAGGTATGGATATACTTAGCAGGCTTCACTCGGGAATGTATCGATATACTTAGCAGGCTTCAATCGGGAATATGTAGATATACTTAGCAGGCTTCACTCGTGAATGTATGGATATACTTAGCAGGCTTCACTCGGGAATGTAAGGATATACTGAGAAGGCTTCACTCGGGAATCTATAGATATACTTAGCAGGTTTCACTCGGGAATGTATGCATATACTTAGCAGGTTTCACTCGGGAATGTATGCATATACTTAGAAGGCTTCATTCGGGAATGTATGGATATGCTTAGTAGATTTCACTCGTGAATATGTAGATATACTTAGCAGGATTCACTCGTGAATGTATGGATATACTTAGCAGGTTTCATTTGGGAATGTATAGATATAATTAGCAGGCTTCACTCGGGAATGTATGTATATACTTAGCAGGTTTCGATTGGGAATGTATGTTTATACTTAGAAGGTTTCACTCGGGAATGTATGTTTATACTTAGCAGGCTTCACTTGGGAATGTATGTTTATACTTAGCAGGTTTCACTTGGGAATGTATGTTTATACTTAGAAGGTTCCACTCGGGAATGTATGGATACACTTAGTAGGTTTCACTCGGGAATGTATGGATATACTTAGTAGGTTTCACTCGGGAATGTATGGATATACTTAGAAGGCTTCATTCGGGAATGTATGGATATACTTAGCAGGCTTCACTCGGGAATGTATAGATATACTTAGAAGGCTTCACTTGGGAAGGTATGGATAAACTAAGCAGGCTTCATTCGGGAAGGTATGGATATACTTAGAAGGCTTCACTCGGGAAGGTATGGATATACTTAGAAGGCTTCACTCGTGAATCTATAGATATACTTAGGAGGCTTCACTTGGGAATGTATGGACATACTTAGAAGGCTTCACTCGAGAATATATAGATATACTTAGAAGGCTTTTACTCGGGAATCTATAGATATACTTAGCAGGTTTCACTCGGGAATGTATGCATATACTTAGAAGGTTTCACTCGGGAATGTATGCATATACTTAGAAGGCTTCACTCGGGAATGTATGGATATACTTAGTAGATTTCACTCGTGAATATGTAGATATACTTAGCAGGCTTCACTCGTGAATGTATGGATATACTTAGCAGGTTTCACTCGGGAATGTATAGATATACTTAGCAGGCTTCACTCGGGGAGGTATGGATATACTTAACAGGCTTCACTCGGAAATGTAAGGGAATACCTAGCAGGTTTAACTCGGGAATGTATGCATATACTTAGCAGGTTTAACTCGGGAATGTATGCATATACTTAGCAGGTTTCACTCGGGAATGTATGTATATAGTTAGAAGCTTCACTCGGGAATGTATGTATATACTTAGCAGGTTTCACTTGGGAATGTATGTTTATACTTAGAAGGTTTCACTCGGGAATGTATGTTTATACTTAGCAGGCTTCACTTGGGAATGAATGTTTATACTTAGCAGGTTTCACTTGGGAATGTATGTTTATACTTAGAAGGCTTCAGTCGGGAATGTAAGTATACACTTAGCAGGCTTCACTCGGGAAGGTATTGATATACTTAGCAGGCTTCACTCGGGAATGTATAGATATACTTAGAAGGCTTCACTCGGGAATGTATAGATATACTAAGAAGGCTTCATTCGGGAATGTATGGATATACTTAGAAGGTTTCACTCGGGAAGGTATGGATATACTTAGCAGGCTTCACTCGGGAATGTATCGATATACTTAGCAGGCTTCAATCGGGAATGTATGGATATACTTAGAAGGCTTCACTCGGGAAGGTATGGATATACTTAGTAGATTTCACTCGTGAATATGTAGATATTCTTAGCAGGCTTCACTCGTGAATGTATGGATATACTTAGCAGGCTTCACTCGGGAATGTAAGGATATACTGAGAAGGTTTCACTCGGGAATCTATAGATATACTTAGCAGGTTTCACTCGGGAATGTATGCATATACTTAGCAGGTTTCACTCGGGAATGTATGCATATACTTAGAAGGCTTCATTCGGGAATGTATGGATATGCTTAGTAGATTTCACTCGTGAATATGTAGATATACTTAGCAGGATTCACTCGTGAATGTATGGATATACTTAGCAGGTTTCATTTGGGAATGTATAGATATAATTAGCAGGCTTCACTCGGGAATGTATGTATATACTTAGCAGGTTTCGATTGGGAATGTATGTTTATACTTAGAAGGTTTCACTCGGGAATGTATGTTTATACTTAGCAGGCTTCACTTGGGAATGTATGTTTATACTTAGCAGGTTTCACTTGGGAATGTATGTTTATACTTAGAAGGTTCCACTCGGGAATGTATGGATACACTTAGTAGGTTTCACTCGGGAATGTATGGATATACTTAGTAGGTTTCACTCGGGAATGTATGGATATACTTAGAAGGCTTCATTCGGGAATCTATGGATATACTTAGCAGGCTTCACTCGGGAAGGTATTGATATACTTAGCAGGCTTCACTCGGGAATGTATGGATATACTTAGAAGGCTTCACTCGGGAATGTATAGATATACTTAGAAGGCTTCATTCGGGAATGTATGGATATACTTAGAAGGCTTCACTCGGGTATGTATGGATATACTTAGCAGGTTTCACTTGGGAATGTATGTTGATACTTAGCAGGCTTCACTTTGGTATGTATGTATATACTTAGCAGGTTTCACTCGGGAATGTATGTTTATACTTAGAAGGTTTCACTCGGGAATGTATGTTTATACTTAGCAGGCTTCACTCGGGAATGTATGTTTATACTTAGCAGGTTTCACTCGGGAATGTATGCATATACTTAGAAGGCTTCAGTCGGGAATGTGTGGATATACTTAGTAGATTTCATTCGTGAATATGTAGATATACTTAGCAGGCTTCACTCGTGAATGTATGGATATACTTAGCAGGTTTCATTTGGGAATGTATAAATATACTTAGCAGGCTTCAGTCGGGAATGTATGGATATACTTAGGAGGTTTCACTCGGGGAGGTATGCATATACTTAGCAGGCTTCACTCGGGAATGTATGCATATACTTAGCAGGTTTCACTCGGGAATGTATGCATATACTTAGCATGTTTCACTCGGAAACGTATGTATATGCTTAGCAGGTTTCACTCGGGAATGTATGTATATAGTTAGAAGCTTCACTCGGGAATGTATGTATATACTTAGCAGGTTTCACTTAGGAATGTATGTTTATACTTAGAAGGTTTCACTCGGGAATGTATGTTTATACTTAGCAGGTTTCACTTGGGAATGTATGTTTATACTTAGAAGGTTCCACTCGGGAATGTATGGATATACTGAGCAGGTTTCACTCGGGAATGTATGGATATACTTAGAAGGTTTCACTCGGGGAGGTATGGATATACTTAGCAGGCTTCACTCGGAAATGTAAGGGTATACTTAGCAGGTTTCACTCGGGAATGTATGCATATACCTAGCAGGTTTCACTCGGAAACGTATGTATATACTTAGCAGGTATCACTCGGGAATGTATGTATATAGTTAGAAGCTTCACTCGGGAATGTATGGATATAATTAGCACGTTTCACTTGGGAATGCATGTTGATACTTAGCAGGCTTCACTTGGGAATGTATGTTTATACTTAGCAGGCTTCACTCGGGAATGTAAGGATATACTTAGAAGGTTTCACTCGGGAATCTATAGATATACTTAGCAGGTTTCACTCGGGAATGAATGTTTATACTTAGTAGATTTCACTCGTGAATCTATAGATATACTTAGCAGGCTTCACTCGGGAATGTATGTATATACTTAGTAGATTTCACTCGTGAATCTATAGATATACTTAGCAGGCTTCACTCGGGAATGTATGTATATACTTAGCAGGTTTCACTTGGGAATGTATGTTGATACTTATTAAGCTTCCCTTGGGAATGTATGGATATATTTAGCAGGCTTCACTCGGGAATGTATGTTTATATTTACCAGGCTTCACTCGGGAATGTATGGATATACTTAGCAGGCTTCACTCGGGAATGTATGGATATACTTAGTAGATTTCACTTGGGAATGTATGTTGATACTTATTAGGCTTCACTTAGGAATGTATGGATATACTTCGCAGGCTTCACTCGTGAATGTATGTTTATACTTAGAAGGCTTCACTTGGGAATGTATGTTTATACTTAGCAGGTTTCACTTGGGAATGTATGTTTATACTTAGAAAGTTTCACTCGGGAATGTATGTTTACACTTAGCAGGCTTCACTCGGGAATGTATGTATATACTTAGCAGGTTTCACTTGGGAATGTATGTTGATACTTATTAAGCTTCCCTTGGGAATGTATGGATATATTTAGCAGGCTTCACTCGGGAATGTATGTTTATATTTACCAGGCTTCACTCGGGAATGTATAGATATACTTAGCAGGCTTCACTCGGGAATGTATGTATATACTTAGTAGATTTCACTTGGGAATGTATGTTGATACTTATTAGGCTTCACTTGGGAATGTATGGATATACTTCGCAGGCTTCACTCGTGAATGTATGTTTATACTTAGAAGGCTTCACTTGGGAATGTATGTTTATACTTAGCAGGTTTCACTTGGGAATGTATGTTTATACTTAGAAAGTTTCACTCGGGAATGTATGTTTACACTTAGCAGGCTTCACTTGGGAATGTATTTTTATACTTAGCAGGTTTCACGGTGGAATGTATGTATATACTTAGTAGGCTTCACTCGGGAATGTATGTTTATACTTAGAAGGTTTCACTCGGGAATGTATGTTTATACTTAGCAGGCTTCACTTGGGAATGTATATTTATACTAACCAGACTTCACTCGGGAATGTAAGGATATACTTAGAAGGTTTCACTCGGGAATCTATAAATATTCTTAGCAGGTTTCACTCGGGAATGTATGCATATACTTAGCAGGTTTCACTCGGGAATGTATGCATATATTTAGAAGGCTTCACTCGGGAATGTATGGATATACTTAGTAGATTTCACTCCTGAATCTATAGATATACTTAGCAGGCTTTCCTCGGGAATGTATGGATATACTTAGGAGGTTTCACTCGGGAATGTATAGATATACTGAGCAGGCTTCACTCGTGAATGTATGGATATACTTAGAAGGTTTCACTCGGGGAGGTATGGATATACTTAGCAGGCTTCACTCGGAAATGTAAGGGTATACCTAGCAGGCTTCACTCGGGAATGTATGCATATACTTAGCAGGTTTCACTCGGGAATGTATGCATATACTTAGCAGGTTTCACTCGGAAACGTATGTATATACTTAGCAGGTTTCACTCGGGAATGTATGTATATAGTTAGAAGCTTCACTCGGGAATGTATGTTTATACTTAGCAGGCTTCACTTGGGAATGTATGTTTATACTTAGCAGGTTTCACTCGGGAATGTATGTTTATACTTAGAAGGTTTCACTTGGGATTGTATGTTTACACTTAGCAGGCTTCACTTGGGAATGTATCTTTATACTTAGCAGGTTTCACTAGGGAATGTATGTATATACTTAGCAGGCTTCAGTCGGGAATGTAAGTATATACTTAGCAGGCTTACTCGGGAATGTATGTATATACCTAGAAGGCTTCACTCGGGAAGGTATGGATATACTTAACAGTTTTGGGTACTCTGAACTGGGTACGCATACACTAAGGTAAGTAAGAATACACATGAATGGATACACATAGCAGGTATAGAAACAGTCAGCATGGTATGAACTAAGGTGGCATACGGTACTGATACCCTCTGCATGGATTGTTAGCTCAGCAAAGTAGGATAAATGTAGCAATACAATACAATAGTTTGGTATATATACATATTAGCACCCTCACAGTGCAGGAAAACGGTCCCACGAAAAGGTTTATTGTAGTCTTGTGAAATAATTCATGTCTTACTTTGTCGCTAGATATGTTACAATATTGTGTTTAGTGTCCTAGAAATATGTTTTCTTCTGACACAGTATCATGAAAGCAACCTTTTAGCTATTTATATTTACCCATGTGATATGCATATTAACATGTTCTCCAAAATGAAACAATACCACCAGTAAATCTGTAGGTTCTCGGATTGCTTAATATAATCCACACAGATGTATTCAGTACGCATACACCAGATGCAATGCTTCCATTGTATTTTACACAGTGGTTATTCAAACGTTATTAATTTATTTTGTCATTGGTATGTGGTGGATCCTTCTCAGGGTCAGGCTGCTGCATTCAAGTGACATGGTTGATGTTCTAAGGGAGATAACTGTCATACATTTGGAATTAAACCCTTAATAAGATGGGTTTCATTTACGGCAGTTCCCATGATCACCTGCGCACACTGAGCTAATCACCCCTTCCCGCCCACTGTTTCGAACCTCGTGCTCTCAGATGAAAGTTATGTGTAATTGTCTATTGTTCACGGCAATCAATGACCATCGTAGCACCTGAGTTCCAGGCTTTAAAAATATGGGCGAGATTACAGAGAAAGATTTTGGCGTTTCTGTCTAATTTGACTTTTACTCGAACTTAGCGATTTTCTAGAAATGCACCCATTGTGGCGACAACAATGGGAAAGCCTCTCTCGTTGAGGGCGTTCCAATCGCATCTTAGGAAACCAATAAGCGAGGCCCATACTCTGATCTAATCTCACCATGAAATCCAATGTAAGGGTAATAATTTAGAAATACGGTGCCCTAGGCCAGTTTTAAGTAATAGAGGCTCTTAAAATTGAAGGCATAATTACCTGAGTCAATATCAGAGAGGAACACCATCAATAATGTCGATCTTGAGTTGGCTGCAGAGACATTGGCATTTCTTTTGTACGTATTCATTGTCCCTCCCAAGAACTGTTACCTTACTCCCTGGTGTCTGTGACTGGTAATTCCCTACATGGGGCTGTCCGGGGGTGCGGAAGAGGAGGGGCGGGGCCAGGCAGTGGGGGAGTGGTAGGAATGATTGGAGATTGGAGACACTGTGAGTTCACAAACCATTTAAAGAAATGGAGAAACCAAGTTCAGACAAAATCAGTGCCGCGACGATACATACCGCTATGGGAAAATAAGTGCTGATTAAAATACATACCATATGTTTCTGTATATTGATTGCTTGATTACAAATTATTTTATTTCTTCAATTCAATATAGATTGTTTCAAATGTAACAAGGAAAGGAAAATATATAAACGAAATTAAAAACTAAACTGATTATGTTTTGAAACTTGATGAAGTTAGTGCTTTCTAAATACAATTTGAATTCCAAATCAATAATAATAATAATAATAATAATAATAATAATAATAATAATAATAATAATGCGACATGATGCTGTAGCTCGATCATTTTATTAATGTCTTCGCCATGCTTGTGGTTTTGACACACAGGTCCCGCCATGGTTCGACCCGGAATATGTAGATGGCGACATGGAAAATGATAAATACACAATTCTTTTGAATAGGCCAATATCCAGCCTCGGTCGTATCCAGGCCCACAAACCTGATCTTGTCCTTTTTTATAAATCCAATGAAATTATTTATATCTTTGAATTTTCTGCCCCTTTTGACACTGGTGGGATTGGCCAGATTCAGGAAAACATGGTAAATAAGCGGACCTCGCTTTCGAAATGTCACGCTTGCATCCAGAGTACCAAGTTGTCCGATTCCCCATTGTTCTCGGGGCCTTAGGTTTGGTACCTCCCAATCTGCTGACTGACATTGGGAGAGTACCCGGGTTTGTAACAATCTTGGTGATGCAGAAGGCTGCAGTTTTTGGGAGTCTTCACATACTCCGAAAGGTTTTCGGTAGCTTCACCTCGGCAGCGCTTCCTGGGAGAAGTCCCATTCGCTGTCTGGGCTGCGTGTAGAGGGGGCAAGGGCCCTGAGCTGATGATGAGCCTTACCATCCTGACTGTGCGATGATCACTCGAACCTTATTTACTGCATTTTTTATTTTAATCTCCAAATAAATTCTTTGGATAGGCCCGTATACAGTCTCTGACATATCCAGGCCAACAAACCTGATCTTGTCCTTTTTGATCATTTATATCATTGAATATTCAGTCCGTTTTGACACTAATGTGATTGGTATCATGCAGGAAAAAACATGGCAAATATGCAGACCTCACTTTCGAAATGTCACGCTTGCATCCGAGTTATCCGATTCCCCATTGTGCTCGGTGACTTACTTTGGGAGAGTACCCGAGTTTGCTACCAGGAATACAGCCCTTCTGACAATCTGGGTGATGCAGAAGGCTGCATTGTTGGGGAGTCTTCACATTCTAAGAAAAGTTCTGGATAGGTTTAACTGGGTAGCGCTTCCTGGGATAAGTCCCATTCGCTGTCTGGGCAGCGTATAGAGGGGGCAAGGGCCCTGAACTGATGATGAGCCTAACCAGCCTGACTGTGCCAGGTTTACCCAAACCATCTTTACTGCATTTTTTATTTTAACCTGTTAATAATAACAACAACAACAACAACAATAATAATAATATCGGCATGTCCTTTGGACATATCAAGGAAAGACTTTGTGCAGAGTAGAAATGTAGACTTCAGCTAATCTGTTGTTCATAGTTGAAAGATAGGGAAAATGTTAACGCCACAAACACTTATGCTGTACCCGTCCTTTCGTATTCTTTTAGTGTTGTTGATTGGACGAAACAAAAACATTCGGGGTATTGACACCCTCACACGAAGAATAATGTCAGACAATAGATCCAACCACCCTCATTCTTCACTCAATCGCTTATATTTACCAATTGTAACAGGAGGGCGTGGTTTGATTAACGTGATGATCCTCTTGTGAAGCATGTCAAGACTACTGATGAAATCAAGGCATTCCACAGTTTTGTTAAACAAGCTAAGGATGTGGGACATAATCTCAATGTCAATGTTGATATAACTGATGGTTCTGTACTGCTGGAAGGTACAGAAATGAGTGTCAACCGACCGAAGAGCCATATCAAATCGGCCTAGAACGACCACTGCATAGAGTTTATGTACAGTGCAAAAGTCCTTCGCTTGGATGAAGTCAGCTTGCCTGAAGAGTGAAACAGAAGTCTTCTGTTTGCTGCTCAGAACCAGTCACTTCCCACTCGAAACCGTTAGTGTGCAAATTTGCACAAAAATATAAATATGAAATGTAGATTATGCAATGAATTTAATGAGACTGCCCAACACATTATCAGTGGATGCCCAGGTTAGTCATAAAACAGCGTCTTAAGCGACATGATGGAGTGGCTCCATCATTTTGTTACTGTCTTCGTCATGCTTGTGGTTTTGACACACAGGTCCATCCATGCGGAAGTGGTAGGAATGATTGACACTGTGAGTTCACAAACCATTTAAAGAAATGGAGAAACCAAATTCAGATGAATCAGTGCCACGACGATACATACCGCTATGGGAAAATAAGTGCTGATTAAAATACATAACATATGTTTCTTTATCTTGATTGCCTGTTTACAAATTATTTTATTTCTTTAATTCTATATAGATTGTTTCAAATGTAACAAGGAAAGGAAAATATATAAACGAAATTAAAAATGTATCTGATTATGTTTTGAAACTTGCTGAAGTTAGTGCTTGCAACTCTGCTTATCCATTCGCCCAGTACAAGAGGAAATAGATGGATCCTTATAGATCATAACATTACTCAATACATTCTAAATACAATTTGAATTCCAAATCAATAATAATAATAATAATAATAATAATAATAATAATAATCTTAAGCGACATGATGGTGTAGCTCGATCATTATATTACTGTCTTCGTCATGCTTGTGGTTTTGACACACAGGTCCACCCATGGTACGACCCGGAATATGTAGATGGCGTCAAGGAAAATGATAAATACACAATTCTTTCGAATAGGCCCGTGTACATCCTCAGACGTATCCAGGCCAACAAATCTGATCTTGTCCTTTTTGATAAATTCAATGAAATTATTTATATTATTGAATTTTCAGTCCGACACTAATGGGATTGACATGATTCAGAAAAAAACATGGCAAATATGCTGATCTCGCTTTCGTAATGTCATGGTTACATCCCAAGTACCAAGTTGTCCAACTCCCTATTGTTATCTGTGACTTAGGCTTGGTACCTCCTAATCTGTTGACTGACACTGGGAGAGAAACCGGGTTTGCTGCCAGGAATACAGCCCTTCTGACAATCTGGCTGCAGTGTTGTGGAGTCGTCACATTCTAAGAAAAGTGGGTTCTCTGGGTGGGTTTGACAAGGTCGCGCTTCCTGGGAGAAGACCATTCGCTGTCTGGGCTGCGTGTGGAGGGGGCAAGGGCCTTTTATATTTTAACCTGTAAATAATAATAATATTAATAATTAGACTATGAAAGTAAAGACACTCTTGCCATGGGTATAACAATTACAACTACATGTATTCTTAAGCTAAATATCAAATGGTACAGCAATCAATCAACTTTTCTTTACACTAGCATTTGATTTCATCACTTTTTCAGTGAAATGTGTCTGTTATGTCTCTATCATCAATTTTCTGTAATATCAAAGCTAAAGCATGCAACTTGAGCTGCATGTTTAAGTAGCCATTTACTCAGCGGGGTTAGCATTTAAATCACATGGGACCTTTATTTCATGTGATTGATGGGATGTCCATTTCCGCGAATTCTTGTTCATTTCGTACCTTTCTTTACTTCGTAGTTGTAATTTTTATTCTTTGATTGATCACGTCCTTCGATTAAAACAGATTTATAACATGTGAAATCAATAAAAAAAATGCACCGAGTGTGAGCAGATTTTTATAACCTAATTGGTTTGGCTTGTTATTGTCGCACAGAAAATCTGGGCGTTTTTCTTCTCAGAAAATGATAGGTATTCTAAAACAGTTCGAGAAATGTGGAATGAAGTCTTTTCATCCGCCTACATAATAATGAAACGTAAGCAAATGTATAAATGTTATACACATACCTCTTTAGGACTATGTATTCACCAGTAGCCCTGTGTCATCATTTATATCAATAGCATCGGGTTCAAAAAGGTCACATTATTTTTTTATACACACAAGGTTAAATGTGAACCATTTTATATCACTCAACATAGCCTGGCTTTACTCACATCGAACAGAGTAATTTAGGATGGTCGACAAGACTTAAACGAGTGCTGGTCTCTGAGTGAGTCTAGGGCCGGACACCCCTGATTCCGGACAATGAACTTCTGGTCATTTTGTACATCTGCATGTTAAGACAAAGTTTACAGCACGTCACTATGTATCAAGCGTATCACTGACAGACACATATATCGCATAGAAAACAACCTTCAACACTCTGGCTGACAACTTCTATGTATTTAACGCACATGGTGTCAGCGGTGTACTCATACCACTTGCATTGAAGTGCAAGAAATCGATATCACTCATCCTATCTTTCGACTGTTCTGTGGTACATATCTACATATAATTAATAAATGTCTTAAACAATACAATATTGATATGCATAAACCTCATACATAAAGTATATACTTGACATAGAGATTGGGATCCATCTGAAATACAGCTTTTGGGTGTCGATGAAGTGTTGTGGTCAACCACCAATGACGTCATGACGTAACAGATGACGTCGCGTGTTGAACATTATCATCAATCAGTTATGTTGCATTTATTTGTTTCGCAAGAAGTTGATTTTCTACCTAGTAGTGGGTTCAAATACCCTTACAGCCTCAAGGTAGATGGCATTCGTGGTTAGCAACTAAAACACCAAGCGGAAATGCATTATTATTGCATGTTCCTGAAAAATATTCATATACACGCACGCACACACACACGCACGCACGCACGCACGCACACACACATACACACACCACCACCACACCCATACACTGTATAATACGTTAGAGTAGTAGCACAATAGACAAATCCTGGACATCTGATTTTCGGCGAATATTTATTTATTAGTAAAAAATGATAAACAGACAAAAAACGCTGTTTATATTTTGCCAAATTTAAACAATACACAATCATATCCTTACAACTTTGCTATATACCATAGTGATCTGACCTCTTGAATGACCTCTGACCAAAGTATGAGCTGGTCACACGTGGACTGAAACATGGTATTTGACAGGACAATTACACCATCCACTGAAGGTATTATTAATTAGACTAAAGAAAGATCGACGCCTTTCGTGTAAGTTCATGGACGGTAAAGGAGTAATCGTTAGCGATTATGTGAACAATGTACCACACATCGTATTTTACCCTCTTATAGACTTGAACTTCTATCCAAGTTAACAGAGACCGTATAGGCTCGGCTATCTAAACTGAGCCGTGGCTAGCTAGACGATCTCTTATATCAATCATGGTCTTAAGTAGCCGCTGCTTTCACCTGCATCTCTCCGACCGTACCCAAGATCAGATTAAGACTGGTGACTTTACAGCGACGTTTTAGCGCTTGCGATGTCGTTCCTCCCTTGGGCAACTATTAGACAAGAAGCAAAGCTTTCATGTACGAGTTTCCGAGATCATTGGGTAAAGAGGCAAGGTAGCGGCTAACATATCGCTTGGCTAAGAGGTACCATTAAGATTTCTGCACGGCTCGGAAATTGATAGAAAATACCCGATACAATGATATTAATCAATATATGTGGCCTCCACGATCTCGTCAAATTACTTTGAGTCCCTTAATCCTAACGGTGGAGGATTTCAGTCGCGGTAAAGAGCATCTTTAGGAATAATTGGTCGGCGCTTCGGCGAGCCGGGCAAATGGCTGTAATTGACGAGATTAAAAGAAATGCATTTAGTTTGCTAGGATACAAAGTATGTTATGGAAGGAGAGGAAGGCCAAATGACCGCCAGTGCCACGGATATGACACTGCCAGTATGAGGGAAAAACTCGGGTCCTTTTACAAAGCGTTGCTTGTTTGCCTAATGTATCATGGCAAGCACACTATGATGGTAATTGTGCCATTTGCTTCCACTCTTTCTCGTATCGGTCCCATCACTTATTAGCATCTTATAGCAATAGACATCGCTTAGTAGCAAAGCTTGTGGATCGACCTGCATAATCCAGACCTATTAGCTAGTTTTAAGACCTCTGAAATTGCGTAAACCATTCAATTTAGAAAAGTTTCGAGGAAAAGGGAGTTTTTATCAAAAGGCATCTCTCGATCTCTTACATTGTGCCACTTGGGGGTCTGCGCTGTGATTCAGGCGTCGGCTAATAGCTTTCCTGCACGAGCCTATCGATTAAAGTTGACAAAATAAAACTTCCAGGGAAAGCACGAGCGAGCAAACTCTACTTTAATTTAGAGGATGGAAATAGATTTTGAAGGCGAAAGTATGTGAACAAATATAAATGAGTTTTTTAGATTAATTCCCAGTGTACTGAAAGTGATGAAAAAAAGACAATTTGGTTTCTATTTCGTTTACAACAACTTATAACTAATTCTTTTACTATTGATTTGCCAACATTGAAAGCAATTTTGAGTCATACATATGTCGGCAACTATTGTAATTCTAATTGTTGTATAAATCAAGACACTCAATATCCGTTTTCATGCAACAATTTACTTACTAAACTTTGAATGTTGAAAGATATAAATTAAACTGTTTCCTGGAAGCAGATATCTTGTCTGTGTCCACGTGGCTGTGTGATGTACCTCACTTGATATACCACGCTCCCGCTGTTGTTTAAGCTGACAAGAGCCGTCACTACCAAAAGTACCTCACTCAGTAATGGCTGCGTTTAGCCATTTACCAATATGACAAACTGTTCTGTACATTCTTCTTTGATACTTGCATGCGCTGAGTGATTGGCTACCAGACTAAGGGGAATCATGAAGCTCGGTTGACATTATTTCGTGTTGAGTTTGGATTAAGTCAACTCATGAACAAAGACGATATTAGTTCGGCCAAATTGTCAATATTATACCGCTAATTTGTTTGTAATTGCTGCAAAAAACGCATGTCATTATTTCTAATAGCCCTGATGTTTCGGATATTAATTAGAGTAATTAAGTGAAGACTGGCAAAGTCGGTATTATCCACGGACGTGAACTGCCATGTCGAAATAGGAAGTCGCGTGTGGGATCACTTTGGCGGCCTCAAGACGTATGTCCGCCATGTGAATTACAGAGCGAAAGCGTTCGGAAATTAAATACAAGCTAAAATTACTCTACATAAAATTGGCATCAGAACATGATCTCTTTTCTCTTTATTGCTCACGAAAATGTTTCATGTCGCCAGTGATTTCAAATAATGACAATCAGCCATAAATCTTCCCTCGCTCCTCCTCGTCATTTCATTGTAGCGACACCACACAGCTGCCAGAGCGAGGCCACCTGCTGCGCGCGCAGCTCACAGCTAAGATCTTTGCTCAAAGCTTGAAGCGCGGGGAAATTAAAGAGTTGCAAATCAATTTCGACCTCTCACGCAATAGCAAAGACTTATTTTATGTGGCATAAATGCAGTTAAGAGTATCAAAATATTAAGTTTCTCTTTGCATGTAAAGAAATATAATATCATTGGGCGTCTAGATTATTGCTTTTCCTGTCGTATTCGTAGCAACGATTTATATTGCTGCTTTCGCTGACACAAGAAATATAATTCGTTCTCTTCGCCCCAAAGCATTGTTTGTAATATGTTTATTTAGACGAAAGTTTGAAAGCCTGAAATAAAACGCCAATGCCAACGCGTAATGCATTGTATGTAAGTCTTACAATCGAACAGGTACATATATGTCATCGTCGGGTATGTTATGTTCATCCGTTGTAAAATGCTAAGTCACGATGGGGTATGATATGTTTACCCGATAATGAATACAAGCAACAAAACCCTTTCCATATTCATAAGAAATATCTGCTCAAAGCAGAATCGATTGTGCGAATCCGAATATGTCATGGGCATGTGTTTATGAATCACTAGCAAATAATGATGATACCAGGTGCGCGTTTCCTGTCCAACAATGTCACATTGTCACAAACACATGCACATGCAAGTCAATTGTTAACCTGATGTTAGCGGGGACATCTGGTACAAGTCAAAATAGGCAATTGCATCGGAGATCATTCTTGTCATGGTAACTGGGTATGGTAGGTTTACCCGTTGTCTGTTGTCATGCACTAAGGTACGGTAGGTTTACCCGAAGTATGTCGATATATCCCGATTGGGTAGGGTATGTTTACTCGATGTATATCGACATGTCACGACTGGGTATGGTAGGTGTCCCGGTGTATGTTGACATGTACTAAAGTATGGTATGTTTCCTCGATGTATATCGATATGTCACGACTGGTATGGTAGGTGTGCCCGTTGTATGTTGACATGTACTAAAGTATGGCATGTTTACTCGATGTATATCGATATGTCACGACTGGATATGGTAGGTGTGCCCGTTGTATGTTGACATGTACTAAAGTATGGCATGTTTACTCGATGTATATCGACATGTCACGACTGGGTATGGTAGGTGTACCCGTTGTATGTTGACATGTACTAAAGTATGGCATGTTTACTCGATGTATATCGATATGTCACGACTGGTATGGTAGGTGTACCCGTTGTATGTTGACATGTACTAAAGTATGGTATGTTTACTCGATGTATATCGACATGTCACGACTGGGTATGGTAGGTGTACCCGTTGTATGTTGACATGTACTAAAGTATGGCATGTTTACTCGATGTATATCGACATGTCACGACTGGTATGGTAGGTGTACCCGTTGTATGTTGACATGTACTAAAGTATGGTATGTTTACTCGATGTATATCGACATGTCACGACTGGTATGGTAGGTGTACCCGTTGTATGTTGACATGTACTAAAGTGTGGCATGTTTACTCGATGTATATCGACATGTCACGACTGGTATGGTAGGTGTACCCGTTGTATGTTGACATGTACTAAAGTATGGCATGTTTACTCGATGTATATCGACATGTCACGACTGGGTATGGTAGGTGTACCCGTTGTATGTTGACATGTACTAAAGTATGGTATGTTTACTCGATGTATATCGACATGTCACGACTGGTATGGTAGGTGTAAGCGTTGTTTGTTGACATGTACTAAAGTATGGTATGTTTACTCGATGTATATCGATATGTCACGACTGGGTATGGTAGCTGTGTCCGTTTTATGTTGAAATGTACTAAAGTATGGCATGTTTACTCGATGTATATCGATATGTCACGACTGGGTATGGTAGCTGTGTCCGTTGTATGTTGACATGTACTAAAGTATGGCATGTTTACTCGATGTATATCGACATGTCACGACTGGGTATGGTAGCTGTGTCCGTTGTATGTTGACATGTACTAAAGTATGGTATGTTTACTCGATGTATATTGACATGTCACCACTGGGTATGGTAGCTGTGTCCGTTGTATGTTGACATGTACTAAAGTATGGCATGTTTACTCGATGTATATCGACATGTCACGACTGGTATGACAGGTGTACCCGGTGTATGTTGACATGTACTAAAGTATGGCATGTTTACTCGATGTATATCGATATGTCACGACTGGTATGGTAGGTGTTCCCGTTGTATGTTGACATGTACTAAATTGTGGTATGTTTACTCGATGTATATCGACATGTCACGACTGGGTATGGTAGGTGTCCCGGTGTATGTTGACATGTACTAAAGTATGGCATGTTTACTCGATGTATATCGATATGTCACGACTGGTATGACAGGTGTACCCGGTGTATGTTGACATGTACTAAAGTATAGTATGTTTACTCGATGTATATCGACATGTCACGACTGGGTATGGTAGGTGTACCCGTTGTATGTTGACATGTACTAAAGTATGGCATGTTTACTCGATGTATATCGACATGTCACAACTGGTATGGTAGGTGTACGCGTTGTATGTTGACATGTACTAAAGTATGGCATGTTTACTCGAAGTATATCGACATGTCACGACTGGTATGGCAGGTGTACCCGTTGTATGTTGACATGTACTAAAGTATGGTATGTTTACTCGATGTATATCGACATGTCACGACTGGTATGGTAGGTGTACCCGTTGTATGTTGACATGTACTAAAGTATGGCATGTTTACTCGATGTATATCGACATGTCACGACTGGTATGGTAGGTGTACCCGTTGTATGTTGACATGTACTCAAGTATGGCATGTTTACTCGATGTATATCGACATGTCACGACTGGTATGGTAGGTGTACCCGTTGTATGTTGACATGTACTAAAGTATGGTATGTTTACTCGATGTATATCGACATGTCACGACTGGTATGGTAGGTGTACCCGTTGTATGTTGACATGTACTAAAGTATGGTATGTTTACTCGATGTATATCGACATTTCACGACTAGTATGGTAGGTGTACGCGTTGTATGTTGACATGTACTAAAGTATGGTATGTTTACTCGATGTATATCGATATGTCACGACTGGGTATGGTAGCTGTGTCCGTTTTATGTTGACATTTACTAAAGTATGGCATGTTTACTCGATGTATATCGATATGTCACGACTGGTATGGTAGGTGTACCCGTTGTATGTTGACATGTACTAAATTGTGGTATGTTTACTCGATGTATATCGACATGTCACGACTGGGTATGGTAGCTGTGTCCGTTGTATGTTGACATGTACTAAAGTATGGCATGTTTACTCGATGTATATCGATATGTCACGACTGGTATGGTAGGTGTATCCGTTGTATGTTGACATGTACTAAATTGTGGTATGTTTACTCGACGTATATCGACATGTCACGACTGGGTATGGTAGGTGTCCCGGTTTATGTTGACATGTACTAAAGTATGGCATGTTTACCCGATGTATATCGATATGTCACGACTGGTATGACAGGTGTACCCGTTGTATGTTGACATTTACTAAAGTATGGTATGTTTACTCGATGAATATCGACATGTCACGACTGGATATGGTAGCTGTGTCCGTTGTATGTTGACATGTACTAAAGTATGGCATGTTTACTCGATGTATATCGATATGTCACGACTGGTATGGTAGGTGTACGCATTGTATGTTGACATGTACTAAAGTATGGCATGTTTACTCGAAGTATATCGACATGTCACGACTGGTATGGTAGGTGTACCCGTTGTATGTTGACATGTACTAAATTGTGGTATGTTTACTCGACGTATATCGACATGTCACGACTGGGTATGGTAGGTGTCCCGGTGTATGTTGACATGTACTAAAGTATGGCATGTTTACCCGATGTATATCGATATGTCACGACTGGTATGGTCGGTACGTACCCGTTGTATGTTGACATGTACTAAAGTATGGCAAGTTTACTCGATGTATATCGATATGTCACGACTGGTATGGTAGGTGTACCCGTTGTATGTTGACATGTACTAAAGTATGGCATGTTTACTCGATGTATATCGATATGTTGTCACACCGAATGGGATATTTACCATTGTCATTGTCAATATAACATTATGTTGAATAACTCAAGTCGGAGGCGTTTACCGACGAGCACGGATACGGTGCTGACAAACCAACGATTTGTAATTTCATCTACGGTTTATCTCTGCATGATGAGTGTGTATCATTATAGAATTATTAGAAACCATTAATCAACTTCACTACCAGACCTGAGAATCTGAAAGCTTTCCCGTTTGCGATGTTCATCTCCCGGATAAGCCACAATGTCTACTTACTGCAAACACAGAGTATGAACACACACTACCTTTTAGAAAATTATCAACTGTAACGAATGTAATGTTATATTTGGGATAACATTTTCTTAGTAAAATACAAATTTTAGTACTTTTGGGGATGGAGTCCCTTCCGGGATTTGGACCCACATTCTCAGTACTACTAAGAAAGTTGTATTCAGAATATATAATCTGTTATATTTGACCACTTTCCAAAGGCAGTGTGTATTCCTAGCTTTCTGCCATGGGATCAGTGGCAATTTACACGTGTCAGACGGGTACACAAAGTACGTAATCTAGAATCCCAGTTGTCGGTCTACCTATGTTTGCATAAGCATCGGTGGCTGAGAGGGTTTGATCGCTGACTTTAGGTGCCTCACACGGAGACTGTGGGTTTGAATCCCGGATGTGGATGGGACTCAATCAAAACAAGTACTAGTAT
Source organism: Haliotis rufescens (assembly GCF_023055435.1). Classification (NCBI taxonomy): domain Eukaryota; kingdom Metazoa; phylum Mollusca; class Gastropoda; order Lepetellida; family Haliotidae; genus Haliotis; species Haliotis rufescens. The sequence goes on from NW_025963802.1 coordinate 22,504,102, forward strand.
TTGTACTTTATGAAGAACGTATTATCCCAAATATAACATTTATTAAACACAGAGTATTTTCCATAAAACTAAATATATTGTATGATTCTGTTATGCCAGCTACGGTTACAAGATGTATAAGCAATTATTCCTCGCTATACAGCATTGGCATGTCACGAGATTACGCTGTAGCGCTAGCCCATACTCGTCAATCTGTTTACAGGATATGTTCACAGCAAAGTGCAGACAGTATGTTAGAATATTCTTTTCCTTTGGTAACATCTAGTGAGACATTTGATCAAAGTGTCTTATTTTACAACAGCTGACGCACCATCGAGAGACAGAGCATGAGGCTTACTGTCACATAATCCAATATTTCCAAAACACATGGCAATAAGCTTGATAGGTGTCATGTTACCGAAAGTAAATCCTAGAATTAATTTTAAATTGTATTCTTTAAGTACTGATATGTGAATCCTAGTAATTGAGTGACGTACTTCTGTTTCATATTCCTAATCTCCTACCATTCTAATGCATTTCTTATAGCCTATTAAAAAGGAGCTAAACTAAAGAGGCTCTCCGTTTATATCAACGAGAAGTTAATATTAAAGCGTTCAGAAAGCACGACGCAGTTCATGAGTAGAAACATTATATCTAAGTGCCACTTACGACAACCAATTATCAGAGATACTAGGTAAATGTACACCAATATTGTGATTAAAAAGTTTCATTTGATATTCCAAGACAATGGTCAGATTGAAGCGTTGAATTGCTCTCCTTATCTTGTCTTAAGCAACTATTTTCAGTGTTTATTTTCTTTCATCTAATTGTCCCCGCGTATGATAAAATGTCGAACTGGTGTTATCATATTTCGAATTATTTTAAACTTGACAATATTAGTAGTTGATCAAAATTCATAATTATTGTCTTTGGCTACCGAAGGAAGCATATAATTACTGAGACAAACGATTTATGTGGTATAAAGAATAATAGAAATGTAACATGTACGTGTTCCATTGCAGTGTTCACAAAATGCCACACTGGGACATCAGTGCCAATCAATTCCATCAGACGGACAAGTAATAGATTCCAACCTCGACATGGTGCATATGATTAATGGTGAATAGAGACGCAGATGTTTATATTACAATATGATAATCGAATTTGATTTGGTAATGCATATTTCATACTTATAAGAATATTATTAACACAGTGGCATTTGAAATATCTCAAGTTCATAACTATGTTCCTTATTTAGCCATTTGTCCAGACTCCTTCAGATGGGAATGACAAATAATGCTTACTTATGGTAATGATAAGAACATGATGGACTCGTTGACGTATTTCATTGTCATAGTAAATTTAGATGGCTCCAGCCGTACGTTCTGAACCAGGTTAGAATGTCAACACCATGGAAAAATTACACAACATAAACGTCTTTAATACCAGTTGTTTACGACTTGATATGTGGTATATCTTGTACAATACGTATACAGATATATAAGCCGGTTTTCTTTATGTTTGTAATACGTATATCAGCACCATAAGATAGAAATAATGAATCTAAAAATATCAGCACTTGTTTTCTATAATTTGAGCTGTGTCAACATATGTAAACGGCACTGGTAGTTCTTGCCCCTAGTTTCCTCGCGATGGGTAAAGTGTTCGCATAATCTCCGAGACATATGGAGTAACTAGATTGCAACTTCAACTATGCAACTATTCAATTATTCATCAGATGATCCACTTAAACCATGACTAATTTGAAGTTGAAGACGTAGTGAAACGTCAACACTACTGTACTGGGTAATTGACGGAGCAAGCAGAGCAATACACTTCCTCTGTAAACGAGTGGGATCGAGGAGCGCTATAGTCATGGCTCTTTTTTTATCTCAAGTGTCCTTGAATCTCTATGAGTGCAATTTGAAACGTTTATTTGTCTGCTGAATTGACATGGGACAGACGCCTTTTGTCTGCTAAATTGTATGGGAGGTAAGCCAAGGCGCCTAACTCTGTCCCTCTCTTTAACGTACGACTGTTAACAAGGACAGTCCATCAATTAGACTGACTCGGTGAAGTCTTAAATGTTATCTTAGGTGTTTAAAATAATGAGTGTTATTTAGATAAATTTCCTTTGCTGAAACGTTCCCTCAAGAATATCAATAATTACTGATAGGGAGAGGGATAGGGGTTGGATGGGAAAGTTGGTAGTTGTATGTTCTACGGATGTATGTTTGTTTACTTTCAGGGTGTCTTCGCTATTGTAATATCGTGATTACACTGTCAAATATATTGTCACGTTCTTCTATACCTTGAAAAGTGGGTTCTGTCAGAGTGTTGGATGCTGCTAACAGTTCCAATCAATATTTTTTTCTTTTAAGAAAAGATCGCAATTCCTATTGAAGCATTGCAATTCATAAAACATACTGGAATCCTCGCAACCTATTCCAGTTCTGCATAGGACATCGAAAAAGTAGAGCTCTCTTTCAAACACTTAACACATATCAGCTGCACCATACCTTTTAAGTGTAAAACAAACTAAATGACAAGCTGCCGTGGAAAGTTGTCCAAAATTACGCATGATTATTCATAAGAGTTTCAAAAGACGGCGTCGGTTATTTAAGAACTGTCAGCTCAACCAGCACATCAACGTACGTATTTTTTCCTAATTTGCATAAACTTTTCCCATGATCTTTAAGTGGCATTTAACGAGGCTCCCCGTGGCGACGGACAAAGGCAACAATTTGACAAGGCCCATGATGTAGTGATGGAAAGAAGAGATTGCGACACCGTGACTCCTGTCATTTCACTCTCATTGTAGGGACAACTAGTTCCCTATTGTTAAGCATTAGGCTGTTGAAGGACTATGAGGAGTCAATTTATTTGTCAACAGTTTATCTATGCTGCTTGAACAGCAATGAGGCAACGAAGCAAGAATGGAGTGGCGCCAATAGGGACATTAGCGTCAAACGAAATTTGCCGCGACCAATGCGCGTGACAGGCAAACAGGAGGCGCTTTGTTCGGCGGTGTTTTTAGGGAGTTGTAATGAGTTCAGGGTCCCGTGGTGAATTTACTTTCTGCCAATTGGAAGGTACTAGGAATAGTGTATGGTACGCTATACTTAAAAAGATAAACGGTAAAGCTTGACAAATTGGCAATTTGTTGTTAAATGTTGGACATTGATGTTAAATGTCTCCAATCACGGCATGAATCAGAGCAAATAGAAACGCTGCTGCTAGTCCTAGTTTTACTTTAAATTGCCACTTGCCAACTGTTTCAAACCCATCCTACTGTGAGCGTTAGTTGATATAGAGATCACTGAGAAGTTCACATACATGTCGTTGTATTTGACATATTCAAGAGTAGGTACGTCGCACAATAATGATGATATTCACGATATTCAATTCACAGGCCTTTATGAATGAAAGAAGGTGACAGAAATGTGGCAGTGCTTCCCATTTTTACGCTTGTTTACTTAAATATGGTGAAACTGATATTTTGGATCATGTGTATTGTGGCTCAACATATATGTTCTGCTTTTCACGATAAAATATATGTTGACTTTGACTTGACCTTTGCACTTTTTTTTATCATGCTCCTAAATTCTTCTTGCACTGGAAACATCATCTCCACAGACTCCACAGGACCAATGAAGCTAAAAATTCACATGCTTGTTCCCACCAATGATGGCATCCCATTTTGCCCATGTGTAGATAATAGAGGGCGCAGCATATATGTCCATTTTTTGTGGTATTTTAAATTTTGACCTTTCTTCTTTGACCACACTGAAAACTGAAACTTCTTATGGCATTATTTTTCCATTTTATTTATTTGGTATGTGTACAGTTAGTCTATTTTGACCACGGCGGCCATGCGGAAAACTCCATTTATGGACATTACTCAACCATTTTTGTACAAAATGTAATCATTTTGTTTGATGTGGGATTCAACCCATCTGCTGTTTTTTTAGGGTTTTTTAAATTTTGATCTTTTTTCACAATGCTGTTAATTTCTCTCAAACTGTATATTTGGCCCTGCAAACCTCTCATGTGAAATCTCCAGGATGAGGGAACTGAACTTTGGCATGTGTTTCGACTTAAGACATATTTGGTTTAAAGTATTAGATTTTATTGTTAAATATTTCATTCATTTGTATTTGTGCAGAGGATATAAAGGCTGACAACAACTCTTGTTAGGTGGGCTGATGAGCAAGTGGGGTCTTCCGAGGACGACATACTGGACTGATGGATAGCTGTACCTTCGAGGACACGACATACTGGACTGATGGGTAGTGGGTACCTTTGAGGAGGACACGACATACTGGACTGGTGGGTAGTGGGTACCTTTGAGGATACGACATACTGGACTGGTGGGTAGTGGGTACCTTTGATGAGGACACGACATACTGGACTGGTGGGTAGTGGGTACCTTTGAGGAGGACACGACATACTGGACTGGTGGGTAGTGGGTACCTTTGAGGAGGACACGACATACTGGACTGGTGGGTAGTGGGTACCTTTGAGGAGGACACGACATACTGGACTGGTGGGTAGTGGGTACCTTTGAGGAGGACACGACATACTGGACTGGTGGGTGGTGGGTACCTTTGAGGAGGACACGACAAACTGGACTGGAGGGTAGTGGGTACCTTTGAGGAGGACACGACATACTGGACTGGTGGGTAGTGGGTACCTTTGAGGAGGACACGACATACTGGACTGGTGGGTAGTGGGTACCTTTGAGGAGGACACGACATACTGGACTGGTGGGTAGTGGGTACCTTTGAGGAGGACACGACATACTGGACTGGTGGGTAGTGGGTACCTTTGAGGACACGACATACTGGACTGGTGGGTAGTGGGTACCTTCGAGAACGACATACTGGACTGGTGGGTAGTGGGTACCTTTGAGGAGGACACGACATACTGGACTGGTGGGTGGTGGGTACCTTTGAGGAGGACACGACAAACTGGACTGGAGGGTAGTGGGTACCTTTGAGGAGGACACGACATACTGGACTGGTGGGTAGTGGGTACCTTTGAGGAGGACACGACATACTGGACTGGTGGGTAGTGGGTACCTTTGAGGAGGACACGACATACTGGACTGGTGGGTAGTGGGTACCTTTGAGGAGGACACGACATACTGGACTGGTGGGTAGTGGGTACCTTTGAGGAGGACACGACATACTGGACTGGTCGGTACCTTTAAGGAGGAACCGACATACTGGACTGGTGGGTAGTGGGTACCTTTGAGGAGGACACGACATACTGGACTGGTGGGTAGTGAGTACCTTTGAGGAGGACACGACATACTGGACTGGAGGGTAGTGGGTACCTTTGCGGAGGACTCGACATACTGGACTGGTGGGTAGTGGGTACCTTTGAGGAGGACACGACATACTGGACTGGTGGGTAGTGGGTACCTTTGAGGAGGACACGACATACTGGACTGGTGGGTAGTGGGTACCTTTGAGGAGGACACGACATACTGGACTGGTGGGTAGTGGGTACCTTTGAGGACACGACATACTGGACTGGTGGGTAGTGGGTACCTTCGAGAACGACATAATGGACTCATGGGTAGTGGGTACCTTCGAGGACGATATACTAGATTGATGGGTAGTGGTTACCTTCGAGGACGACATATTGGGCTCGTGGGTAGTGGGTACCTTCGAAGACAACGTTCTTGACTGATGGGTAGTGGGTACCTTCGAGTACGACATACTTGACTTATGGATAGCGGGTACCTTCGAGGACAACATAATTGACTGATGGGTAGTGTTTACCTTCGAGGACGACATATTGGGCTCGTGGGTAGTGGGTACCTTCAAGGACAACATACTTGACTGATGGGTAGTGGTTACCTTCGAGGACGACATACTTGACTGATGGGTAGCGGGTACCTTCGAGAACGACATATTGGGCTCGTGGATAGTAGGTACCTTCGAGGACAACATACTTGACTGATGGATAGCGGTACCTTCGAGGACAACAAACTTGACTGATGGGTAGTGGGTACCTTCGAGGACAACGTACTGGACTGATTGATAGTGGTACCTTCGAGGACGACATACTGGACTCGTGGGTAGTGGCTACCTTCGATCAAAACACGCCGTACTGATGGACAGTGGGTACCTTCGAGAACAACGTACTGGACTGATGGGTAGTGGCTACCTTCGAGGATGACATATTTGGCTCGTGGGTATTGGCTACCTTCGAGGACAACGTACTGGACAAATGGCTAGTGGATACCTTCGAGGACAACGTACCGGACTCGTGGGTAGTGAGTACCTTGGAGGAAAACACGCCGTACTGATGGACAGCGGAGTACCTTCGAGATAAACGTACTGGACTGATGGGTAGTGGCTACCTTCGAGGATGACATATTGGGCACGTGGGTAGCGGCTACCTTCGAGGACAACGTACTGGACTGATGGGTAGTGGCTACCTTCGAGGACAACGTACCGGGCTCGTGGGTAGTGAGTACATTCGAGGTTAACAGGCTGCATTGATGGATAGTGGGTACCTTTGAGGAGGACACGACATACTGGACTGGTGGGTAGAGGGTACCTCTGAGGAGGACACGACATACTGGACTGGTGGGTAGTGGGTACCTTTGAGGAGGACACGACATACTGGACTGGTGGGTAGTGGGTACCTTCGAGAACGACATACTGGACTGGTGGGTAGTGGGTACCTTCGAGGACGATATACTAGATTGATGGATAGCGGGTACCTTCGAGGACAACATACTTGACTGATGGATAAAGGGTACCTTCTAGAACGACATAATGGGCTCGTGGGTAGTGGGTACCTTCGAGTACGACATACTTGACTGATGGGTAGTGGTTACCTTCGAGGACGACATACTGGACTGGAGGGTAGTGGGTACCTTTGCGGAGGACTCGACATACTGGACTGGTGGGTAGTGGGTACCTTTGAGGACACGACATACTGGACTGGTGGGTAGTGGGTACCTTTGAGGAGGACACGACATACTGGACTGGTGGGTAGTGGGTACCTTTGAGGAGGACTCGACATACTGGACTGGTGGGTAGTGGGTACCTTTGAGGACACGTCATACTGGACTGGTGGGTAGTGGGTACCTTCGAGAACGACATAATGGACTCATGGGTAGTGGGTACCTTCGAGGACGATATACTAGATTGATGGGTAGTGGTTACCTTCGAGGACGACATATTGGGCTCGTGGGTAGTGGGTACCTTCGAAGACAACGTTCTTGACTGATGGGTAGTGGGTACCTTCGAGTACGACATACTTGACTTATGGATAGCGGGTACCTTCGAGGACAACATAATTGACTGATGGGTAGTGTTTACCTTCGAGGACGACATATTGGGCTCGTGGGTAGTGGGTACCTTCAAGGACAACATACTTGACTGATGGGTAGTGGTTACCTTCGAGGACGACATACTTGACTGATGGGTAGCGGGTACCTTCGAGAACGACATATTGGGCTCGTGGATAGTAGGTACCTTCGAGGACAACATACTTGACTGATGGATAGCGGTACCTTCGAGGACAACAAACTTGACTGATGGGTAGTGGGTACCTTTGAGGACAACGTACTGGACTGATTGATAGTGGTACCTTCGAGGACGACATACTGGACTCGTGGGTAGTGGCTACCTTCGATCAAAACACGCCGTACTGATGGACAGTGGGTACCTTCGAGAACAACGTACTGGACTGATGGGTAGTGGCTACCTTCGAGGATGACATATTTGGCTCGTGGGTATTGGCTACCTTCGAGGACAACGTACTTGACTGATGGATAGCGGTACCTTCGAGGATGACATATTTGGCTCGTGGGTATTGGCTACCTTCGAGGACAACGTACTGGACAAATGGCTAGTGGATACCTTCGCGATCGAGGACAACGTACCGGACTCGTGGGTAGTGAGTACCTTGGAGGAAAACACGCCGTACTGATGGACAGCGGAGTACCTTCGAGATAAACGTACTGGACTGATGGGTAGTGGCTACCTTCGAGGATGACATATTGGGCACGTGGGTAGTGGCTACCTGCGAGGACAACGTACTGGACTGATGGGTAGTGGCTACCTTCGAGGACAACGTACCGGGCTCGTGGGTAGTGAGTACATTCGAGGTTAACAGGCTGCATTGATGGATAGTGGGTACCTTTGAGGAGGACACGACATACTGGACTGGTGGGTAGAGGGTACCTTTGAGGAGGACACGACATACTGGACTGGTGGGTAGTGGGTACCTTTGAGGAGGACACGACATACTGGACTGGTGGGTAGTGGGTACCTTCGAGAACGACATAATGGACTCATGGGTAGTGGGTACCTTCGAGGACGATATACTAGATTGATGGATAGCGGGTACCTTCGAGGACAACATACTTGACTGATGGATAAAGGGTACCTTCGAGAACGACATAATGGGCTCGTGGGTAGTGGGTACCTTCGAGTACGACATACTTGACTGATGGGTAGTGGTTACCTTCGAGGACGACATATTGGGCTCGTTGGTAGTGGGTACCTTCGAGGACAACGTACTTGACTGATGGGTAGTGGGTACCTTTGAGTACGACATACTTGACTGATGGATAGCGGGTACCTTCGAGGAGAACATACTTGACTTATGGGTAGTGGTTACCTTCGAGGACGACATATTGGGCTCGTGGGTAGTGGGTACCATCGAGGACAACGTACTTGACTGATGGGTAGTGGCTACCTTCGAGGACGACATACTTGACTGATGGGTAGTGGGTACCTTCGAGAACGACATATTGGGCTCGTGGGTAGTGGGTACCTTCGAGGACAACATACTTGACTGATGGATAGCGGTACCTTCGAGGACAACATACTTGACTGATGGGTAGTGGGTACCTTTGAGGACAACGTACTGGACTGATGGGTAGTGGCTACCTTCGAGGACGACATACTGGACTCGTGGGTAGTGGCTACCTTCGAGGAAAACACGCCGTACTGATGGACCGTGGGTACCTTCGAGGACAACGTACTGGACTGATGGGTAGTGGCTACCTTCGAGGACGACATACTGGACTCATGGGTAGTGGCTACCTTCGAGGAAAACACGCTGTACTGATGGATAGTGGGTACCTTCGAGGATAACGTACTTGACTGATGGGTAGTGGCTACCTTCGAGGACGACATACTGGACTCGTGGGTAGTGGCTACCTTCGATCAAAACACGCCGTACTGATGGACAGTGGGTACCTTCGAGGACAACGTACTGGACTGATGGGTAGTGGCTACCTTCGAGGATGACATATTGGGCTCGTGGGTAGTGGCTACCTTCGAGGACAACGTACTGGACTGATGGGTAGTGGCTACCTTCGAGGACAACGTACCGGACTCGTGGGTAGTGAGTATATTCGAGGAAAACAGGCTGCACTGATGGATACTGGGTAACTTCGAGGACGACATACTGGACACGTGGGTAGTGGGTGCAATTCGAGGAAAACACGCTGTACTGATGGATAGTGGGTGCCTTCGAGGACGACATACTGGATTGATGGAAAGTGGGTACCTTCGAGGACGAGATACTGGACTGATGGGTTGTGGGTGGGTACTATAGTTTTTTAAATATCTTAATATTTCTCAATCAATGTAATAGCCTACAAGAGCATGAGCCAGATGGAGGGAATTTGATATCTCAGAGGCTCTTGTGGATACTGGTGTTTGTTTTCACCTGACTGTAGACGTGTCGCGGATTCATCATTCTTGCCTTCACGCGCTGGTCCTATGAAATGAAACAAGTTATATAAAACAATATAATATATAAAAGTTTGTTGGATGTTCCTAAAGCAATGGCCTGTTCAAAGACACAATTTTCTAATACAGCGATGTCTGCACTAAACCTAATGACATGGGCGGTAATACTGTCGTGTTTCCATCTTCGCCCATCCAACTACCATTTGACTAATTCTGCAAAGCTGATTCAAGCAATACGCCTCCAAATGTCAAATAATCGCGTGACTTGGAAAAAAATTAAGAAAAAAAACAATTACGCTTTTTGTGTACCTGGTCAGGCGTCTATGAGACCAAACCCTGTAAATGTGACTTCAAAGCTTGGTGTGATCAACCTCCCAGTTGTGTTCTAGCTATCAATCACAGATTAGAAGCACTCCAAGCTCCGTCCTCTACAACTAGAATCTGGCGTCAAATTTCTTCCACAGTTCGCATTAGTATCGCATAACCATCTGAGATCATACGCCTAGAGTCGAAGGAACACGATGCTATTTAACAACCTGACAATAAGAGTATTTAGACGTAATTATTGTATTTGAAAATCCTTTTTCTTTTTGAGACCACGTTCTCTGTCACTCGATCACGTCTATTTATTTCTGGCTAAATGAGACGACACGGGCGCTTCCACAAAGACGCTTAGCTCCAGTCTCCGCCAGAGAAGTCCTTTCCTTCCAGGCTCTTCAATTTCCCCTCTATGCAATTTTCTACCGTTGTGTCCCATTCCAATTAATACCTGCTGAAGATACATTACTTTCGAAAGACTGACTTCGTCGATTGCCGCGATACTCCTGTTAAATGTCGCTTTAAATGCTCGCCTTTCAGTCTTCTTTGTTTTCAGCTCTCATCATCCCGTGTGTCAGAAACAAAAGGTACACTGCCTCAACATCTTCAAAATCACACAAAATGTTAAGAGATCAGACAGCGTTTCAGTTGTAAATGAATATGTTTACTACAATCACAAAACTGTTATCAACGTGTAATATGTTAATCCAAATGTGACTGACAAATAACTGCTTATGCCAGTTTGATGCTAAAATCGTTCGCATGGCCGTGGTGATTACGAACATGCGAATTAAGAAGAATCATTTACTAAATGTTGTTAATGAAAATTTAAACCGCCACAAATAACAATAATACGTGTCTTCCTTACGTTTTTTGCCTGCTTCCCACATCTGCACACTATCTGATTGTCTCAACGAACCAATTTTATCAAAATGTGAAAACAAAGTTTATTTATGTCTCATCTTAACAACATAACATCATCTGTTCTGAATGCTGTTGAATGTTTTATCAGACTATGAATATGTAATCAGTATTGTTATGTCAGTGACCAGGGAGAGGTCCCTTTACTCCAAGCAAGTCTATGCTTATCTGCAATTTCCCATCCCCACTTAACCTTCCGCGGGAAGCAGGTGTCCGGGGTTACCACTGTCCAGCTTCTGGCCAGTGCTAATGAGCATCTGTACAGACATCGGGATACCTGGTCTGCACAACAAAGCTTATTACGTGGAGCAGGTGTCAAGTCATTTCAGGCAGGTAAATTGATATCATCGTTAGGAGCGTCGTGTTGAGATCATAATCAGTGTCTTAGCTACCACCTAACCAAGAGGAATAGTCATTAATTTTGGATGAATTTCTATGTACGTGTGATTACAAACGATTCAGTCCTCACTTGACATCACGTGAACACTGCAATTACACTGAGAAGGGTTCTCCCCGTCACCACCACCCTGTCACCAGGTGATAGACGTAAGGCACATAGAGTAAGCAACTACAAATAATATTTATTAGAGTTCCTGGGGAGGACCTAAAACCTTATATATGTATATAAAGCACAGTAAAGCTCCCAGACACAGTATAGTAATAATTAAATAAATGGAGTAAGATTGAACACAGTTATAATTGGCTAGCGCTTTCAACTCGTACCACGTATGAGTCTCATCAGGCCATAACTGAATAACGGACATGTTCGTTATTCAGTTATGGCTTTAAATATAAACAAGTGTTTTCATCAGGTGTGTAAGTATTATATATACAAAAAAACAGAGTCCAAATTTTCGTGCTTTTCAAATCTTCTTTATCCACACAAGATCCTTCGGCTCTTCGGGTGTAATTAAAACTTTAACTTACATTGTAGTTCTAGGCGACGCACAACAGTAGTATTTGTGGCGTCATAATGCCTATGATGGAACAGTGACAATAGAGGGAGAAGTAAAACAGAGTTGTTATAGGGGCCGTTTCTAGCAGAAATATGGTCATGGCCAGAAACGTGGTTTAGCGTTTTCGCGCTGCTTTCAATGTGAAAGTCGTTTTCGCGCCAAGGTCAAGGTCGACAAGGACCAAGCCTCGGCCCCGGATTGGGGTTTATGACCAGCCGCCTTTGGTCAAGTCGCGAAAACGTACCCCTAGGCGACGGCCAACGTTATGCTTTTGACCACTCCCGCATTCATCAAACGCTTGGAACTGACGGAATATTGCTCGACATAAAGGAAAGAAAATAGTGTAATAATGGAAAACTTGAAAGTCTTCCCTCTTGTCATAGAGTTTTGTGTGACTCTCAATATGTATGCATATATCAAACTATGAAACAGATGAGGCGGTTTCGCTGGTCTCTTTTATTTTTAGTTCAGGTGGGCACAAAAGTGGAAGGGGACTGGCTATTTCACAGCACTGCAATCTACTTTTTACAAAAGTCACTTTCCGAGGGTAGGGTTATTTTATTGAGAACTAATGTCTTACAGGCACGGTATTAGGACACTTTTTCATCCAACGTTAATTGATGCAGAAACCTCTTCTCCGTTGCCGTTGATAAATAAAACTAAGTCTAATTTGTTTCTATGCATGTCCTGGGTCTAGGGGAATATCTATCGCCCATCCTATTTTCTGTTTTCTTTACGACAAGGAGAGTTTTCGTCAAGATCACTCATGCGAAGGAAAAAACTCTGCTTGAAACTTTTGTATTATTCTATGCTGGTGATACTGTACTTTGACAAAAAGTACACACCAGCTTCAGATCACAGTTGATAAATTTGAATCCTACTATGGTGACAAACGAATCTAATTATTTTTTAACCAGGACCAGCGCATAAATGCAATGAGAAACATTATTTTGATCGGTAACAAACAGAGATACTGGACAGTTAAAATGTTATTAGGGATTACATCACACAGGATGCTGACATTGGCACGAAAGCTTCAATGACAATACTGCTTCAATGACAATTCCTAAATATGGCTGCTGGTTTATAAGTTAACACACCAACTTTTAGGTAATTTGTGACGAATTCCACTACTTATTCAAATGTAATTTACTTTTAACCTTACGCACTGGATGTATCAATTACTATTCCACAAAAAAGAAAAACTTAATGAAATATCGTAAACTGTTCACAAATGGTAAATTATCTACTTTACAAAAAACTGTCACAGTTCCTAAGACATTTGAATGCTCTTCCGTGACACATTCTAATACGTATGCCATCTTGTTTGTATACATACATCTAGTACTTGTATGACGCATGTACATGGTGGTTATCGAGTAATAAAAAGGAATAACAAGGAAATATGACAGCAATCTGAGAAGCAAACTTCACTTCACGTCCTTCCTGGGTGTATGAATGCATACGCTTATTAATCACTAGACCTTTGAAAATAAGAACATTATTATCATAGACTTGAGACTGCCTGAGACTATTTAGAATTTACACACTATTGTCAACAAGAACACATGAAATGACAAATACTAGGTTAAGGCTTCCACTACATATAGAAACTGGGAGACATGGTGGTCATACAATCCTAAGGTTAGATGGTATTGTAATGTATGTAATGATGCTAAAGGCCATTTGTAAACCAATCACTTTAACACATACGACTCTTCTTTTACAGTGTGGGAATTAGTTGCCTGTGAGTCAGATGCCAGCTCATAAGTTAGAACTCCGAGTAACACCTGATAGCGCCCAACAGCAGTAAAGTATCAAAATATAGCTTAAAACAGTCGCGTTTCTTGACCAGTGATTGTAAAAGATATAATAACTCCTGAGTTAACCCGAGGTTAAACGGGTCACATTAAGCAAAAAGACAACCCATATGTAACTGACCGCGTTAATATCATACATATACAAGGCTCGCGTGACCTAATCGTTCAGCGAGCATCCCTTGCAGTTGTATACGGCTTGATGCCGCAATCCGTTCATGTACAACACGTGTTAACTCGTGACAACAAAGACCGACAGCGAGAAGTAATTATTACACTGATCAATATATCCGGTCTGCTTGTTGTACATCAATTAGCTAGACACATTTTTCCTGGAGGATTGTTAAATGATAATTACTAGCTAAAGATTTGCACGTTATCAACGCCACGGACGCCACTGAAGGACTGAGTTGCTCAGTCGGTTTACATTGGGGCGTCCCACGAACATCGTGACGTGTAGAATAGTGGGGCTATACCTAGCACCTATAATCATAGTCGCACATGTTATTTACACGACACGGTGGTTATTCACTGCCTTCGACAAACATATGGTAAATATTATAAAACACATGTGGTTCAAGATAAGCGAGTTAATGAAAGACTTCGTACGAGCATGTGCAATACTGTTAATGACGTCACTGCGTTTCGTTGTTAAAGTCACGTTGACACTCGAGGCGGTGGTCAATACACAAGTCTATTTCTGATGTGCCCCGCTGCCATATTGCTGGAATATTGCTAACAGGGGCGTAAAACCATACTCACTCCCCGCCTATTATAGAAGTGACCCCCTTATAAGGTATTGGTAAAGAAGAACATTACATCATAGTGTGTATCTTAATGATTTCACGAAAGTACTGTCAGAATCCATGCATATCACTCGTTCTGGAAATGCACATAACTTGTTACATACTTTGGGAGAAATCAGGACGACACCAAAACTCATGTAATAGCCTCTCCGTATCTCCGAGCATGCACTGCCCCACTGGAGTGAATCTTCACTACATGTGTCTGTAAGACTCCATAAATCAGTCAATATGGCGACGATTGTTTCATCGCGAGAATGTATCACTGTCTGCGTAGTACCCAAAAGATTCGTAGCTCCCAATGTTATACGAAACACATTCCTACGGCGACAGATTCCCTCTTTTCAATTTAAAGTGGAAGAAAATATTATCACCTCGCTGGAAAGCGAAGGTAGCTTTTCAAGTTACAACAGTTAGATGTTATCTGTAGTTCATTGAAAACGTATCTGTCACTCAAATCAGGGTATGCCACTCGGTACACAAAAGCCTGGTCTTAATGGGACTATATTTTACAGAGGATTAAGAAGTGTTCATCCCTTGTTCGTCGCCCGTAGTTGATCCTCCGGCAATTTGCGCAATTAAATGATAGAGTAGGGAAATCGCTTGATTAAGCACATGAGTAAGCCTCGGCTAAGTAGGAAATAACAAAGCCGTTAAAATCCTAGTTCCGACGATTAAGCTTTCTGAGATCAGTCTGTCCTCAACATCAGTGAATCATGAAAAATCTCTTGAGCATTTTCCCGATAAAATCAAGTGATCTGACGGCGCCCTACTTTTAATCCGATTCACCCCAAGCCCAGGTTAGGAGCCAACCTACAAATGTATTTATTCTGCTCAATTTGCCTCGGTGGCGCGTTTACTGTAGACACTAATCACATAAATGTCAGCAGAAACCGCTCAGCCATGTAACAATCGATTTGATTGGTTGTAAGCAGAGATCCAGTGACAACGAAGATAAATGATCGTGATTGGCCGATTTCATGCTACTTCTGTCTTTTTGTGATTGAAATTATGTGTTTTCGTGTGCAAATGGCTTCCGGTTGGGTTTTTGAAAAAACATCATGTTTTGTTTATACCGTAAACATGGAAACGACGTAATTTAAGAGAGAAATGGTCGATTTAACCACCACTTGCACACTGCAGCAGTGTTCAGAATCTAAGGTGCAAGATGCCCCTGTTCCGTGATACATTTGTATTGATAAATATTGCTTACTTTCCCAAATAAATCGTCTTACTGATTGTTGTTTGTCTGACTAACACTTTGTCTGAGTGTTTTGTAATTTATACAGCACTATTACAGCCCTTGTACGATGTCTGGATCACACACATTAATGGATGATGGCATGAACAACGGTCCTCGCCGTCGAGTATGAAGATAGAACATTTTAAATAATATTTAGTCGACTCTAAACTATCAGCCAAGAGGATTGGGAACTATTTGAATGACTAGCTCCGAAGCGCCATTTTATCCAGTGGACTTGCTGTGTAACCATTAGACATGGGTAGGCAACTATTTCTGTGGGATTATTAAATACGTATTAACAGCTGCGCATTCACATTTGGACATACTCAACAACATGGACGTCACAGACTGACTGTACAGATCACTCGGTCTCCACTGCCGACCATAGAACGTCCAACAAGTAGTGGCGGTGCACGTATACCGGGCATACAATACTGACACGTTCACACAGATTGAAGCCCGTGTTCCGCTCATTATCAGTTGTAGAACTTTAATCACTCTCATGCAGTAAGCATTTTTCTCAAATGCGTTTTTAATGACCATATTGTGTGGCGACACATGTTTGACACAGGCTTAGAGCTTGAGGCGAGTACTGTTTTCAGTGATATTGTCGACCGATAGCAGATAACTAATTGTTGTTGTAGTTTATGTATAATTATAAGGTTGTGTCAATAAACCAGTCATTCATTGTGGCCACTGTAGGAGTGAGTGAGTGAGTATGGTTTTACGCCGCTTTTAGCAATATTCCAGCAATATCACGGCGGGGGACACCAGAAATGGGCTTCACACATTGTACCCATGTCGGGAATCGAACCCGGGTCTTCTGCGTGACGAGCGAACGCTTTAACCACTAGGCTACCCGACCGCCCCGCCACTGTAGGAAATATTCACAATTCAAAAATAGCACAATCATATATTTGTTTTTGACAATAATATATTATCAACGCTGTGGTATTCTAGAGATGCATCAGACAGAAATAACGGCTAAATACTGTAGGTTATCGACGGTTCTACCCAAACAATGTAAATACATGTTGATACAAAAATTGAATGTGTTTTGAATCATATGTTTTCAACCCTCTCTGATCAACATCCAGTCATAGTACCCACAATAGATGTATTTGTTTGTATACTTGTACCAGACCAATCATGTTCTACGGATGAGAGAGAAATATTCCCACACGCCCACTTCAGCCAGACAGGGAATTAAGGTGTTATTCAGTTATTCAAGTGTGTTTTACAGCTGATATAACACGTGGTAAGAATACGTAACATTCATTTCACTTTACCAAAAGAACAGCGCCTATTACATCAAAGAAAACACTTATTTCTATGATGAAATACACACTGATGCGTATTGCTTAGCCCTACTTACCAGTCTGAGAAAGCTCTTAAGACCATGCCAGACCGGATTCCAATATATCGTAGTTCACCATCAAGATAATTCACGATAACGACCCCTAGTGTCAACCATTTGTCTGCGAGTAATGCCGCAACATAAAACATCAAATGAGGCGGTAGTAGTTCAAGCCACTGATCATTTGTCACGTATATTTTTCAAAGCTATTAGTGTCACCAAGTCTATACAAATCCTATACCCGATTTCGGTTTGGTTGATTAAAGATTTATGTAATTGTGTGCTGTCTATCGTGAACGCATAGGCCTGTTTGTATAGGAAACATGTTGATAACCTGAAGTCTGTTTACCACCTAACCAAATGGGTGTTTTGTATACATACTACACATACACTCAAAAGCAGTAGCAGTAACGTAGGTTTCCAGTAGAGGCGGAACCTCATATCATCCATTATGCAGTATGGGTGCTATTACATGTCACATAATTTGCTAGCATGTATTGTTAGAGTGTTAGACTTTTCAAAAATTGGAACAAAATCATTACTACACGTTAGGTGTATCCTAAGTAAACAGAAAAGGTGCACAACCAATTCAATGTCCTTCTCGTTTGGAACTGCAGGGTGTTCTGTTGCCGTCCTTAGTCGATAATAATATACACATCCAACACTACATTAAACGGATTATCATAGCTTTGCTAAGTTTTCTTAATGGTCAACAACAGCACACAAACAACATTATTTTTGGCATGTACGTGCATCGATTTTAGCAATGGAGCCGTCTGTCTTTCCCGAAGATTATGCTCGGATAATTTTATAAATAATCTGCTTACAGCTCTCAGAATTCAGAAATGCGGGCAGAATTAAAGTCCGGTGATTAAACGATTGCAATTTCTTCGATTGCCGTCAGTTGCAACCAGCTAAGGGGCTCTGGCAATTACGACATAAGCCTGACATAAATAGGCTCTGACATGCGCACAGAACTAGGCGCCATCTTGACTCTTTCCAACATAGCCTTGTTATAGGCCATTAGCAGCAAAACAAAGAACGACGGTTCGGGTGTTACTCAGTGAAAGTAATCGCTGGGGCATCGTGGGTTATGGATCAGAGATTTCGACCAAAATGACAGAAAGAAATTTGTTATTGCGGGTTGACAGTAGATTTCACAGCATCGTGCTTGTTGGTTTATAGTTCATGGAGCAGTACCAGAGCTTGAGCAACCTTCGTTCTGGTCTTTGCATTTTATATTTACTGTCTGACAAGTATGCTCACCAGTCACGTTTATCTAGCGTAATGGCAGAATTTCTGTCATCTCCACAGTACTAACATATATATTTGAAATCATCGTAACCTGTCTTATGATGCCATAAAAGCCCAGCACGTTTGAAGCTGGTGTCAATTTCACACAACGTTTCAACTTGACATGAATTGTATTTTCAGCCATATCAAGACGTACCATTAATGAAAAAAAACAGTTTTCGAATTTTATAGCTTGTTCAATCTGGCAATGAATCCTTCTTAACCAGTACACTTGTTGTTGACAACGTTCCAACAGGACACTTAGATGTAGGCAGATCGCCATTGGCGCTGCAGAAAAACAGATAAACGGGGAGTACATAAGTTAGATACCACAAGCATAGTCATGCAGTGTACATAATACACCACTAAATACATCCATCATCTAATTTTGAACCATGATGGCCTAAACCGGATAGGGATCTGCATTTCGTTCTGATATTGTTTTATAACCAAGTTGGACGATGATACATACAATAAAACTAAAATCTTTTCTGTTTAGGAAATAACTTGGATTCGTCATGAAGTGATATGCTTTTAGAAAAAAAAAATTCTCGGAATCCTTAAGGCAAGAATCATCCGGACTATATTGGACAGTACACTCGAATTGCATGTACTTATACTTTCTAGTTAAATATTTCTTTGCCAACACGCAAATCAAACCGCTTCATGACGTATACAGCAAGCATAGGTCTCCACTTTTTTGGTACATTGCGATGTCGTCTATGCTCCATTGCTAAATTATGACTGCTTAATCGCATCGACAAAAAACAAACATTAATTAACTTGAAGGGATCAATGTCAAATTATCTTCTTTTTGAATTGGGCGTAATATTACACTTTTTACTTTTTTTGGTGTGTTTATCCGGACCATATCTCCAAAACAAACAGGCCCCTAAATAGCTTGTACCTTTTGCTATTTTGCTATTTAGGGGCTTTTAGAACTTATATTTGTTTCTGTGTCCATGGCAACACGTTTCATAGTGTTGTGTACCTAACATAGAAATACAAAGTTCCGAATACCAATTCATGGTATGATTTAAACAATATTTATTTTCCAAGAAAAAGGAATGGGATTGGTGAACAGGTTCAACCTATTTAAACACCTCATTTAAAAATGAATAAGAGTGAACTGTACATAACATAATAAATTTAGATTGATTGTGCCTACTGTTGCAAATATTATGATGATATACAAGTCACACACAAATACACAAATACACAAATACATATATCGGTACATAAACAAACAGCCAGCATTCCAGCATATCACACATACAAACAACTATTTGATCGATGTAATCGTTATGAAGACATATTTAGATTTTAAATCTTTTTGATTTTGCAATGAACAAATGGACAGATTGTACAATAGCAAGGTTAGTATCGGTAGATGTTGTAGCATTTCCATATGATACTGAATCCAAGTCATATCCCTTTATATAGTAGTACATATTGTTCCGAAGATTACAGTAGTTGCGACATGAAAAGAAGTAATGTGTAGGATCCTCATAATGATCAGGAGCAGGTAGTAGAATCATGAAGATATCTATGATATTTGTGTGCATTTAAATCACTGCATCCTAATCTGAGGCGGCAATGGATAATTTAACAGAAACTGGTACCATAGTCTAAGTTAAAGCTAAATATTTTAGGATTTTCTGTCTTGGTGATACATTTAGTGAAGTCATTTACAGTATATTTTGACTGAACATTATCCGGTAATTCATTCTGTGTCGGTTAAAAATTATTTGTGGTAGTTAACTGTTTTAGCATTTACAGTCTGTGGCTGTGAAGAAGTTCTTAAATTGTAACGTAAGCCCGCTGAGACATTAGGAGGAACAAGATTACTTAGATATTCAGGGGCCAACTTGTTGACCATTTTGTAAAATGTTTTTAATTTATGTGATTGCCGTCTTTTGGATAAGGGTGTAAGGTTAGTTTCAGAGTATAGAGACTCGTGGCTGGTACCACGAGTAGCTCCACATATTGTTCTCAGTGCGTCCAAATTTAGCCTTTCCAATACCAACGCTTGTTCTTGAGAACAGTTATCCCATACTTGGTCACAATAGTCGAATATTGGTAAAATAAATGAAAAATATATATTCTGTAACGGGTTTTTTTCTAGACAGGCGGTATTTGAAAGTTCTAAAGCAGTTAATCATTGGGCTTACTTTATTTACTTTATTATCTATATGATTTGACCAGTAGCCATCTTGCTGTAAAATTAGCCCTAGGTGTTTGTGCGATGAGACCTCTGTTGGAGTTCATTTTAAGAACAGGTTTTTGACTTGGGTTAATTTTTCTTGAAACATTATGGTTTCGGTTTTGTGTGGATTAAACGTTACTTGCCATTTATTCGCCCATACGGATATCCTTTCTAGATCAACATTTAAATTAATCGCTGCTATGTTAGGATGATCGACAATGATATAAAGTGACGTATCGTCTGCAAAGAGACGTATATTACTGTATATATCATCAACCAGTTCATTTATAAAGATCAAAAATAATAATGGTCCTAGGACCGATCCCTGTGGAATACCGGCTGTGATAGATTTTAACTGTGATTCTTTACCATTAATAACCACTTTTTGTATTCTATTTGATAGATAACTGTCAAACTATTTCAACAACTTTCCTCGAATTCCACATGAAGATAATTTATAAAGTAATCCTTGATGCCAGACTTTATCAAATGCCTCGCTAATATCACAAAACACTGCCCTTACTTCTTTTCTATTGTCCAGAGCCTTTGAAATAAAATTATACAGATCTAACAATTGGTAGCTCGTGGAATCGGCTGGTCTAAAGCCTGACTGGAGATTGTTCAGAATACTGTTGTCTTTGAAGAAGTTAAACACATGTTTATGGATACATTTTTCAAATACTTTTGCCAAACAACTTGTTAGTGCGATTTAATTAATTAATTTCATGGTATAGATTTGATAGCTCAGTAACTACTCTTGTATACGACAGACTGATTAGATTTAGATACATTTGGAATAGCCACACATAGCCAAACCCATTGACAGCAGTTTCTTAACTTCGTTACCAGTAGACCAGACTCTGTTCATCATACAAACGTATCATTACATTTTTTTCGGAATGGTCAGTATATTTAACCAATATTTTACAGACTTGGTAAAATCATATTTGTAAATAGGATACCTACCAAAAATGTTTATGTAAGTGTACTATAGGTCGATTGAATACTCCATGTACTTGGAAGTGACACTATGTTACTGACTGATGTATATTACATGTTAATGCTGACATTTGCCGTCTTGGAGCAGTACCTAAGACTGAAGGTGGTGTGTGTGTGTGTGTGTGTGTGTGTGTGTGTGTGTGTGTGTGTGATTTTAGCGGGGATCGAACCCCCAAACCTTTCGCTCTCCAGGCGGGCACGCTACCTACGAGGACTGAAATGTAAGTCTTATTTTTTATCCTATGACCATAAGGGCGAGTAGCTTACTTAATACGACGAAAGCATTCAACCTGTTTAGTTAATAAATTAAACATATGTGTCATAAACAAAGTACATGGGACATCCCCACATGTGCTAAGCACGCATAGCCATGGTCAGTAATGTATAAAATGTGTGTAAGTGAGTGAGTGAGTTATGTTAACGCTCCTACTTAACAATAGTGAGTGAGTATGGTTAACGCTCCTACTTAACAATAATGAGTGAGTGAGTATGGTTAACGCTCCTACTTAACAATAATGAGTGAGTGAGTATGGTTAACGCTCCTACTTAACAATAATGAGTGAGTGAGTATGGTTAACGCTCCTACTTAACACTAGTGAGTGAGTATGGTTAACGCTCCTACTTAACAATAATGAGTGAGTGAGTATGGTTAACGCTCCTACTTAACAATAATGAGTGAGTGGGTATGGTTAACGCTCCTACTTAACAATAATGAGTGAGTGAGTATGGTTAACGCTCCTACTTAACAATTGTGAGTGAGTGAGTGTGTATGGTTAACGCTCCTACTTAACAATAGTGAGTGAGTGTGTATGGTTAACGCTCCTACTTAACAATAGTGAGTGAGTGAGTATGGTTAACGCTCCTACTTAACAATAGTGAGTGAGTGTGTATGGTTTTACGCTGCTTTTAGCAATATTCCAGCAATATCATCGCGACCGGGCACACCACTAATGGGCTTCACACATTGTACCCATATGGGAAATCGAACCCGAGTCTTCGGCGTGACGAACGAACGTTTTAACCACTAACCCCACCTCTCTACTAACTATAATAATATTAGCGGCATAACTTGAAAGTAAAATCAAGAATTATCATTCAATAGTAATTTCAACTGACTAAGATCTAAAACAAAGGGATGTTCAAGAGCTATGAATCCAGCTGAGGATAAAACATAAATGCAAGACGGGTTTGCAGAGGAGGAGGATATCCTTGATATTACAGAGGTTGATAGAAAACAAGATGAAATACAGAGTTTGACTGTCTTTAGGCTTGAAGTTAGTCAGGTGGTTTTAACAATTATAACCAAGCAAAGATGTAGAATAAAAACCAATGCGTGTTAAATAAATCCTAATCATTTGTTTTACATTAACACTTTTCGTTGTAATTGTTCTACAAGTTAATCAGTGACACGCATTTCTTCTGTGCCTACTGCACCCTAGCATACCAGCCTAGAATAGCTTTAGAACACGATTCGGCTCGCACATTGCTGTATTTTATATCATCTAAAAAATAAAACAAATGCAGAAATAACTGTAACTAGCTAGACTTGAAATCCAAGCCACGTGAAGCAGATCTGATATCCTTCAATACACGCTAAGTAGTCAGTCATAAACATCAGTTGAGAGGAAACCAGTATCTTTTGTCAGCACTCATGAACATACAGCCATCCTTTCTTGCCACTGCTCATTTCACGACGCTATTGACGCAGGCCAATACACTGTAATCCTTTCTGTCGGTTTTGTCAAATATTTCAAAGCAAATGTACGCATGATTTTCAGCATTGTTAATTCTCAAGAGAGTGATCATCCCCGTATTTCATTTTGCCAATAGGAGCTCATTCAGGTTCACGTTCAAATCGCATGCCCGGCTGGTCACCAATGAAAGACAACAGTGGCCTGAACAAGGATCGTTTTACTCAACAAACAGGTATGGCAAATCTGTTTGCTGTTAGCATTTTGCCACCTTCTGAAGTGGGAGATCAACTAAATGGGACAACTTCACTTGATATGTCCGGCTTTTGATGAAGTGTAACTGCGATTTCTTCTTTATTTGGCTTCTTTAAGCAATGTTTGACTTCCTGATTCGAATATTTGGAGATCCGTCAATTGTTTGTTCTTGTTATTCGTGTGTCGACATATGTTTACCCTTAGCTGTTTGACTTTTGACATTTTTAATCGATTATGTGAAGTCAAACAAAAAGACACTCCTATAATAGCTGATGCTTGATCTGTGAATGAAGTGTTCGTGCAGTTGTTAAGAATACTGGCGCATGACATTATCAACTACTTCACTTGCTATTCGGCCTTTTTATTTGAACTCAATATTGGATGCGAAACATTCCCCGAGTTTCATCATGAGCTCAGCAGATTTTATTATGCTGAGTCAACTACAAGAGAAATGTTTTGGCCGAGACATCAAAAATGCCCCCTACTGTGTTGCAAACGAACATATTTCTTAAACGTTTTGCTTTACCTGTACGCAGCACACGTAATTCAAAATAACATATCGTTTTTAATTTTACAACAAGATCAGCAAATGCGCTATCATGTCACTGGATTTTCTAGTCCATTACTTGATTGTCTGGTTTGTCTACAGGCCGCCGTCTCATGATGTGATGTGAGCAAACACTTACTTTTTGCTAGTTGCGTGAGTGGTGGGTGATATCATTAAGGAGGGACATGTTTACTCTTATCGCGAACACCTGGTGTCATCATTTTCAGTGATCCATTCATATAATTTTCACCGCTGTTTTGCATTTTACGCCCAATGGAATCTTTTTCGGGGGATAATGGAGAAATGTTATTGTCTGGCGTTGACGTTCTATATTCCAGTGTTTCGAGTGTTATTTTATTTCAGTCTTCTCCAAGTCCTCAGTCTTGATTACGTGCTTAATGAAATACACATAACGGACTTCAGATACGATTTAGATTTAATTTTGTGTATATCTAGTTTGAAGTGAGCCCAACGATTGAGGCGGTGAGGGAAAGGATAGAGTATAGCGATTTATGTTTCACCATCTGGTGTTCGCCTCGGGAATTACCAGTAATTCCTCCTGATAATAAGGTCATTGTTCTGAAACGGTAGACCCCATTATTGGAACACTCACAGTGCTTACAGGGTTTATTAAAGAGACCCTAGCTGCTGTTTTAGACGTAAATTGTCCGTTAAAAGGCATTAATACATTATTAGCTGTAAATAACTGTAATGATAGAGGGCCGTGAGTTTGGGTCAATTATCTCATGCACGATCTGTGGCCGGATGTTAGAGAGTTCTTTATAAGTGATTGTGTTGTGTACAGTTCAATATGCCCAGACATTCGTTAAAAAAACAGAAAATGTCTTTATGACAGCTGTAGGTTTCTGTGGAAAGTATTTCTGTCGGGTAAAATCAACAAGAGTCCTAACTGAAATTCACCATCATTTGGGATGACGTAGGTCAACAACCACAAACACAGGAGACGGAGAGTAGGCATACGTGAGAAATAAGGTGGTAGCAGAATCTTGTGAACGTTACATCTAATTACCTTTATTGCAGGTGCTACTAAAGTTGGACTGTATGACAGGATGCATGTGATGTCACTAACTCTTATACTATAATTATTGCCATGATTAACACAGCTGCTAGCCGAATTATTTTCACTCCTATTATGAATATAACATACGCTATTACTATCATTAGGATGCATTATTATTATTATTATTATTATTATCATCACAATGGCACCATGGATACTAGTTTTAGCTATATAGTAATATAACTAAGATATTACATCCATTACTCAATCACTATTACAATGTTTTTTTGTGTTTACTACCACTATCACATTTGCGATTATTATAGAAATAACTGCTGTTTTACTATATATGTGCAATTTGTTCTCTGCGACTTAAAGTATCTTTCACCTTTTTTTCGTTTATCCGTTCTCTTGATTAATAGAAGTAAAACTAAGTAACATAAAATTCTGCTCGTACCATATGCAGTTGTCTTGACAGTGTAGCTTATGATACTTTCTGTTTGAAATAAGTGTTCACCCGATGTATACAACATTAAATCGCTCTATATCCGTAAGCATTATGTCACGTATCGGCTGAAGTATAGTTACATGCGTAATATTATTACTAAAGTAATATAGATGCCAATACTGTTTCTAAACACAGTAATAGTTCCAAACACGACACTTATTAAAACAAGCGTTTAACTCCACATTGAAATTGAACATATCGCCATATGTGGCAGAACCATATTGCAATCTGAGGCGTTTAACTATTTCCCTTCAGCTCCAGGGATCAGACATATTCAGTGGAGAAGGCCTCTGCGACGAACTTCAAATATACATTATCCATAAGATAATCAAGATAATAACCGTTTAACAGCAACTTATTGAAATTATTTCATGAGATATCACTTTACACCCGAATGAATAGATATCGGATCTCAAACGCTTTCTTATTCAGGAGACTGTCATATACAGCGATTGTACAGCCATGCAGCAACATTAAAAACCCGTATCACTAATGTTGGGACTACAGTCTAATGAATATGAAACTTTATTATGTTCACTGACTCAGTCCCGTTATATTTCAGAATGATTAATGTACATTATAACACATTGGAAACGAGGTCTTCGTAAAGCCGGTGTGCAATTCCTGCTGAATGAACTTAGTGTTGAACAATTTGGAAAGTTTTAATGATCATTGTTGAGAGTTGTAAAAGGGGCTATTAGATTACACCTGGTAATTGACTGCCATAGCACACCAGCAGTTTCAAACGCATAGTAAAGTAACAGAATGAGAACAGCCAGGGTCTTTAGTTACATATGATAAGATAGTGAGTAAGTTGTGTTTAACGCCTCTTTGAGCAATACTTCAGTTATATCACGGCGTACCAGCTTGATGTGGGAGGAAAGGCCGAAGTGGTGACCCGCCAAGAAATAACCAGGGCGAACAGGAATCATCAAACTGCGGCACCTCACACGACTGGGCCACCCTTCCTCCTATATGATACGATAGTCACGTATACCCAGTTTCTTTATGTTTTACGTTCTAAAATGTGTTCAGACCCAATAACACATATTATTGCACTCTATGGAGTATTAAAGAATGAGTATTTCGTACTTTGTTTTGTACCATGATTCGACAAATACTCGTGCTACTTGGACAATCAGAGGTTTCAAATCACAATAACATCTTTCTGATAAAGCAGTTGATTTGACTACCAAATCCCCACAAATTCCACAGGCCAGAGCTTTTTTGTATTATTTGTCGTTGTAACCAAAGTTTTGTTCAAAAGTATACTCTACCTCAGCAAGGGAGATAGAGATACTATCAGTTGAATAGAACTTGAATTATTTTCAGAATAAACGAAACACACGTATACTTGAAATAAGGTGCGCCAATCACACCTGTTTTTAAAAGACAGCATATTTCAGTTTTGAACATGTAAACATTCCGCTTTCATATATATTCTGGTGAATACTTTTGCTCCTGTGTGTTCAGTGTCAGACATCATGAGTGGTGTGACATTCCGCCAAACCAGAGAATCTGTTTTTTTCAATGGAATACATGCAGTTTTTGACCGTTCATAAAATAAAAACAGAAGTTGTTTACTGATGTCAAAAGTCAAGATTGTGCCAAAGATCAAGCTCTTACAAATGCAATGTTAAAATAATAGCTTGGTTTTAGAGAAACAACAACATTTGTTTACATATATTAACAATATTTTTACCCAACATACCTGTAAGTTAAAGATGTTAAGTTTCGACAGCTGAGAAAACCTCGCACATTAAAACGTGAATGTCCTATGACACACACGTAATGCTTTGTATAGTTTCCTGGTTTCGAATGGTCTGTAATTTATGCGTCATTCTAAAAACCGAAATAATTCCAGTGTAGTTATATCTGCTTAAACACTGTTTACTTTCATGTTATTCAATTGACAACGCATGCACCAAATTTCCCGTGTGTATAAAGTACAGTTTACAATCTTCTCTTATAATCATTAAAATGTTTTTACACAATCTGAAAAGACTGCCAGCGGTTCTTGGGCATTTGCTGTCTTCTAATTATGGTAAATTGAAATCCTTGACAAGAAGACTTTTTTGGCTTAAAAGTTTCCGAAGTCTAACAAAGAACGTCTTTCGCACTTCTGTCGCGATATCGATAATGCTAGTAAACGATATTGTTGACTTTGACAGAGTTTCATAGTGAAAAACCATCAAAGAAGTTTTTTTGAATTCCTATCAAATATGTATCCGAATCGGTCAAATCTCAGCGGTATTTCTCGCGTAAGATTGATCTTGCGAATCTGGGCATTTTTAACCATAATTGAAAGAGCCATCGGATAAAAAAGCAAAAATGATCATTTCACTGGATTGCTCATTTCGTAAAAATGATTTTGATCAAGAATTAGACAACCGTGGCCTTTCACACTCGAGAGTAGTTACCTCCCTTTGAAGCCACGACTCGTACTTTCCCGAAGGGATAAGAGCCGTGTTTTCTTGAGGTTTCGTAAAGGCACTTCAAGCCTATGCCGGAACGAGCTATCTATCACTGCTATGATGTGAACAGATTGGCAATCCATCAAGCGGGTTTTAAATAGGATTTGAGAGAGAGACCCAACCACGGGAAAGCCCCCAGTCACAGAAGAGGAATTCCCAATGCTGAGAGAAAAACTTTGTGTCGTTGTTGTTAGCGAATGAGGAGACGACGCGAGCGACGATGATGGCGAACAATGCCCTTTAATGTGTGTGCCTGTTTAATCTGGAGAAGCCAGCAAGTGAGAGAGTGTCCCTGGTAATTAATTATCTGTCGCAAGCTGCTAATACGATGCGACTGGATATTTAGCGCGATCGATGTCAACTAACAGTTGGGGAGAGAAGAACCACAGCCGTCCTTTGGTGGGGTTTAGGAGGCTAAATTAAACGTAAAACATCAGTAATTATCACTTAAATCACTTTCCGAACCTTCCTCCCTGCAAGCTATCACATTAAATTGATTATAAGAAAATATTTAGTCATATAGACATGCATATATATGAGGTAAAAAGTAACTTGGCATGTGTGCTTATTTTATGCATTGTGTATTGGAAGCACCTTTCCCATCAATAATATTCACCAGGTCGAAAGGGAAGCAGCAAGATATGAGAAGTTTTCTGTTTACATAGCACAGTACATAACACGGAACCCACGGATTTCCCAACCCAACCGTTTATGGACGGTTCATAAGTAGCAAATCCTTAAAGTCAGATACTGGTGATCATTTATTGTAAAATGCACACGAACACGATAACTTTCTCTCGTATATATTCCAAACAAACAGTCTCGACCACCCGCCGACACACACCCCACTGGGCGCAAATGGAAAAACAGCTGTGGAAACAATGTGAATGGACCACCGAAAATCAGTGATGACACCAGGTGCTCGCGAAATAGGCTTGCATGCCCTGCTCTGCCGGCATCAGCCGCCAACTACACACCTTACATAAAATAGCAAGTGTTGGTCTGTTGCCCGCGTTGTTATATCTTCAGACAATCTATTTACATAAAGGACATTACCTTTACGATTACATAATACATGTTTTAGAACATTAACGCTAATTTTAAATTTCGTTGGGTGAAATAGCTTTTTATTGCGTTACAAATTTTATAATTTTACCTTATATTTACAAGAAGAATTTCTTGTTTAAGGGAAGCATCAGTATGAATAATATGTGACAAACAGGCGTGCTGGTGAAAGCCTCTGTCAGCCCATCACATGCCATCGCCGCTGCTGTTAGTCATATATACCAGTACATCGGCGGCTCCACGATGTCAAGCCAAACCTCAAGCGGCGGTTGTCACCTATAAAATCAAAGGTTTCTACCTTCAGGCAGAGTTCACAATGCATAACATTGTGATCGGATTGGATCTTCTTCTGTTGGGGGATTACACTTGAAGCTTACCAGGATCTTCATCTGCGGAAGGCGTATTACCTCAGCTAGGAATAAACGTTGATTAAAGTAGTTCCAATCATTGACCAGCACTCTTACTTCCAACAAAATATCATCCAAATCGCAGCCGATAGATTAGAAAAGAGCAGTCCAGACCCGTATGGCAATATTCCACCTTAATCATCTTTTCCATCAAGTACAAAGCACAAGATCAATACAAGTCAAGCGAACAGCAATTTTCATCTATTTCAAGGCGCTTGTCAATAATTTTGATCACGGCCCAGACATACGGTATCAATGTGAACTAATCTTTGATTTTTCCTAACCACAGATACTATTTATCATTAGGATGATTTTATGTTTCATATTTTTACGATATCATTGTTAGAATCTTAGGCCAGATGTATGTGTTTGCTCGTCATGTCAAATGCGTGTAATTTCCTTGATTGGAGATTGAGCTCCCTCTCGGTTAAATTAGACCTGTGTGTGCTGAGGTACTTAGTGTGGCAGGTAAGCTGTAGTGGAGATGAGTATTACACTGCTAGGGAACTAGAGGGATTACACAATCTCAGTGTTTAATATGGCAATAGTGATATATTAATTATGCATGACAATATTCAAATTTCATCTTTCTGTTGTCATTGATAAACAGGAAACAAGATCAATACTCCACATAACATTCATCAAACCTCTACACGTCACAATATGTCGAGAGCAACACGTTATTTTGGCACTTTCACAATATTTGAAAGAAGCATTATAATTCCCATCTTGACCAATTCATAAGTTATTAATATTACTTCACTATTTTGCCTTTTACGTCTCATTGAATCTTTTTTCGGCAGATAATCACGACTGATTGTTCTCAAGCGTTTAAGTTTTATTGTATCTATCTATTTAGTATTTATTATGCTCAACACATCATAAAACTTGGAATGCATTCATAGCCAAACCAACTCGTAAACATATTTGAACTGGGTTTTCTTACTTGTGGCGTGTTACTCTAATATGTCTGGTGCAATAAAGACATTATTTCTAATACTACCCACGTAATGCGCAATAAACATGCAGTTATAATGTTGCATATAATGTTAATAACCGGTGTTATATTTCTAATCATGATAGATGGTCCAATCATCGTGCTTACATTTGTCAATTGTTATAAAACGCATTTTCAAAAATGTAAAGCCGATATGAAAATATGTTTTTAAAAGAAAGCAACTCAAAAACAACTTATAAATTTTAACTTATATGTTTAATAAAAGGTCGTCTCCCGCTAAAAATGTATGTGTTGAAAGAACAAAAACTGGTAATTGAAAAATCTAGCATTTGCCCATCCCAAAGCTCTGTTCATAAAACCGAACGGATTTGATGTCAAATAAATGTCCGATTTTTCTGGCCAACGCATGCCAATGAGTCCTCCACAGCACAGTTTGTCCGTTATACAGATTACCGCACAGCCTAGCATTGTAAGATAACATCTGTGATTACAATATCTTCGTTGTGAATGGTTACATTAATAAACATTATATTGAATTCTTACACATTCGTGCAGATGATACTGAAACAGAATGATATCACCTGCCAGCTTTTGCAGAATATAATTGATGTAATTAAATCTGTTTAATTCGCCATGCTAAGGACAATTCCATATACCATTGCTACCCGAGCTGGAAACAGAATGATTTAAGCAGGTCACGTATTGATGAGAAGAAGCCCCATACAGAACTACCTGTCTATAAATCCTGATTAGAACTGATTCCGCAACACTCCTCATTGAATTATTCGTCAATCATGTGATACATAAAAAAATATAGCGAATTGATTTTGAAAGACGAAATGCAACAATTTAGCAAAAGCAGTGATCATATGTGACAAAAACCGGAACCATATTAATTACGGAACGCGGATTTGAATTGAATTTAGTGAAGTCTCATACTATGTCGTATAAGTAGGGCTTCTAGCTGTGCAATCTAACATTGTATGGTTTCTGAAGGTGCCACGCCGTTTTAATGCAAATCGACTGCTTATTCTTTGGAAGCGACAGTACAGATATTCAACTATATTTGTAAAACTTTAATTGGAACTTATGACTTTATAGTTTTCAGTCTGGATGTTAAATATTGAGACTTTTGACAACGTAGACATTGTGATTTTAGGTTGATGTCTCACCTCAACTGCACTTGCGTGAAAGCTACAGTCTATACGGAAAAGCGTGTTCTATTGAATTAACTTTTCTCAAAGTCATACTGAACAGACTCATTGGGATAAGGCATATATGTTGCAGGTAGTTAATATTATTTCAAATGCCGGGGTCATTTCTACTGCATTTTAGTTACATTTGCAACTGACTGGCGTCTCACGGAATAGTTCATGGTGTGAAAGGACAACATGCATATCGGTCTAGACCAATTCTTTAGACGGACCTTAGTCATCAAGGTTACTGAGAGTTACCGCAGGTGTGAGATAAACCCAAAATAACATTTGACGGTAAATACCAACGTCAGCCATAAATTAATGGTTGGGGATAGTAGTTAAGCGGAAACGATGGCTGATATATAAGTCCAGTAAACTGAACTGTCACATAAAATTGCTTCACAACCATACAGAGAAACGGACTTATTGCTTTATAGCCTTATATTTAATGTTGACCAAAACAATAACAATATGTTGTGAAAAAATCATACATATATGCATTGTTTATTCATGTGCTGTAATTTGACAGATGAACCTCTTGGCATGAATGTTGTCCATACCATTAACCAAATGTAAGAAGTAATTCCGGATCAAGTAAAAGCACCACCAGTAACTAAATTATATTGTTTCAACTTTCATTCCTTAAAGCTGAGAAGTGGTATTAAATATGCAATACTTTTGTGAACTTGAAGGCTTTTGTACCCGACGGAGCTGACAGATCAAGAATGTAACGTCTTGAAACATGCATCAAATGAAAATGGCTCGTGTCAAGGAGCACAAAAAAGTAATTGCCTTGTTGGTATGATATGGATAGTTTAGGACCAAGGTTATCAGTATACAAAACTACACATGGTAATAGACAATGTAAAGCGCCGTAATATATTGATTAATCTATGTGATATGAGCTGGAGCTAGTGAAGTTCCAATCAACTCCTGTAATCGGAACACGGCTTATATACTTTACCCCAGGTGCGGGAACACCGACAATGCTGCTGTATGAGCGTGGAGACTTAAGGGCGACTCAAATACGCTTCCCTGGGGAATGCGTTATGAGAAAAGCGGCGGGGAGGGGACTCTACGGTGAAATTAATGATTAAGTGGTACGACAATCAGATTGGAAATTACCTGTGATGTGCCGAAACAATGGCAACGTGACAGGTAAGCAGGTGTTCTTGCAGGGATGTTTTAGTATCGATTGCCGCTGGATTGAACACGTCGGCAGGAGATCCGTTTGAGGACCTTTTTAGCCCGCTGATATTTTTCGCAAGATTTCAATTACCGAAGAGATTTATACCTTTTATGAAGCGTCTTATGCGTGCCGTGTACTGGGCATCAGTCGTGACGCTATTGTTTTCTTTGTGAATTATTATGCTATTGACTTTTAATATCGGTCCCTTTTAAAGGCTGATTAGTTGTTTGTGGAATTTTTTGTCCCACTAGAGATTGAGTCTTTTGTATGCCGCGAGTTGCTGATAACTGCACGAGAAGCGGATGAGCTTTTGAAAGTACGGGTTTAGTACAGGGCTATGAATCACGAATGAAACAGGCACTAGTATTTCAGTTAACATGGTGGGAGTTGAGGGTGTGTAGATGGATGTCTGGGAGAATACTGTTACTCCTGATACTAGTAGAGTAAATTATCTTTCATTTGTTTATAACACCGAACATCGGAGATATAATGTGCTGTAGTTGAATATGAAAGTAAGCACATTTATAATTATGGGAATTTGGTTTTGACTACGTGGAAAATCCAAAATTGTTTAGTGAGCAAGGAACGTATCATAAGCCCAGACTTGCAAAGACAACTATTTGTCAGCTACGGGGACCGACATTTTTTCTTCTATATATATGAGAGGTGGGGGAGGGGGTCTGTACCTGGGATGCAATTATCAAGTTGAAAAGAATTATAACGATGTTATATTATTATACTGCCGGATAATTACAAAGGTTATTAAAACGTTATTAGGCTGAAATCTGTCACCGAAACCCTGCAAACCTAAGGTTGAAAAACGCCCTATTATACCGGTATCAAATGGATCACCATAGAAATCTTGTTTGTTTCATTTTAGCCACCAACAAACACGGGTGTATACTTTCTTTTAGTCTTTTTATATATCATTCCCTTCTTAATCTATAGGTATCGGGGAACCCACCAGGGAAGCATTCATTGTGTATTTTTCAAGTTTGCTTTGTCACATGTGACACAATGTCAAGGTAGTATTATTAAGTCAGATTTAATACAATGTCAAGGTAGGGTAATAAAATTACATGTGACACAATGTCAAGGTAGTATTGTTAAGTCAGATTTAACACAATGTCAAGGTAGGGTAATGAAATTACATGTAACACAATGTCAAGGTAGGGTTATGAAGTCACATTTGCCTTGCCGATTAGCGCAGTATAACGACCCTGTTCAATTATTTTGTCTCGCGGAATGACATTTAATAAAATCAGAAAACCTGTAAGACACATAGAGGATCTCATTTAAGTGTCTTTTGAAATCATATATCAATATGACTCGATAAAAGTTGAAAACTGCGAGGCTTGCCGAATAGGTTATTTAACAAAAAGAAACGAATTTCATCTGTATGTATTATGAATATGAATATTATACTCTGTCTCTCATGTTCGATCTTCCACGGTCGCAATTCAGCTGTATCTACCATCGTCTCAATACTCTTAAGAAGCATCTGCCACAGCAACATCCCCAGCAGCATCTACCACCGCAACATCCCCAGCAGCATCTACCATCGCAGCATGCCTCGGCATCTATCGTCGCAACATTTCCCAGCAGCATCTACCATCTCAACATGCCCCAGCACCTACCACCGCAACATGCCCCAGCACCTACCGTCGCAACATGCCGATCAGTATCTACTATCGCAACATGCCCCAGAAGCACCTAACATTCTCAACATGCCCCAGCACCTACCATCTCAACATGCCCCAGCACCTACCACCGCAACATGCCCCAGCATCTACCATCTCAACATATCTCAACAACTACCATCGCATCATCCCCCAGCACCATCAACTATCTCAACGTATCTCAACAACTACCATCGCATCATCCTCCAGCACCATCTACCATCTCAACATCTCCCAGCAGCAGCATCTACCATCTCAACGTCTAGCAGCATCTACCATCGTAACATGCCCCAGCAACATCTACCATCGCAACATCTCCCAGCAGCACCATCTACCATCTCAACATCTCCCAGCAGCACCATCTACCAACTCAACATCTCCCAGCAGCAGCATCTACCATCTCAACATCTCCCAGCAGCAGCATCTACCATCTCAACATCTCCCAGCGGCACCATCTACCATCTCAACACCTCCCAACAGTAGCATCTATCATCTCAACATCTCCCAGCAGCAGCATCTACCATCTCAACATCTCCCAACAGCAGCATCTACCATCTCAACACCTCCCAACAGCAGCATCTACCATCTCAACATCTAGCAGCATCTACCATCGTAACATGCCCCAGCAACATCTACCATCGCAACATTCCCCTAGCAGCATCTATCATCTCAACATCTCCCAACAGCAGCATCTACCATCTCAACATCTCCCAACAGCAGCATCTACCATCTCAACACCTCCCAACAGTAGCATCTACCATCTCAACATCTCCCAGCAGCAGCATCTACCATCTCAACACCTCCCAGCAGCACCATCTACCATCTCAACACCTCCCAACAGTAGCATCTACCATCTCAACATCTCCCAGCAGCACCATCTACCATCTCAACATCTAGCAGCATCTACCATCGTAACATGCCCCAGCAAAATCTACCATCGCAACATTCCCCTAGCAGCATCTATCATCGTAACATTTCCCAGTAACCTCGCAACATACCTCGCCATCTACCATCGCAACATCCCCTAGCACCATAAACAATAGCAACATCCCCTAGCACAACTACAATCGCGACATCCCCAAGCAGCATTTACCATCACAACATCCCCCACCAATATCTACCATCGCAACATGCCCCAGCAACATCTACCATCGCAGCATTTCTCTAGCTGCATCTGTCTTCGCAACATCCCCCAGCAACATCGCAACATACCTCACCATCTACCATAGCAACATCCCCTAACACCATCTATCATCGCAACATCACACAGCACAAGCTACCATCTCAACAAATCCCAGCAACATCTACCATCGCAACAAGCCCTAGCAGCATCTACCATCGCATCATCCCCTAGCACCATCTACCATCTCAACGTGCCCAAGCAACATCTACCAGCTCAAGATCCACCAGCAACATTTACCATCGCAACATGCCCCAGCAACATCTACCATCTCAACATGCCTCAGCAGCACCTACCATCGCAACATCCCCTAGCAGCATCTACCATCGCAACATCCCCCAGCATCTACCATCGCAACATCCCCTAGCAGCATCTACCATCGCAACATCCCCTCGCAGCATCTACCATCGCAACATCCCCTAGCAGCATCTACCATCGCAACATGCCTCAGAAGCACCTACAGCTGTACCATCGCAACATGCCCCAGCATCTACCGTCGCAACATCCCATAGCAGCATCTACCATCGCAACATCCCCCAGCATCTACCATCGCAACATCCCCTAGCAGCATCTACCATCGCAACATCCCCCAGCATCGACCATCGCAACATACCCCAGCATTCACCATCGCAACATCCCCCAGCATCTACCATCGCAACATCCCCTAGCAGCATCCACCATCGCAACATCCCCCAGCATCTACCATCGCAACATCCCCTAGCAGCATCTACCATCGCAACATCCCCCAGCATCCACCATCGCAACATCCCCCAGCATCTACCATCGCAACATCCCCTAGCAGCATCCGTCATCGCAGAATGCCTTAGCATCTATCGTCGCAACATCCCCCAGCAGCATCTACCATCGCAGCATGCCCCAGCAACATCTATCAGCGCAGAATGCCTTAGCATCTATCGTCGCAACATCCCCCAGCAGCATCTACCAGCGCAACATCCCCTTGCAACATCTAACATCACAACATG
This sequence comes from Haliotis rufescens, assembly GCF_023055435.1. Classification (NCBI taxonomy): domain Eukaryota; kingdom Metazoa; phylum Mollusca; class Gastropoda; order Lepetellida; family Haliotidae; genus Haliotis; species Haliotis rufescens. The sequence goes on from NW_025963802.1 coordinate 22,540,878, forward strand.
CCCCAGAAGCACCTAACATTGCATCATCCCATACCCCCCCCCCCCCCCCCCCCCCAGAAGGATCTTACATAGCAACCACCACCCCTGTGGCATAAACCAACTTGACATAATTTAGCAATGTCTATCATCATGACGTCCTCTAGTAGCATCCACCACAACTACATTCCCGAGTAGTAAATACTTCAAAGATGTCGCCCTCAAATAATCTACCTCTGCTACATCCCCAGTAGCATCAACCGCAAATGCATCTCCAGTATCATCTACCACAACTACAGTCTCAATAGCATCTACCTCAACTATTTCCCCAGTAGTACTTACCACAATGACGTTCTCCAGCAGCATCAACCTCAACGACATTATCACAAATAGCATCTACCTCAACTATTTCCCCAGAAGTATCTACCGCAAAGACGTTCTCCGACAACATCTTCCTAAACGACGTCTTTCAGTAGCATCTATCTTAACTACAGTCCTCATAATAGCATCTACCTCACACATGCCCCAGTAGCATCTACCTCCACAGTATCCCTTGTAGTATCAACCTGAACTATATCCCCAGTAGTATCGACCTGAACTATAACCCTTGCAGTATCTTCCTGAACTATATCCCTTGTAGTATCAACCTGAACTATTTCCCTTATAGTATCTACCAGAACTATATCCCTTATAGTATCTTCCTGAACTATTTCCCTTGTAGTATCAACCTGAACTATATCCCTTGTAGTATCAACCTGAACTATTTCCCTTGTAGTATCAACCTGAACTATTTCCCTTATAGTATCTACCAGAACTATTTCCCTTGTAGTATCAACCTGAACTATATCCCTTGTAGTATCAACCTGAACTATTTCCCTTATAGTATCTACCAGAACTATATCCCTTATAGTATCTTCCTGAACTATTTCCCTTATAGTATCTACCAGAACTATTTCCCCTGTAGTATCAACCTGAACTATTTCCCTTGTAGTATCAACCTGAACTATTTCCCTTGTAGTATCAACCTGAACTGTTTCCCTTGTAGTATCAACCTGAACTATTTCCCTTGTAGTATCAACCTGAACTATTTCCCTTATAGTATCTACCAGAACTAAATCCCTTGTAGTATCAACCTGAACTATATCCCTTGTAGTATCAACCTGAACTATTTCCCTTGTAGTATCAACCTGAACTATAACCCTTGTAGTATCAACCTGAACTATTTCCCTTGTAGTATCAACCTGAACTATTTCCCTTGTAGTATCTACCTGAACTATATCCCTTGTAGTATCAACCTGAACTATTTCCCTTGTAGTATCAACCTGAACTATATCCCAAGTAGTATCTTCCTGAACTATAACCCTTGCAGTATCTACCTGAACTATATCCCTTGTAGTATCAACCTGAACTATTTCCCTTGTAGTATCTACCAGAACTATTTCCCTTGTAGTATCAACCTGAACTATATCCCTTGCAGTATCTACCAGAACTATTTCCCTTGTAGTATCAACCTCAACTATTTCCCTTGCAGTATCTACCAGAACTATTTCCCTTGTAGTATCAACCTGAACTATTTCCCTTATAGTATCTACCAGAACTATATCCCTTGTAGTATCAACCTGAACTATTTCCCTTATAGTATCTACCAGAACTATATCCCTTGTAGTATCAACCTGAACTATATCCCTTGTAGTATCAACCTGAACTATTTCCCTTATAGTATCTACCAGAACTATTTCCCTTGTAGTATCAACCTGAACTATTTCCCTTGTAGTATCAACCTGAACTATTTCCCTTGTAGTATCAACCTGAACTATTTCCCTTGTAGTATCAACCTGAACTATTTCCCTTGTAGTATCAACCTGAACTATTTCCCTTATAGTATCTACCAGAACTATATCCCTTGTAGTATCAACCTGAACTATATCCCTTGTAGTATCAACCTGAACTATTTCCCTTGTAGTATCAACCTGAACTATAACCCTTGTAGTATCAACCTGAACTATTTCCCTTGTAGTATCAACCTGAACTATTTCCCTTGTAGTATCTACCTGAACTATATCCCTTGTAGTATCAACCTGAACTATTTCCCTTGTAGTATCAACCTGAACTATATCCCAAGTAGTATCTTCCTGAACTATAACCCTTGCAGTATCTACCTGAACTATATCCCTTTTGGTATCTACCTGAACTATACCCCTTGTAGTATCTACCTGAACTATTTCCCTTGTAGTATCTACCTGAACTATACCACTTGTAGTATCTATCTCCACAACATCCCTTGTAGTATCTACCTGAATTATATCCCCTTGTAGTATCTATCTCCACAACATCCCTTGTAGTATCTACCTGAACTATATCCCTTGTAGTATCAACCTGAACTATTTCCCTTGTAGTATCAACCTGAACTATATCCCCAGTAGTATCTTCCTGAACTATACCCCTTGCAGTATCTACCTGAACTATATCCCTTTTGGTATCTACCTGAACTATACCCCTTGTAGTATCTATCTCCACAACATCCCTTATAGTATCTACCTGAACTATACCCCTTGTAGTATCTATCTCCACAACATCCCTTGTAGTATCTACCTGAACTATATCCCCTTGTAGTATCTTCCTGAACTATTTCCCTTGTAGTATCTACCTGAATTATACTCATTGTAGTATCTACCTGAACTATATCCCTTGCAGTATCTACCTGAACTATATCCCTTTTAGTGTCTACCTGAACTATATCCCTTTTAGCATCTACCTGAACTATATCCTTTTTAGTATCTACCTGAACTATATCCCTTGTAGTATCTACCTGAACTATACCCCTTGTAGTATCTACCTGAACTATATCCCCAGTAGTATCGACCTGAACTATATCCCCTTGTAGTATCTATCTCGACAACATTCCTTGTAGTATTTACCTGAACTATATCCCTTGTAGTATTTACCTGAACTATATCCCTTGTAGTATCTACCTGAACTATATCCCCAGTAGTATCGACCTGAACTATATCCCCTTGTAGTATCTATCTCGACAACACCCCTTGTAGTATTTACCTGAACTATATCCCTTGTAGTATCTACCTGAACTATATCCCCAGGAGTATCTACCTGAACTATACCCCTTGTAGTATCTATCTCCACAACATCCCTTGTAGTATCGACCTGAACTATATCCCCTTCTAGTATCGACCTGAACTATATCCCTTGTAGTATCTACCTGAACTATACTCATTGTAGTATCTACCTGAACTATATCCCTTGTAGTATCGACCTGAACTATATCCCCAGTAGTATCTATCTCGACAACATCCCTTGTAGTATCTACCTGAACTATACCCCTTGTAGTATCTACCTGAACTATATCCCCAGTAGTATCTACCTGAACTATACTCATTGTAGTATCTACCTGAACTATACCCCTTGTAGCATCTACCTGAACTCGTATATCCCCTTGTAGTATCTACCTGAACTATATCCCTTGTAGTATCTACCTGAACTATACTTATTGTAGTATCTACCTGAACTATACCCCTTGTAGCATCTACCTGAACTATATCCCTTGTAGTATCTACCTGAACTATACCCCTTTTAGTATCTACCTGAACTATACCCCTTGTAGCATCTACCTGAACTATATCCCCTTTTAGTATCTACCTGAACTATACCCCTTGTAGTATTCACCTGAACTATATCCCTTGTAGTATCTACTTGAACTATACCCCTTGTAGTATCTACCTCAACCACGTCCTTCAGAAGCATCTACATCAACGCCGTACTCCAGTTGCATCTTCATCAACGACATTCTAAAGCAACCTTTACCTCCACGACGTCCTTCAGTAGCATCTACCTTAACTACAGTCCCAATAACATCTACCTTAATTACATTCCCAGTTGTAGCTACCGCTAAGACGTTCTCCAGCAGCATCTAACTCAACGACATCCTCAGTAGTATCTACCTGAACTATATCCCATGTAGCATCTACCTCAACGACGTCCTTCAGTAGCATTTACCCCAAAGACGTCCTCCATTAACATCTACCTCAACTACATGCCCTTGTGGTATTCCCCGATAACAACAAACTCTGAACACCATAAGGTGAAAGCATTTATTGTGAAGTATTTAGAAATGTATTCTGCATCAAAGAATCTACCAAGCACTGTGATACGGGAGTGATATGAGAAAATCAAGCCTTTTTTCAAAACAAACCATTGCATACAAGCAAAATTCCTACTTGACGAAGGTCACCTTATGTTTCGCTACGGTCAACACAGCCACAGCTGTTTTACGGCGTCATGCTATATGGGAAGGACCCGGAATAACAAGGCAGTGGCTTGAAGTGTTTGCACAGACACAGACGGGTGAGGGACACTGGCACTGCAGCCAGGCCGTGTGGGGCAGCCCAGTTGGTCAACAGTCCACGCAGTTGGGACTGGTGTTGACTAGGCGCACTGCAACTCTAGCGGAAATCTAGAACAATGCTAATTAGCATTGGATATGCCAGTGTCCTATACTACCATATCACATTTCAACAGTTCAGGACTGGCTACACCATGAACTTAAAAGTTGATGAGGAAGGATGGATGTAAAACTGTCAGTTTCCAGAATACTCATGACACAATTTCTTATTCACATCTGCCAAGCATGGATGCCCAACGGCAATGTACCCTTAAGCTTGTGTTTAGCAAACATCATGCCAGAAAAGAATATCGTTCAGAGAATACCCATAACTCATACGATATCCAAAATAGCTAGCAAAAATGATTGTCACTGCTAAAACATTTTGTGAAGCAAAAGGCAACAAATAAAACTGACTGAAGACAGAGTGTTCCCTGGTGAAAGGTGGACAGAACAACACGCAAGGGTTCATTGTAACTGTGAAATTCACACAAAGACATGATGATAAGCCCTGATTAAGCAGCGATGTTGCAAGCCCTGCCCGGCGAAGCGCTGCCATATTAGCATAGTGTCGGCTTTCATCATGTAACTTTGTGGTGTTCAGGGTGTGGAAATGAGGCAATCAAGCCCGCAAGTGTACCACTTCTGTAAAAGGCTGTGTGAACGGCTTGCTTAGGCTGGTTGAGGTAGATGATAGAGAATATAAGTGTACAACGGATACGCCTGTCATGATCAATATAGAAATACATAACGATGGTGCCCATATATTACACGTGCACCGTAAGGAGTTCTTAACTTCCTGCTTCTATCTGTCACACTTCTGATCATCATATGATACAGGCTACAATCACACACCATGTATATGCCCTTATTAAACTACATGTATATCGTATGTTTGAGCATGTACTCACTGATTCCACAGATGTTATGATACATGTGATATTCTACCAACAGCTTTCATTGTACATTGTGTTAATCCTTCCGAGTTAGTCGTCTACATTTAACACTGCCACGCTAACATGGACACCTTGGCTTAGTCACGCGATTCGTTTATTGATTAGATGTAATACTTGATGGTTTATGGTTATAGATATTGTTTGTTTTAAATGCCACACTAACATGTACATGGATTTCATATTAATGTATTTTACTTTGTTTTAGGAACTGACGAGACGGGCTGTTCATCGTGCGATTTAAAGGAGTGAAACTCTATATTTCAATTGAATGACAAGGCAATTGCTTGTGGAATTGCTCCGGGATTGCAAGTGTCGGAGAACACGATAAAAGAGGGACCAATCCTAAATTGCATCTGAAATATGATATTGATTGCATATGTTGATCACGGAAAGGGGAGGGGGCAAAATAATTGATTGACTGCTAATTAAATCAGGCCACAATTAATACCGGATAGCCTTAAAGATTTTGTCAATGTTCAAATAAACTCAGTCTCATCCTGGCAATAATTGCTGAGCGGATCTACTTTATGTGATCGGATCAGGAGGACAACAGGGAAGGAATTGACCTAGGAATTGCAATTTAATTGAATCTATTACCGAGGCTAAGTGTGGAACAAAGGCCACAATCCGAACAACTCACGCGAACTAGTCATCAGTTGAATTTACTGACAAACGTGTCGTTGGAGTGACCCCGGAGATGCCCCCTTCATCCCCAAGAAGCCCTGTACTCAATTCCAATTAGAAATGTTATCAAATGTTGACCTATAGTTGTGAGTGCTTCGCTGAAATGTCCTCTAACAATTCAACTGATATTCCGTAAAATGTGTGCAACATATCTCTCAGGGGCGGTCAGGTAGGGGATTGCCTAAAAGTCGGGCCGGGCCGGGCCAAGACGGGCCAAAGTGTTATTGGCTAATTACTTCATTATCGGCGATCATATATACATATTATTGATGCAACATATACACATGACACTACTGAACAATCACCAATCCAAAACGTGCAGCATAATTAAGTAATTCGGAGTAAATCACTTAAAAACTAGAAAGTGGAGCTATGTGTTAGCGTCGCTGATCTAGGTAACATGTAAAAGAGCAATCGTTAAACGAAATAAGATTTGACACGTATCAAATACTTCTAGCTATCGTGATACGAATTTCAAATGTCGGCATAGCGTTTATATTGTAGGAACGTACTATATCTAAGTAAATACAACTTTATAACGTCACTGTTCATCGTATTTAAAGCAGACACGATGGTTAAAGTAGACCTCTTCTCCCTATACTCTCAACAGTCACACAGTTCGCTCCGACTTGGCCCGGGCTGTCAAAATCAACTTTAAACAGACAGATGTATTTTCAAATGTGATTACCTCTATAGATTAGTGTTATATCTACATATACACCACTTTATAATGTCACAGATCGCAGTATTTATATAAAACAAGGGGCTCAAAGTGAAGCCCTTTTCCCTCTACATTCTCAACATAGTCTCTATCAGAAGTATTTGGCTTGTGTTGGGTCCGACTTGGCCCGGGCGGTCAATATCTACTTTAAACACACAAATGTATCATCAAATGTCTTTAAATCTATACACTAGCATTATATCTACCTATATACAACTTTATAATGTCACAGTATATCGCATTCAAAGAAAACTGGGCCGTTAAAGTCAAGCTCTTTTACTGTATTTTCTTGAGAGAATCCCTGTTAGAAGTGATCGGTCCGACTTGGCCCGGGCGGTCAAAATCAACTTTAAACACACAGATGTATCTTCAACTGTGATTACATCTATAGATTAGTGTTATATCTACCTATACACCAATTTATAATGTCACAGATCGCAGTATTTATAGAAAACAAGGGGCTCAAAGTGAAGCCCTTTTCTCCTCTACATTCTCAACATAGTCTCTATCAGAAGTGTTTGGCTTGTGTTGGGTCCGACTTGGCCCGGACGGTCAAAATCTACTTTAAACGCACAGATGTATCTTCAAATGTATTTACATCTATAGATTAGTGTTATATCTACCTATACACCACTTTATAATGTCACGGTACATCGTATTTAAAGAATACAAGGTGCTCAAAGTGAAGCATTGTTACTGTATTTTCTTAGGAAAATATGTCAGAAGTGTTCGGTCCGACTTGGCCCGGGCGGTCAAAATCAACTTAAACCTCACAGATGTATCATCAAATGGATTCACATCTATAGATTAGTATTATATCTACCTATACACCACTTTATAATGTCACAGATGGCTGTACTTAAAGAAAACAAGGGGCTCCAAGTGAAGCACTTTTCCCCTCTACATTCTCAACATAGTCTCTATCAGAAGTGTTTGGCTTGTGTTGGGTCCGACTTGGCCCGGGCGGTCAAAATCAACTTTAAACACACATATGTATCTTCAAATGTGTTTACATCTATAGATTAGTATAATATCGACCTATACACCACTTTATAATGTCCAGGTGTATCGCATTTAAATAAATCTGCGCCGTTAAAGTGAAGCATTTTTACTGTATTTTCTTTAAAAAATCCAAGTCAGAAATGTTCGGTCCGACTTGGCCCGGGCTGTTAAAATCAACTTAAACCTCACAGATGTATCATCAAATGGATTCACATCTATAGATTAGTATTATATCTACCTATACACCACTTTATAATGTCACAGATGGCTGTACTTAAAGAAAACAAGGGGCTCCAAGTGAAGCACTTTTCCCCTCTACATTCTCAACATAGTCTCTATCAGAAGTGTTTGGCTTGTGTTGGGTCCGACTTGGCCCGGGCGGTCAAAATCAACTTTAAACACACATATGTATCTTCAAATGTGTTTACATCTATAGATTAGTGTTATATCTACCTATACACCACTTTATAATGTCCAAATGTATCGCATTTAAAGAAATCTGCGCCGTTAAAGTGAAGCATTTTTACTGTATTTTCTTAAGAAAATCCAAGTCAGAAATGTTCGGTCCGACTTGGCCCGGGCTGTTAAAATCAACTTAAACCTCACACATGTATCATCAAATGGATTCACATCTATAGATTAGTATTATATCTACCTATACACCACTTTATAATGTCACAGATGGCTGTACTTAAAGAAAACAAGGGGCTCCAAGTGAAGCACTTTTCCCCTCTACATTCTCAACATAGTCTCTATCAGAAGTGTTTGGCTTGTGTTGGGTCCGACTTGGCCCGGGCGGTCAAAATCAACTTTAAACACACATATGTATCTTCAAATGTGTTTACATCTATAGATTAGTATAATATCGACCTATACACCACTTTATAATGTCCAGGTGTATCGCATTTAAATAAATCTGCGCCGTTAAAGTGAAGCATTTTTACTGTATTTTCTTTAAAAAATCCAAGTCAGAAATGTTCGGTCCGACTTGGCCCGGGCTGTTAAAATCAACTTAAACCTCACAGATGTATCATCAAATGGATTCACATCTATAGATTAGTATTATATCTACCTATACACCACTTTATAATGTCACAGATGGCTGTACTTAAAGAAAACAAGGGGCTCCAAGTGAAGCACTTTTCCCCTCTACATTCTCAACATAGTCTCTATCAGAAGTGTTTGGCTTGTGTTGGGTCCGACTTGGCCCGGGCGGTCAAAATCAACTTTAAACACACATATGTATCTTCAAATGTGTTTACATCTATAGATTAGTGTTATATCTACCTATACACCACTTTATAATGTCCAAGTGTATCGCATTTAAAGAAATCTGCGCCCTTAAAGTGAAGCATTTTTACTGTATTTTCTTAAGAAAATCCAAGTCAGAAATGTTCGGTCCGACCTGGCCCGGGCTGTTAAAATCAACTTAAACCTCACACATGTATCATCAAATGGATTCACATCTATAGATTAGTATTATATCTACCTATACACCACTTTATAATGTCACAGATGGCTGTACTTAAAGAAAACAAGGGGCTCCAAGTGAAGCACTTTTCCCCTCTACATTCTCAACATAGTCTCTATCAGAAGTGTTTGGCTTGTGTTGGGTCCGACTTGGCCCGGGCGGTCAAAATCAACTTTAAACACACATATGTATCTTCAAATGTGTTTACATCTATAGATTAGTATAATATCTACCTATACACCACTTTATAATGTCCAGGTGTATCGCATTTAAATAAATCTGCGCCGTTAAAGTGAAGCATTTTTACTGTATTTTCTTTAAAAAATCCAAGTCAGAAATGTTCGATCCGACTTGGCCCGGGCTGTTAAAATCAACTTAAACCTCACAGATGTATCATCAAATGGATTCACATCTTTAGATTTGTATTATATCTACCTATACACCACTTTATAATGTCACAGATGGCTGTACTTAAAGAAAACAAGGGGCTCCAAGTGAAGCACTTTTCCCCTCTACATTCTCAACATAGTCTCTATCAGAAGTGTTTGGCTTGTGTTGGGTCCGACTTGGCCCGGGCGGTCAAAATCAACTTTAAACACACATATGTATCTTCACATGTGTTTACATCTATAGATTAGTGTTATATCTACCTATACACCACTTTATAATGTCCAAGTGTATCGCATTTAAAGAAATCTGCGCCCTTAAAGTGAAGCATTTTTACTGTATTTTCTTAAGAAAATCCAAGTCAGAAATGTTCGGTCCGACCTGGCCCGGGCTGTTAAAATCAACGTAAACCTCACACATGTATCATCAAATGGATTCACATCTTTAGATTAGTATTATATCTACCTATACACCACTTTATAATGTCACAGATGGCTGTACTTAAAGAAAACAAGGGGCTCCAAGTGAAGCACTTTTCCCTCTACATTCTCAACATAGTCTCTATCAGAAGTGTTTGGCTTGTGTTGGGTCCGACTTGGCCCGGGCTGTTAAAATCAACTTAAACCTCACAGATGTATCATCAAATGGATTCACATCTATAGATTAGTATTATATCTACCTATACACCACTTTATAATGTCCAGGTGTATCGCATTTAAATAAATCTGCGCCGTTAAAGTGAAGCATTTTTACTGTATTTTCTTTAAAAAATCCAAGTCAGAAATGTTCGGTCCGACTTGGCCCGGGCTGTTAAAATCAACTTAAACCTCACAGATGTATCATCAAATGGATTCACATCTATAGATTAGTATTATATCTACCTATACACCACTTTATAATGTCCAGGTGTATCGCATTTAAATAAATCTGCGCCGTTAAAGTGAAGCATTTTTACTGTATTTTCTTTAAAAAATCCAAGTCAGAAATGTTCGGTCCGACCTGGCCCGGGCTGTTAAAATCAACTTAAACCTCACAGATGTATCATGAAATGGATTCACATCTATTGATTAGTACAATATCTACCTAAATACCACTATATAATGTCACAGATGGCTGTACTTAAAGGAAACAAGGTGCTCAAAGTGAAGCCCTTTTCCCTCTACATTCTCAACATAGTCTCTATCAGAAGTGTTTGGCTTGTGTTGGGTCCGACTTGGCCCGGGCGGTCAAAATCAACTTTAAACACACATATGTATCTTTAAATGTGTTTACATCTATAGATTAGTATTATACCTACCTATACACCACTTTATAATGTCCAGGTGTATCGCATTTAAATAAATCTGCGCCGTTAAAGTGAAGAATTTTTACTGTATTTTCTTTAAAAAATGTTACAACTTCACAGCACCATTTCCGGATTTTCTTGGCACTTAATCTGTACACCTTGATAGTCAGTATATTTAGTTTTTGATCTTTAATTCCTTTTTTGTATGAAATGATACTAATAACTGGTTTACGTTTTGCACATCAGTTAGTGACACCTTACAGTAATATATAACTATATACTCCCTAACAGTAGCAGCTTTGTTACCTAGTCTTTCGGATGAGACGTAAAACCGAGGTCCGAGACCGCTGTTAACTCCAGAGCCTACATCCTATTGACGCTACACTCGTCCTTTGATTACAATGCTTCACTTTGAGCACCTTGTATTCTTTAAATACGATGTACCGTGACATTATAAGGTGGTGTATAGGTAGATATAACACTAATCTATAGATGTGAATCCATTTGATGATACATCTGTGAGGTTTAAGTTGATTTTAACAGCCCGGGCCAAGTCGGACCGAACATTTATGACTTGGATTTTTTAAAGAAAATACAGTAAAAATGCTTCACTTTAACGGCGCAGATTTCTTTAAATGCGATACACCTGGACATTATGAAGTGATGTATAGGTAGATATAACACTAATCTATAGATGTAAATACATTTGAAGATAGATCTGTGTGTTTAAAGTTGATTATGACCGCCCGGGCCAAGTCGGACCCAACACAAGCCAAACACTTCTGAAAGAGACTATGTGGAGAATGTAGAGGGGAAAAGGGCTTCACTTTGAGCACCTTGTTTTCTAAAAATACTGCAATCTGTGACATTATAAAGTGGTGTATAGGTAGATATAACACTAATCTATAGATGTAAACACATTTGAAGATAGATCTGTGTGTTTAAAGTTGATTATGACCGCCCGGGCCAAGTCGGACCCAACACAAGCAAAACACTTCTGATAGAGACTATGTTGAGAATGTAGAGGGGAAAAGGGCTTCACTTTGAGAACCTTGTTTTCTTTAAGTACAGCCATCTGTGACATTTTAAAGTGTATTTAGGTAGATATAGTACTAATCTATAGATGTGAATCCATTTGATGATACATCTGTGAGGTTTAAGTTGATTTTGACAGCCCGGGCCAAGTCGGACCCAACACAAGCCAAACACTTCTGATAGAGACTATGTGGAGAATGTAGAGGGGAAAAGGGCTTCACTTTGAGCACCTGGTTTTCTATAAATACTGCAATCTGTGACATTATTAAGTGGTGTATAGGTAGATATAATACTAATCTATAGATGTGAATCCATTTGATGATACATCTGTGAGGTTTAAGTTGATTTTGACAGCCCGGGCCAAGTCGGACCGAACACTTCTGACATAGATTTTTTTAAGAAAATACAGTAACAATGCTTCACTTTGAGCACCTTGTATTCTTTAAATACGATGTACCGTGACATTATAAGGTGGTGTTTAGGTAGATATAACACTAATCTATAGATGTAAATACATTTGAAGATACATCTGTGTGTTTAAAGTTGATTATGACCGCCCGGGCCAAGTCGGACCCAACACAAGCCAAACACTTCTGATAGAGACTATGTTGAGAATGTAGAGGGGAAAAGGGCTTCACTTTGAGCACCTTGTTTTCTTTAAGTACAGCCATCTGTGACATTATTAAGTGGTGTATAGGTAGATATAATACTAATCTATAGAGGTGAATCCATTTGATGATACATCTGGGGAAAAGGGGAAAAGGGGAAAAGGGCTTCACTTTGAGCACCTTGTTTTCTTAAAATGCAGTGAACTGAGACACTATAAAGTGGTATATAGGTAGATATAATGCTCGTCTATAGATTTAAAGATATTTGATGATACATTTGTGTGTTGAAAGTGCATTTTGACCGCCCGGGCCAAGTCGGACCCAACACAAGCCAAACACTTCTGATAGAGACTATGTTGAGAATGTAGAGTGAAAAAGGCTTCACTTTGAGCTCTGAGTTTTCTTTAACTACTGAAATATGAGACAATAAAGTGGTAAATAATTAGATATATGACTAGTCTTTAGATATAAATAATGTTAGGAACTTTAGAAGTGCTTGGACAGTTATTAACACGTGTCGTGTCAGTCCTTTGACATTCGCGAATATCCCCTTCCAGAAAACATCCTGTGTTGGTTTAACACGAATTAGTAAAGGTTAATTACCTTAACACGTTAATTAATGAAAGAAGAGTAGTCAACACACTGTCGTTTCCTGCCCAGGACATCACACCCCTACACGCTAAGGTCGGTGAGAAGCATTCTAATCAAAGAATACACACAGTCAAGACACTGACTTTTCTACGAGACTCACGATATGCAGTCATAATCATCAGTTAATTACATTGTTGAAGGTGCATTTTTGTTCAAACTCAATTAAATGAGCAAAACTATACGTTTGTGGACATTTGAGATCTGCCAAGATATGCGCGTTTCGTTTTATTATTCTGCAATCCATTTTTAGTATTACCCGCTGGCCCGGCCCGGCCCGATTTTTCTTGGCTCGACTTTTAGGCAATCCCGTCAGGTAGCCTAGTGGTTACAGCGTTCGCCTGTCACGCATCACGCCCCGACTCCATTCCCCACACACTCACATGTGAAGCCCATTTCTGGTGTCCCCGTCGTCATAATGCTGGAATATTGCTATTTGTGGCGTAAAACACAACTCACTCACTCAATTTACCTCTAACCTGTACAACCTAAGCTAAACTTCTTTCTCCATGTTAATAGAGATTGTACCCCTATACTACCCGTCAAACACTGTTACCAGTGTACGTTTGTTTGAACATCTGTGTGTGACGTGTTTGTGAATAGCTGCGTACAAAGTGGTTTTAATCAGATGAATCGCAGTGATGATGATGTGCTGGGTACGATGTTGTTAAGCTGTTCTGAACGTCTGTGTACAAAGTAGTTGTAAACAGCTGTTTTGTAAACTGCAACGTGTATGTACAAGTGGCTGTAAACTGCTACGTGTATGTACAAGTGGTTGTAAACTGCTACGTGCATGTACAAGTGGTTGTGAACTGCTACGTGTATGTACAAAGTGGTTGTAAACTGTTACGTGTATGTACAATAGGTTGTAAACTGCTACGTGTATGTACAAGTGGCTGTAAACTGTTACGTGTATGTACAAGTGTTTGTAAACTGTTACGTGTATGTACAATAGGTTGTAAACTGTTATGTGTATGTACAAGTGGCTGTAAACTGTTACGTGTATGTACAAGTGGTTGTGAACTGCTACGTGTATGTAAAAGTGGTTGTAAACTGTTATGTGTATGAACAAGTGGTTGTAAACTGCCACGTGTATGTACAAGTGGTTGTAAACTGTTACGTGTATGTACAAAGTGGTTACAAAATGTTACGTGTATGTACAAAGTGGTGATAAAATGTTACGTGTATGTATAAGTGGTTGTAAACTTCTACCTGTATGAACAAGTGGTTGTAAACTGTTACGTGTATGTACAATAGGTTGTAAACTGTTACGTGTATGTATAAGTGGTTGTAAACTGTTACGTGTATGTATAAGTGGTTGTAAACTGTTACGTGTAAGTACAAGTGGTTGTAAACTGTTACGTGTAAGTACAAGTGGTTGTAAACTGCTACCTGTATGAACAAGTGTTTGTAAACTGTAACGGGTATGTACAAAGTGGTTATAAAATGTTACGTGTATGTACAAAGTGGTTATAAAATGTTACGTGTATGTACAAGTTGTTGTAAACTGCCACGTGTATGTACAAGTGGTTGTAAACTGTTACGTGTATGTACAAAGTGGTTACAAAATGTTACGTGTATGTACAAAGTGGTCATAAAATGTTACGTGTATGTATAAGTGGTTGTAAACTGCTACCTGTATGTACAAGTGGTTGTAAACTGTTACGTGTATGTACAAGTGTTTGTAAACTGTTATGTGTATGTACAAGTGGTTGTAAACTGTTATGTGTATGTACAAGTGGTTGTAAACTGTTATGTGTATGTACAAGTGGTTGTAAACTGTTATGTGTATGTACAAAGTGGTTGTAAACTGCTACCTGTATGAACAAGTGGTTGTAAACTGCTACGTGTATGAACAGGTGGTTGTAAACTGTTACGTGTATGTACAAAGTGGTTGTAAACTGCTACGTGTATGTACAAGTGGTTGTTAACTGTTACGTGTATGTACAAGTGGTTGTAAACTGTTACGTGTATGTACACGTGGTTGTAAACTGTTACATGTATGTACAAGTGGTTCTAAACTGCTACGTGTATGAACAAGTGGTTGTAAACTGCTACGAATATATAAAAAGTGGTTATAAACTGTTACGTGTATGTACAAAAGTGGTTGTAAACTGTTACGTGTATGTATAAAGTGGTTAAAAAATGTTACGTGTATGTACAAGTGGTTGTAAACTGCTACGTTTATGAACAGGTGGTTGTAAACTGTTACGTGTATGTACAAAGTGGTTGTAAACTGATACGTGTATGTACAAAGCGGTTGTAAACTGCTACGTGTATGAACAAAGTGGTTGTAAACTGTTACGTGTATGTACAAAGTGGTTATAAACTGTTACGTGTATTTACAAAGTGGTTGTAAACTGTTATGTGTATGTACAAAGTGGTTGTAAAATGCTTCGTGTTGTACGAAGGGGTTGTGAACGGTTGTGCTACATACGACTTATTGCCCTTTTTCAAAGGGAAGTTACTCTTGTCCATGTCTCGTTTGTTTGCCTAGCGTGTCTTTATGGTACAAAATGCAATCAGATGTCTACGCAGTCACTAAATGAAACAAGGCGGACATATTTTGGCCAAATCAAACTGTTATAGAATGTAGAAATGACCCAAAGTCGCATAGATCTCGATCCCGCTTGCGTCCTCGATAAATAGTTTCGCAATTTTTTTATCTCCAAATTTGCCCAAACTGTAAAATTAGGCACTGATGGTTAATTAGACACTAGACAGTTACAGGGCCATGTTTGTTTGCAAATACTGAAAGTAGTAATAGCATATTTGTCTGTATACAACCCGAACGGATAACGTTTATGTCTGGTGGCATTATCGTATCCAGGAACCTACCCATTATTTGATATAGGCGGATATCAAGATGACCGTTCATTGTATAGAAAATGAACATAATGGAATGTCAATTTCGAGATTGAAAAAAACATTTCTGATTGGATTAAACACGTTTACCAGTATACCAGTAAACCTGTAGTATATCTACATCATGACACAAAGGAGAACGTATACTAGTATTTAGGTCCGACATGCTCAAGCAAACTTGAGGCGTATTTCGTTGTGCACCTTGCTTCCAGCATCACTGAGGGGAACATGATTACCGACAGGAAAATCATAATACTGGACCTCTATTTCATTATGAGGTCATGATCCCCCTCAGTTATTACTCGTGTGTTTGACACTAGAATGGCATATCTCAGTTGCGGGTTGGACTATATCCCTTTCACTTCGAGGTGAGCGTTCAACTAAGGGCTTCGTAGATACTCATCACTGGACTACAGTACCTATCGCTTCATCACTGGACTACAGTCCACATCGCCACATCACTGGACTACAGTACACATCGCCACATCACTGATTGCCCACACAGATTTATCACAACTGGACTATCGAGTCAAATAGCTATATTACTACTGGGCTATTGAGAGCACACACAGCTACATCACTACTAGATTGCCGAAAATACACACAGCGACATCACTAGTGGACTATTGATTAGCACATATAGTTACATCACTACTGGACTACTGAGTAGTACATATAGTTACCTGACTAACGGACTAGTGAGTAGCACATATAGCTACAGCACTACTGGACTAGTGAGTAGCACATATAGCTACAGCACTACTGGACTAGTGAGTAGTACATATAGCTACAGCACTACTGGACTAGCGAGTAGCACATATAGCTACAGCACTACTGGACTAGTGAGTAGTACATATCGTTACATCACTTCTGGACTACTGAGTAGTACATATAGCTACATCACTACGAGGCTATTGAGTAGTACTTATAGCTACATCACTAGTGGACTACTGAGTAGTACATAAAGCTACATCACTACTGGACTAGTGAGTAGTACATATCGTTACATCACTAGTGGACTACTGAGTAGTACACATAGCTACATCACTAGTGGACTACTGAGTAGTACATATAGTTACATCACTACTGGACTAGTGAGTAGTACATATCGTTACATAACTACTGGACTACTGAGTGGTACATACAGCTACACCATTACTGGAATACTGAGTAGTCCATATAGCTACATCACTACTGGAATACTGAGTAGTGCATATAGCTACATCACTACCAGGCTAATGAGTAGTACATATAGCTATATCACTAGTAGACTACTGAGTAGTACATATAGCTACATTACTACGGAACAGTTGAGTAGTACACATAGCTACATCACTAGTGGATTATTGAAAGTGCATATAGGTATATTACTCCTGGACTAGTGAGTAGTACATATAACTACACCACTACTGGATAACTGAGTGGTACATATAGCTACATCACTACCGGACTAGTGAGTAGTACATATAGCTACAGCACTACTGGACTACTGAGTACTACATACCTACCTAACTACTGGACTACTGAGTAGTACATATAGCTAAAACACTACTGGACTACTAAGTAGTACATATAGCTAAATCACTACTGGACTACTACGAGGCTATTGAGTAGTACATATAGCTACATCACTAAGAGGCTATTGAAAAGTACATATATCTACATCACTAACGGACTAGTGAGTAGCACATATAGCTACATCACTACTGGACTACTGAGTAGTGCATATAGCTACAACACTACTGGACTAGTGAGTAGTAAATACATCTGCATCACTACTGGACTAGCGAGTAGTACATATCGTTACATAACTACTTGACTACTGAGTAGAACATATAGCTACACCATTACTGGAATACTGAGTAGTACATATAGCTACATCACCACTGGACTACTGAGTAGTACATATAGCTACATCACTACTGGAATACTGAGTAGTGCATAAAGCTACATCACTACCAGGCTAATGAGTAGTACATATAGCTACAGCACTAGTAGACTACTGAGTAGTACATATAGCTACATCACCACTGGACTACTGAGTAGTACATATAGCTACATCACTACTGGACTACTGAGTAGTGCATATAGCTACAACACTACTGGACTAGTGAGTAGTAAATACATCTGCATCACTACTGGACTAGCGAGTAGTACATATCGTTACATAACTACTTGACTACTGAGTAGAACATATAGCTACACCATTACTGGAATACTGAGTAGTACATATAGCTACATCACCACTGGACTACTGAGTAGTACATATAGCTACATCACTACTGGAATACTGAGTAGTGCATAAAGCTACATCACTACCAGGCTAATGAGTAGTACATATAGCTACAGCACTAGTAGACTACTGAGTAGTACATATAGCTACATCACCACTGGACTACTGAGTAGTACATATAGCTACACCATTACTGGAATACTGAGTAGGGCATATAGCTACATCACTACCAGGCTAATGAGTAGTACATATAGCTACATCACTAGTAGACTACTGAGTAGTACATATAGCTACATCACTAGTGGACTACTGAGTAGTACATAAAGCTAAATCACTACTTGACTACTGAGTAGTACATATAGCTACAGCACTACTGGACTACTGAGTACTACATATATCTACCTAACTACTGGACTACTGAGTAGTACATATAGCTAAAACACTACTGGACTACTAAGTAGTACATATAGCTACATCACTACTGGACTACTACGAGGCTATTGAGTAGTACATATAGCTACATCACTAAGAGGCTATTGAAAAGTACATATATCTACATCACTACCGGACTAGTGAGTAGCACATATAGCTACATCACTACTGGACTACTGAGTAGTGCATATAGCTACAACACTACTGGACTAGTGAGTAGTAAATACATCTGCATCACTACTGGACTAACGAGTAGTACAGATCGTTACATAACTACTGGACTACTGAGTAGTACATATAGCTACATCACTAAGGGGCTATTGAAAAGTACATATAGCTACATCCCTACTGGAGAATTGAGTAGTACATATAGCTACATCACTACTGGACTACTGAGTAGTACATATAGCTACAAAACTACTGGACTAGTGAGTAGTAAATACATCTGTATCACTACTGGACTAGTGAGTAGTACATATCGTTACATCACTACTGGACTACCGAGTAGTACATATAGCTACATTACTACGGAACAGTTGAGTAGTACACATAGCTACATCACTAGTGGATTATTGAAAGTGCATATAGGTATATTACTCCTGGACTAG
This sequence comes from Haliotis rufescens, assembly GCF_023055435.1. Lineage (NCBI taxonomy): Eukaryota > Metazoa > Mollusca > Gastropoda > Lepetellida > Haliotidae > Haliotis > Haliotis rufescens. The sequence goes on from NW_025963802.1 coordinate 22,560,185, forward strand.
TGAGTAGTACATATAACTACACCACTACTGGATAACTGAGTGGTACATATAGCTACATCACTACCGGACTAGTGAGTAGTACATATAGCTACAGCACTACTGGACTACTGAGTACTACATACCTACCTAACTACTGGACTACTGAGTAGTACATATAGCTAAAACACTACTGGACTACTAAGTAGTACATATAGCTAAATCACTACTGGACTACTACGAGGCTATTGAGTAGTACATATAGCTACATCACTAAGAGGCTATTGAAAAGTACATATATCTACATCACTAACGGACTAGTGAGTAGCACATATAGCTACATCACTACTGGACTACTGAGTAGTACATATAGCTACATCACTAAGGGGCTATTGAAAAGTACATATAGCTACATCCCTACTGGTGAATTGAGTAGTACATATAGCTACATCACTACTGGACTACTGAGTAGAACATATAGCTACAAAACTACTGGACTAGTGAGTAGTAAATACATCTGTATCACTACTGGACTAGTGAGTAGTACATATCGTTACATCACTACTGGACTACCGAGTAGTACATATAGCTACATTACTACGGAACAGTTGAGTAGTACACATAGCTACATCACTAGTGGATTATTGAAAGTGCATATAGCTACATCACTACTGGACTATTGAGTAGTACATATAGCTACATTACTACGGGAGTATTGAGTAGTACATATAGGTTTATTGCTATTGGACTATGGAGTAGTACATATCGTTACATCACTACGGGAGTATTGAGTAGTACATATAGTTTTATTGCTATTGGACTAGTGAGTAGTACATATCGTTACATCACTACTGGACTACTGGGCAGTACATACGGCTTTATTACTATAGGACTATTGATTAGTACATATAGCTACAACACAACTGGATTATTGAGTAGTACTCATAGCTTTATTACTACTGGACTAGTGAGTAGTAAATACATCTGCATCACTACTGGACTAACGAGTAGTACAGATCGTTACATAACTACTGGACTACTGAGTAGTACATATAGCTACATCACTAAGGGGCTATTGAAAAGTACATATAGCTACATCCCTACTGGAGAATTGAGTAGTACATATAGCTACATCACTACTGGACTACTGAGTAGTACATATAGCTACAAAACTACTGGACTAGTGAGTAGTAAATACATCTGTATCACTACTGGACTAGTGAGTAGTACATATCGTTACATCACTACTGGACTACCGAGTAGTACATATAGCTACATTACTACGGAACAGTTGAGTAGTACACATAGCTACATCACTAGTGGATTATTGAAAGTGCATATAGGTATATTACTCCTGGACTAGTGAGTAGTACATATAACTACACCACTACTGGATAACTGAGTGGTACATATAGCTACATCACTACCGGACTAGTGAGTAGTACATATAGCTACAGCACTACTGGACTACTGAGTACTACATACCTACCTAACTACTGGACTACTGAGTAGTACATATAGCTAAAACACTACTGGACTACTAAGTAGTACATATAGCTAAATCACTACTGGACTACTACGAGGCTATTGAGTAGTACATATAGCTACATCACTAAGAGGCTATTGAAAAGTACATATATCTACATCACTAACGGACTAGTGAGTAGCACATATAGCTACATCACTACTGGACTACTGAGTAGTACATATAGCTACATCACTAAGGGGCTATTGAAAAGTACATATAGCTACATCCCTACTGGAGAATTGAGTAGTACATATAGCTACATCACTACTGGACTACTGAGTAGAACATATAGCTACAAAACTACTGGACTAGTGAGTAGTAAATACATCTGTATCACTACTGGACTAGTGAGTAGTACATATCGTTACATCACTACTGGACTACCGAGTAGTACATATAGCTACATTACTACGGAACAGTTGAGTAGTACACATAGCTACATCACTAGTGGATTATTGAAAGTGCATATAGCTACATCACTACTGGACTATTGAGTAGTACATATAGCTACATTACTACGGGAGTATTGAGTAGTACATATAGGTTTATTGCTATTGGACTATGGAGTAGTACATATCGTTACATCACTACGGGAGTATTGAGTAGTACATATAGTTTTATTGCTATTGGACTAGTGAGTAGTACATATCGTTACATCACTACTGGACTACTGGGCAGTACATACGGCTTTATTACTATAGGACTATTGATTAGTACATATAGCTACAACACAACTGGATTATTGAGTAGTACTCATAGCTTTATTACTATTGGTCTATTGAGTAGTACATATAGCTGCATCATTATTGGACTATTGAGTACACAGCTACATCACTACTGGACTACTGAGTAGTGCTAATAGCAACATCACTATTAGACTATTGAGTGGTACATATAGTTACATCATTACTGGACTATTGAGCACACAGCTACGTCACTACTGGACTATTGAGTAGTACATATAGCTACATCACTACTTGGCTATTCAGTAGTACACATAGCTACATTACTACTGGACTATTGAATACACAGCTGCATCACTACTGGCGTATTGAGAAGTACATGTAGCTAAATCACTACTGGACTATTGAATACACATAACTATATCACTGCTGGAATATTGTGTAGTACATATTGCTACATAACTACAGGACTATTGAGCAGTACGTAGCTACATCACTACTGTACAATTGAGAAGTGCATACAGGTACATCACTACTGGACTATTGAGTATACATCTACATCACTACTGAACTGTTGAGTACACACAAAGTTTGATTACTACTGGACTATTGATTACACATCTACATCACTACTGGACTATTGAGCAGTACATATAAGTACATCTCTACTGGAATATTGAGTACAAATCTACATCACTACTGGACTATTGAGAACAAAGCTACATCACTACTGGACTATTGAGTACACACAATGTTTACTACTGGATTACGGAGAATATGCATAGCTCCATTAACACTTGGCTATCGACTACACACAAAGCTACATTGAAACTTGACTGCAGATAACTCACAAAGCTACATTATTGTAAGTTCGGGTACATACATAGCATCATGATATTACAACTCGACTATCGGGTACACACATATCTACATTACTACTAGGCTGCCGAGAATACACATATCTACATTACTACTGGGCTATCGGGTACACACATATCTACATTAATACTGGACTGCCGAGAATACACATATCTACATTACTACTGGACTGCCGAGAATACACATATCTACATTAATACTGGGCTGCCGAGAATACATATATCTACATTAATACTGGACTGCCGAGAATACACATATCTACATTACTACTGGACTGCCGAGAATACACATATCTACATTAATACTGGGCTGCCGAGAATACACATATCTACATTAATACTGGACTGCCGAGAATACACATATCTACATTAATACTGGACTGCCGAGAATACACATATCTACATTAATACTGGACTGCCGAGAATACACATATCTACATTAATACTGGACTGCCGAGAATACACATATCTACATTAATACTGGACTGCCGAGAATACACATATCTACATTAATACTGGACTGCCGAGAATACACATATCTACATTACTACTGGACTGCCGAGAATACACATATCTACATTAATACTGGACTGCCGAGAATACACATATCTACATTAATACTGGACTGCCGAGAATACACATATCTACATAACTACTGGACTGCCGAGAATACACGTATCTACATTAATACTGGGCTGCCGAGAATACACATATCTACATTAATACTGGACTGCCGAGAATACACATATCTACATTAATACTGGACTGCCGAGAATACACATATCTACATTAATACTGGACTGCCGAGAATACACATATCTACATTAATACTGGACTGCCGAGAATACACATATCTACATTAATACTGGACTGCCGAGAATACACATATCTACATTAATACTGGACTGCCGAGAATACACATATCTACATTAATACTGGACTGCCGAGAATACACATATCTACATTAATACTGGACTGCCGAGAATACACATATCTACATTAATACTGGGCTTTCGGGTACACACATATCTACAATAAAACTGGACTGCCGAGAATACACATATCTACATTAATACTGGGCTATCGGGTACACACATATCTACATTAATACTGGACTGCCGAGAATACACATATCTACATTACTACTGGACTGCGGAGAATACACATATCTACATTAATACTGGACTGCCGAGAATACACATATCTACATTAATACTGGACTGCCGAGAATACACATATCTACATTACTACTGGACTGCCGAGAATACACATATCTACATTAATACTGGACTGCCGAGAATACACATATCTACATTACTACTGGGCTATCGAGTACTCACATATCTACATTACTACTGGGCTATCGACTACACACATAGCTACATTGAAACTTCAGATAACTCACAAAGCTACAACATTAATGTAAGTTCGTGTACATACATAGCTACATGATATTACTACTCGACTATCGAGTACACTTATTGCAAACATTATTACTTGACAGCCAAGAACACTTGACAACATCTCTAACTGGCTGTCGAATACAGGCATCGTTATAAGACTACTGGACTACCATGTTTACCCAGAGTGCAATTTCACTGCTGAGTGCAAATATGTGAATTTCAACGGAGAGTAAATTGTCTATTAGATGGTTATAATCTCGTTCTTAAGCTCTTAAAGATAGGTGAAACTAAAAAATAGTTAACTCAATATTCTCGCTCTGTAGTATTCTCGAGCTTCTCGTTTGTAGTATTCTCGATCTCTTCCTTTGTAATATTCTCTAGCTCTCCCTTTGTAGTATTCTCGTTCTCTTCTTTTGTAGTATTCTCGATCTCTTCCTTTGTAGTATTCTCGATCAGTTACTTTGCAGCATTCTCGATCTCTTCCTTTGTAGTATTCTCGATCTCTCGCTTTGTAGTGTTCTCGAGCTCTTGCTTTGAACTATTCTCGATCTCTTCCTTTGTAGTATTCTCGATCTCTCGCTTTGTAGTATTCTCGATCAGTTCCTTTGCAGCATTCTCGATCTCTTCCTTTGTAGTATTCTCGACCTCTTCCTTTGTAGTATACTCTATCTCTCGCTCTGTAGTGTTCTCGAGCTCTTGCTTTGAACTATTCTTGATCTCTTCCTTTGTAGTATTCTCGATCTCTCGCTTTGTAGTGTTCTCGGGCTCTTGCTTTGTAGAATTCTCGATCTCTTCCTTTGTAGTATTCTCGATCTCTCGCTTTGTAGTATTCTCGATCAGTTACTTTGCAGCATTCTCGATCTCTTCCTTTGTAGCATTCTCGATCTCTCGCTTTGTAGTGTTCTCGAGCTCTTGCTTTGAACTATTCTCGATCTCTTCCTTTGTAGTATTCTCGATCTCTTGCTTTGTAGTGTTCTCGATCTCTTGCTTTGTAGTGTTTTTAAGCTCTTGCTTTGAACTATTCTCGATATCTTACTTTGAAGTGTTCTCGAGCTCTTGCTTTGTAGTGTTCTCGATCTCTTGCTTTGTAGTGTTCTCGATCTCTTGCTTTGAACTATTCTCGATCTCTTGCTTTGTAGTATTCTCAATCTCTCCCATTGTAGTGTTCTCGAGCTCTCGCTTTGTAGTGTTCCTGAGCTCTTGCTTTAAACTATTCTCGATCTCTCCCTTTGTTGTATTCTCGATCTCTCGCTTTGTAGTGTTCTCGAGCTCTTGCTTTGTAGTATTCTCGATCTCTTCCTTTGTAGTATTCTCGATCTCTCGCTTTGTAGTGTTCTCGAGCTCTTGCTTTGTAGTATTCTCGATCTCTTCCTTTGTAATATTCTCGATCTCTCGCTTTGAACTATTCTCGATCTCTTCCTTTGTAGTATGCTCGATCTCTCCCTTTGTAGTATTCTCGATCTCTCGCTTTGTAGTGTTTTCAAGCTCTTGCTTTGAACTATTCTCGATATCTTACTTTGTAGTGTTCTCGAGCTCTTGCTTTGAACTATTCTCGATCTCTCGCTTTGTAGTATTCTCGATCTCTCCCTTTGTAGTGTTCTCGATCTCTCGCTTTGTAGTGTTCCTGAGCTCTTGCTTTGAACTATTCTCGATCTCTCGCTTTGTTGTATTCTCGATCTCTCGCTTTGTAGTGTTCTCGAGCTCTTGCTTTGTAGTATTCTCGATCTCTTCCTTTGTAATATTCTCGATCTCTCGCTTTGAACTATTCTCGATCTCTTCCTTTGTAGTATTCTCGATCTCTCCCTTTGTAGTATTCTCGATCTCTCGCTTTGTAGTGTTTTCAAGCTCTTGCTTTGAACTATTCTCGATATCTTACTTTGTAGTGTTCTCGAGCTCTTGCTTTGAACTATTCTCGATCTCTCGCTTTGTAGTATTCTCAATCTCTCCCTTTGTAGTGTTCTCGATCTCTCGCTTTGTAGTGTCCGCGAGCTCTTGCTTTGAAGTATTCTCGATCTCTCGCTTTGTAGTATTCTCGATCTCTCGCTTTGTAGTGTCCGCGAGCTCTTGCTTTGAAGTATTCTCGATCTCTCCCTTTGAAGTATTCTCGATCTCTCGCTTTGTAGTATTCTCGATCTCTCGCTTTGTAGTATTCTCGATCTCTCGCTTTGAAGTATTCTCGATCTCTCGCTTTGTAGTATTCTCGATCTCTCGCTTTGTAGTATTCTCGATCTCTCGCTTTGTAGTATTTTCGATCTCTCGCTTTGTTGTATTCTCGATCTCTCGCTTTGTAGTAGTCTCGAGCTCTTCCTTTGTAGTAGTCTCGAGCTCTTCCTTTATTGTAGTATCTCTCTCTCTCTCTCTCGCGGTGTGGTATTCTTGATCTCCCTTTTACGACTTTAATCAATCTGTAAGTATAAGTTATGTGGTTACCCGTTCACGGTTCTCATTTACGAAATGGGCTCCAGACGTAAACAGTCACTTCCAGTATATACAGCTCGGAGTGTATGTCTTTTGTAACAGCAAGGGCGTTGATAAACTCTTGCCTATATTTTATTGAGAAGTACAATAAATACGTCCTCGGTCCTTTGTTGTAATTCAATACTGGAAAAGCAATACTGAAGCGAAGTTTCTAATCATTTGGTTCTGTCCCATTATGTCTGAGGAACTCGTCTAGCATTTCCAGGTCAACAAAAAACATTCAAGTGAAAAATTTCGTCTGGGCGTTTAGATCGCTCTTCTGCAATCCACTTAACTGTGCCGCTAAGGAGGCGGTAGTTAGCGGCGCTATCGCATGAAACTATCACCACCCTTTTATCAACTTGACTAATGAGATAAAACGTCGCATCGCTCGCTATTCATCATTATTTGTTGGAGGAAAATGGCAAATGCGACAAACCTATTAAAGGTTAGCGCGGAAAGGCTCGCGTTGGTTATATTGGTGAAAGTGGCGGGAAATTGTGCGAAATTGAAGAAAACACGAGGGCCATTCCCATGATGCTTTGTCGTCTCACGGGAGCTTTAGGTTCAGAGGCAGCTAATAGCCAACCATTAACGACAGCATCGCGAAGTGTTGGCTCGCCAAAATTAACAGTGTCAACCAAGTCAGCGCCAATCGTGGTCCGCGAGGCGAAACACTGGTCTTCATTAAGCGCGAGGAAGTCGTTACGGGCTTCGTTGCGCATGCGCGACGGCTGCTAATGACTTCTGGTGAGAGCAGACGATCATTATTCACCGAGCAAAGGTCGCTTATAGCATCACTTCATTTTGTTTGAATGCCTCTTTAAAAGCCCTCCAGTCGTCTGAGAGAGCAACGGCTTCCACGTATTGATGTTTTTCTCCGGCATTTGCTAACGCCAAGGAATCGTGCAGTAGGAAATCTAAAACGCCAATCAACCATGTGTTGCTCCGTGTATTGATGGCGGACGTTTCCTGTACGGAAGCAGGGTACAGGGTGTTTAATGACTCTACGACTCGCAAATTGCGTTAAAAGCTCTCTGCAGCGCACTAAAAGACGCCAGCCCTTCCATAGCCGTCAGCGGGACAACATCAGCTGAAAGATCACTGACCAAAATTCTTGCAATTTCACCCCAGGGTATAAATCCCACAAAGGCTTCTAATGAAGATATTCTCCTTCAATCTACATCATTATTAATATTGCTTAATTGAGATCTTACACGGATTTGCCTGTCCTTTGAAACCGGGGCTTAAAGGAGGAGTATAAAATGTCGAGTGTCATAAGTTTCCGGTCCGGAAACTCTACATTTCATGGGAGAGTCCGGCTCTGTCCTTTTGTAATTTAATTTGGAATGAAATTGCATAAATGAGAGATTGGTACTGGTCGCGACAGTCTCAGATGAATAACGCCCTATCTTGCAAGCAAGGTGTCCCTACTGCTTGACTCTTACTACCTTGGTCGTTAAACCAAACTCCCTCACAACCGATTTCATAAATGAATGCACAGATTATCCTTCTGATTTTCCTCAAAATATATTTATATTAAGTCACAAGGTTTAATAATTATATAGTTACAGTGTAACCTGGTTGATCTGGACTTACACAAAATACCTACAGTCAATGAAAAAAGAATATATTTTACTGTTAATCCTGAATTCTTTCTAAGCGATCGGTTATGATATATCAAATATTTTTGATAGACGATATTTCCCTGAATTTCCAAAACAATTAATAAGGACATACTATCTTCCATACATGTATCCCATATCCCGACCACTTAATGTCACACGGAAAGTCAATCTCTACACAATGAATGAATAGTTCATAGCTAGAGTTTAATGCCAAGTAGTACATTTTTTATTCCATTCAATGAGGACGCTATCAATTTAAGTGTCTTTTCTCGTGTTGTTCTGTTGCTGTATCAGCTCTCTATATATTAACATAATACCTTTCACATAGCAAATATTTTTAACTTAAACGTGTAATTGTATGCGTATTTCTTCTGTGTATGGTTGAACTTTAAAATGTGTCTGGTGTTGTCCATGTTTTGCCTTGAAATTGAAAACTATTTGTGGATATTGAATAACGGAAATTTCAGAATTTGAAAAACGTAAACGCCATTACTTGTCTAAAGCGCTCAATTGATAAAGGTTGTAGAGAATGTGTGCTTGATACAAGCTTCCTCATGGCAGACGGACACCGAGCACACACTGGTGGTGGAGGATATCGCCACGGTTAACACTGTCGTCGGATGCTGCAGGCTCAATCGCATACTACTCATCTCGCTGCGGAGTCGCAACCCCACCAGTAAACTGGTCATCCTATATTCTCCTATGTAGATCTATTATCAAGGTTATCGATCTCCTCCTGATCAATAATCGGCAATCGCTGCGATTCACATAGGTCAGTCAGTTACCGGACAGAAGTGAAAGTCTTCATATTTCCAGCATTAAATCAAAAATCGCGATGTGTCTGCCACGCTGCTTAATTGGTAACCTAAAACCAAGGCAGATCTAATTGCAAGAGATCGAATCCATCTTTCACTGCGCTGGCGTGTGCTGCTTAGAAAAGTCTTCTAGTCTGCGAGTTGGTCCCGACTACCTTCACTTCCATCAAAAGAAGACAATGAATCTGAAATGTCTTTGATTAACAGTCGAGCTGGCGATTTTTTCTAATGAACATTCTATGAATAAACGACCAAGAGGGCTTATATTAAAAACCTTGTTTTGGAGTTAAAAGGCGTTTTCATTTTAAATGAAATACTGTTTTAATTGCAGGGAATAATTTTCGATGACATTTTGTGTGCTATGGTGGTGTCATGTTAAATTGATCTTCTGTGCATATTGGAAAACATTTGGTTGTTTTGAGTATCTGTTGTAATTAGCATCAGCCTGTGTATTGCACATCGTAATGTAATTACTTTAGCATCTTCATAATTAGTACCCGTTTGTCAGTCTGTCTGTCAGCAGTGACTGTTGTTGCTTTAAACTAACATCTGTATATTATGGCAGCATATGAGTACAATTGAACAAATACAACACCAAACAAAACACGTAAATGATGCTATATGAATAATTCAAAGCAAATGGTACTCCCATCAATTAACACCCACCGAGAAATGCTATTTGCGTTTAAAGAAACAAATTATTTGGATGGACGAAAATTATAGTTTAATTTTTTTTTAAACATAATCATAATCACGTTTAAATCTCGATAAAATATTTTCATTAAAACCCAACGGTAGTGACATTTGCAGGAATCGCTAATGGTCTATTAGAGAACAATTTAATCATTACGATTTCAGACTACTGCTTGTTTTAAGGCCAGACTAAATTCCATTTTGTCTGGGAAATTGGAAAGAGACGTGCAATTTTTATTTTTGACATGCGCAAAGAAACATGTGCTTTGTAATCGATATAGGAGGGGGGATTAACTCTTTTGCCGACACCCACGTTAATCATTGGGTTATTGATTCGAAATACGATGTCTTAAATCTATTTCAACTTTGTACTCATACTTTGTTTGAAGAGTCGATTGCTTTAAAAAATATATCTTTGTTTAACTGAAAGATACACAAGCAGAACATGTTTTGACTATGTACAGGTGATTGGTGTAAATATTTTCATGTGTTCACATCAACAACATTTTTGTTGTTGTTGTTGTAACGACGAAGACGCTGGTTCGACCGCCACATACATACATCGGTGTAAAGAACATTTCTAGTGAAAAACATCGGCGTAAAACCATACTCACTCACTGACCTGCTTTTCTTAAAATAATTCTTTTCTGTTTTGCAGCAGCAATTGTGCTGAGACTGTTCTATAGAACATATGCAACTCGATCGTTTACTGCTTGCAGGCTCTGCACAGTTGCCATCTGTTTGACGTCGACACTATTACGTTTACGTTTCCCAAATTAGAGGACGATTTGGAAACAAAAACAAGTCAACACAACAACCACGGAGACTGTATCTAATGCTAGTGTTTGGGATAATGTCAAAGCCTTACATCTGAGTTCTCTTTAACTATTAAAACTATATTCCAAATGGTTTCTCAAATTGAACAGTGTGAACAGTTTCTGTGCACATTTTAATTTAACTTCGTAGACACAATCGACGAAAGTGTTCTTGAATCCAGGTTTAATTTTCACAAGCATGTGTTCTTCAATGAGCGTGTGGAATTAAACTTAATTAAAACGTGTAACTAATACAATTTTTTTGGTTTTAAATGCATTAATGCAAACATCGTATCCGTGACAATTCAGAAACGGGATAAATTTGATATATCTCTCTGTACACCCGACATTTAGCCACAAGTTGGTGAAACATCTGAATTCGGCGACATCGACGATGCAGATTTGTCAAGATTCAAAATATATGGAAATGAGGACAACGATAGCTCAGGTTATGTCCTACTACATTCACCACGTGGCCAGCCAGCCAATACCTCATCAGCGACTATGTGTACCGCCGTTTTACACAACCATTCGTTACTTCTGCAAGTTGTTCCTTATCACTATGCATTACTTTATGACGCCCGGTGCAATTCACCACGGATGCCGCTGGTGGGGCAGGATACACTCACCTTCTCGCTAACATCTGGTATCATCACTATTTGATAGTGATTCATAAACACATGCTCATGATATAGTCGGAATCGAACATTCGACTAGGTGTTTGGCAGAGATTTCTTATGAATATGGAAATGGTTTTGTCGCTTGTATTTCCATACTGTAAAGTACACAATCATAAGGAAAGGAATTCTTAAATCCATGAACATTTCTATTATTCCCATGTTAGCATCGCGAGGGTTAGCGCAGGTGCAGTCACTGGACTCGCATAACAACGGCGAGTTTAAGATGAACCACTACTTAACTTACAAGGCTATCAGATGATTAACTATCTCCCCCATTCATTTTGCCACGCATACAAATGCTTCTGAATGCTCGACTCACGTGGCTATTAAAAAGGCTAAATCCAGATTCTCATATGATCATAATTAGAAAAAGCATTCATTTTAATTGCTAGTGCTCTCGTTTGAATATCCTGATTTCTTTGATGATTTCAGAAGATAGGGGCCAATAAGAGACTGCACGACTCTCAAACTGCATGCCATGCTACACTTTCATATCACAGTCGACATAACAAGGGAATTCAAGTAGTTGATGTACAGTCAGGAAATACTGACGTGATAGAATGTGACACCGTGTTTTGTGTCCGAGTTTAATTGTCAAAGACATATTGATGATACTGGACACCCCCTGCAGACATAACGTTGAATTTTCCTTCACACTGAATAGATTTGCATGTTTCACAAACACATATCATTCTCAATGTCTATTAAGTTACAATTTAACACGTTCAGTACTTTGTTCAACGTTTTCGAAAAAGTGTATGTAAAAACAAAAGTAACGGGTTCTTGGAACTGTTGTTAAGTCTGGAGGAAAGTAATAATAATATTTTGATTTTGTTCTTTTTGGACAAAAAGGCCACTTTATGTATTTGTGTTTTTATCTACACTTGCAAACAATACAGTGAGAAAACATCACGCTTTATAGACCGTAGGGATCTCGGTTCAGTACAAATGCCTTTGTTATTGTTAATGGCGTCTTTATAGTTTCCACAATAGTAAGGGACCGACCTTTTGATATTCAGGGGGAGGACCTGGGTTTTTCTATCGAGATTAGATATTTTTTTCAGCTTTAGCTGCAAAAGCAGATAGATTTTTATTTAAAACTATGAGCCTGATGTTTTAAAAAGACAAACACTTTGCAGCAATGTCATTTTTGTTGCAGGCAATTTCTTTTTTGTTTCAAAGGTCTGAAGTATAATTATTTTTTTCAGTAACAATTTATTTATTTCTAAAACTTCCCCGCCCTCAATCTTTGTTATTGTTTCTAATATCGAAAAGGTAAACTGTAAATGTATCCATTTAGAGTATTTCATCTTACAAACACACAATTTTCGTTAGGTGTTTTGAAAAAATATATATTTCTTTATTAAAACTGATGATTACTCGCAGTCAGGTTTCGTGTAGTATGTTAGAGTCAAGATTTGATTTCTGCTACTACCATCCATCTCAAGATTTGGTTTCTGTTAATACCATCCACCTCAAGATTTGGTTTCTACTACTACTATCCACCCAAAGATTTGGTTTCTGCTACTACCATCCACCTCAAGATTTGGTTTCTGCTACTACTATCCACCTCAAGATTTGATTTCTGCTACTACTATCCACCTCAAGATTTGATTTCTGCTACTACTATCCACCTCAAGATTTGGTTTCTACTACTACTATCCACCTCAAGATTTGATTTCTGCTACTACCATCCACCTCAAGATTTGGTTTCTGCTACTACTATCCACCTCAAGATTTGATTTCTGCTACTACCATCCACCTCGAGATTTGATTTCTGCTACTACTATCCACCTCAAGATTTGATTTCTGCTACTACTATCCACCTCAAGATTTCGTTTCTGCTACTACTATCCACCTCAAGATTTGGTTTCTGCTACTACTAACCACCTCAAGATTTGGTTTCTGCTACTACAATCCACCTCAAGATTTGGTTTCTACTACTACTATCCACCTCAAGATTTGGTTTCTGCTGCTTTTATCCACCTCATGATTTAGTTTCTGTTACGACTAGTCACCTCAAGATTTGGTTTCTGTTACTACTATCCACCTCAACAGTTGGTTTCTGCTGCTTCTATCCACATCAAAATTTGGTTTCTGTTACTACTATCCACCTCAAGATTTGATTTCTGTTACTACTATCCACCTCAACAGTTGGTTTCTGCTGCTTCTATCCACATCAAAATTTGGTTTCTGTTACTACCATCCACCTCAAGATTTGATTTCTGTTACTACTATCCACCTCAAGATTTGGTTTCTGTTACTACTATCCACCTCATGATTTGGTTTCTGTTACTACTATCCACCTCAAGATTTGATTTCTGCTACTACTATCCACATCAAGATTTCATTTCTGCTACTACTATCCACCTCAAGATTTGGTTTCTGCCACTACTATCCACCTCGAGATTTGGTTTCTGTTACTACTAACCACCTAAAGATTTGGTTTCTGTTACTACCATCCACCTCAAGATTTGGTTTCTACTACTACTATCCACCTCAAGATTTGGTTTCTGCTGCTTTTATCCACCTCATGATTTATTTTCTGTTACGACTAGTCACCTCAAGATTTGGTTTCTGTAACTACTATCCACCTCAACAGTTGGTTTCTGCTGCTTCTATCCACATCAAGATTTGGTTTCTGTTACTACTATCCACCTCAAGATTTGGTTTCTGTTACGACTATCCACCTCAAGGTTTGATTTCGGCTACTACTATCCACCTTAGGATTTGGTTTCTGCTACTACTATCCACCCCAAGGTTTGATTTCTGCTACTACTACTATCCACCCCAAGATTTTAATATTACCATCTGTAACCACTTGCCCAAACCCATTATTCCCGGTAAATGTTCTTGGCATTCAGCATGTATTAATTTTATATACTCGTTCTGCCATCAATTACAAATGTATGGAAGCGTATTAGTGCCACAGTCTTAAAAAAGTATCATCTATGTAGATGAGTGAGTGAGTCAGTTTGATTTTACGACGCTTTTAGCAATATTCCAGCAATATCACGGCGGGGGACACCAGAAATGGGCTTCACACATGTCGGGAATCGAACCCAGGTTTTCGGCGTGACGAGCGAACGCTCTACGTAGATGAAAGTAAAATTGAAATTAATTATATATCAACCATAACATGGTTAAAGCCGGAGAAATCACTCTAATATTTTGATCCTCATGACTTTTCCACTTCGGAAATTAGGTTTAAAGGTAGAACGTAAATATGAAGGGATGGGAATCAATCAAACTATAAAACTATATCAAACCAATAGTCGTCATCATTATATGAAGCACGGAAAGTACAATTCTGCAGTTTGTGTTTATATTTTTTAGTGCTGATGGTTTGACAAGTTGAAATGATCTCGGAAAAGTATGAAAATTTAAAAAACAAAAAACAAAAACAACCAACATGCTTGTATCCAACTGGGGTCGCAACTGCACAAGACAATATCACTGTCAGAGAAATTGATACGTACGATTATAATATCACATACGGAGATGAAATTATTATCAACGTAGATGATAAACACATTTAGACTCTGGTACTAACACGCTTCCATAAATGTATGTCGATGATATAAAAAAAACCCCTCGTATACGACATATACAACAACATGGCATACAAGACCATATGGCATACAGGACAACATGGCAAAAACGAGAACATGGCATACACGACTACACGGCATACACGATAACATGATATACACAATATGGACATCATGGCATACAAGATGCCATACACGACAACATGACATACAAGATGCCATACACGACATCATGGCATGCAAGATGCCATACACGACAATATTGCATATATGACAACATGGCATACACGACGATATGGCATACACGACAATATGGCATATATGACAACATGGCATACACGACAATATGGGATACATGACAACAGGGCATATATGACAACATGGCATACAACATGGCATACACGACAACATGGTACACACGACAAAATGGCATGCACGACAACAAGGCATACAAGACAACATGGCATACATGACAACATGGCATACAATATGGCATACAAGATAATATGACGTGCATGACAACATGGCATCAAAAAATGGCATGGCATCTAACATGGCATACACGGCAACATGGCATCCACGACAATATGGCATACACGGCAACATGACATACATGATAACATGGCATACAAGATGGCATACATGGCAATATGGCATACACGAAGAAGGCATACGCGACAACAAGTCATACAAGAGGGCATATACGACAAAATGACATACATGACCACATGGTATACACATAAACATTGCATACACGACAACATATCATACAAGATGGCATACCACATGGAATACCTCACAATATGGCATACATGACAACAGGGCATACACAACATTATGGCATTCGCGACAAGATGGCATACATGACAACATGGCATATATGACAACATGGCATACACGGCAACATGGCATACACGACAACATGGCATACAAGATGGCATACATGACAACATGGCATACACGGCAACATGGCACACACGGTAACATGGCATACAAGATGGCATACATGACAATATGGCATACACGACAACATGGCATACGCGACAACAAGTCATACAAGATGGCATCCAGGGCAACATGGCATACAAGATGGCATACATGACATCATGGCATACAAGGCAACATGGCATCTAACATGGCATACCCGGCAACATGGAATACACGATAACATGGCATACAAGATGGCATACATGACAACATGACATACACGACAGCATGGCATACGCGACAACAAGTCATACAAGATGGCATATACGACAAAATGGCATACATGACAACATGGCATACAATATGGCATACACGATAACATGGCGTGCATGGCAACCTGGCATCCAATATGGCATACATGGCAACATGACATCTAACATGGCATACACGGCAACATGACATCCACGACAATATGGCATAGACGGCAACATGGAATACACGATAACATGGCATACAAGAAGGCATACATGACAACATGGCACCCAACATGGCATTCACGGCAACATGGCATACACGGCAACATGGAATACACGGCAACATGGAATACACGGCAACATGGAATACACGGCAACATGGAATACACGGCAACATGGCATACACGGCAACATGGCATACACGGCAACATGGAATACACGGCAACATGGAATACACGGCAACATGGAATACACGGCAACATGGCATACACGACAACATGGCATACACGGCAACATGGCATACACCACAACATGGCATACACGGCAACATGGAATACACGGCAACATGGCATACACGGCAACATGGCATACACGGCAACATGGCATACACGGCAACATGGAATACACGGCAACATGACATACAAGATGGCATACATGACAACATGGCATTCAACATGGCATACACCACAACATGGCATACACGACAACATGCCATACACGATTAAATGGCATACACGGCAACATGGAATACACGGCAACATGGAATACAAGATGGCATACATGACAACATGGCATCCAACATGGCATAAACGACAACATGGCATACACGACAACATGGCATACACGACAACATGGCATACACGGCAACATGCCATACACGACAACATGGCATACAAGATGGCATACATGACAACATGGCATACATGACAACATGGCATACACGACAACATGGCATACACGGCAACATGGCATACACGACAACATGGCATACAACATGGCATACATGACAACATTGCATACACGACAACATGGCATACATGACAACATGGCATACACGACAACATTGCATATGCGACAACAAGTCATACAAGATGGCATATACGACAAAATGGCATACATGACAACATGGCGTGCATGACAACATGGCATACAACATGGCATACACGGCACATGGCATCTCACATGGCATCCACGACAATATGGCATAGACGACAACATGGCATACACGGCAACATGGCATACAAGATGGCATACATGACAACATGGTATGCAATATGGCATAGTCGACAACATGACGTGCATGAAACGTGGCATCCACGACAATATGGCATAGACGACAACATGGCATACACGACAACATTGCATACACGACAACATGGCATACACGAAATGACTGGACAAAAACAAGACAGTTGTTTATCAAACAATGATGGATGATATTAAGCAGCGTTTCGTGTCAATTGGTCCTTCTAAAACCAAGCGCCTTCATCATCAGATCAAATACATACATACCTCATTTGGATGATCAGACATAAATGGTATTCAGGTTACTATTTTGTCATTTGTCAGGTAATGCGGCTTAGAACACCTGAAAGTAAGATGTTGTTCACATACATCATCGCACAAATAATGCGTGCATTCTACATCTACTCATTGTAAAGTAAAGGTGATTTGAAATTGACATCATCTGGCATATGGTTTGTGTCGATTAAAAGTGGTTGCCGTAAATCAAGAGATATAAAAATACCCATCATGTTTCCAATTTCTCATTTCTGGTTGTCAGATTCATATTTTGATTTGCTGAAGTGTCTATTTCACATGAAATACAACCCGCATTGAAAGCAATCAACACTCGTTATAGCGTAATGTACAACAGTGACAAACACATTGTCAGGATCACTCAGGCTGTTCATATCTCCACATTAGTGATGCCATATTGTCATGCCACCCGTCTCGTCAGCTACAACTATGCAGATACACGAAGATAATCTACGTAGGTAGAGTAGCCTCATTCCTCACATGGAAGAGCATATTATCAAGAACGTCTTCTTGGTACCGGCGTAAATATCCAATGTTAAAATGGAACATTTCGCTTATTTAGGTTAACTAGTCCTTTCAAAAATGATTTAATCCGCAATCGGAAAATATCAGTTAACACTAACCCACACAGGTATAACATCGGTTTCATGAAGACTGCAAAAATAATTCTTATTTGGCCCATATTATAGTTATTCGTGGCATACAGGAAAGGAAAACTTCACGTGTGCATGACCACAGACACAACAATAACTTAAAAAAAGATATGAAGTCACCAGCCCCGTGCTACAAAGCTATCTTATTACTAGGCTGTCGCGTAAATGGTAAAGTACGTTGTAACAGGTATGTCAATTCTACACGTTGTCGTAAGTGCATTAATTTTATTCTTTTTTCTTTCTTATTCTTTTTTTTTGGGGGGGGGGGGGGGGGGAGGGTGTGTGTGTGTAAGACATAGACCTCATTTACAGATCTTGGGGTTTTAGTCGAACAGTCACTGGTGTCACTGTGAAAGGGGAACTGATCGCCAGCTGATCACTTACATTGAAAGCTCGGTTTCCCAAGCTTGAGGTTGCTGCCGCTGATCCTGCTGCTGCTGCTGCTGACAAGACAGAAGCGCAGAAGGAAACATCCGAGTCCGAGGACAAATAGATACACTGAAAATACAAAAGAGCAAGATGGATGCGGATAATTCAGTGGGGAATCAATTTGCAAATGTAAGCAAAAAGTTAGTTAAATATCTGTATCTTATGTTGAAAATATGTCACCGCATGATTCAGTCATCTGATTTGTACACGTTAACGTGACTCGTCTGCGCTTGACTGCATTCCCCCCACCCGTCCTCCGGTATGTCGTCGGAAGATGTTGCGCGACTACGAGGTAGGTTGTTGCTGGTGGTGGAGCTGATAGGTCAGTCGGTTACATGCTGCCGATAACAGCAAGAAGGGCCTCGGGGCGACACCAAGAATACTTCCAGGACCAAAGGACTAATAATAATCTGACCTATGCGGCACAGGAAGGTCAAAACGATGAAAACGTTAACTAACATGTCAGACCTGATAATGCTGATAATGTTACACAAACAGAATGTAGAGGGCATGCAGCCACAATAAATACAGCCAAAATGATAAACTACCAAAGCTCACATTCTATGTTTAGCTGTTGCTGAAAAGGGAGGGACTAGTTCACATCCTACAGTTATCTGTGGCTGTAAAAAGAGGGACTAGTTCACATCCTACAATTATCTGTGGCTGTAAAGAGAGGGACTAGATCACATCCTACAGTTATCTGTGGCTGTAAAGAGAGGGACTAGTTCACATCCTACAGTTATCTGTGGCTGTAAAGAGAGGGACTAGTTCACATCCTACAGTTATCTGTGGCTGTAAAGAGAGGGACTAGTTCACATCCTACAGTTATCTGTGGCTGTAAAGAGAGGGACTAGTTCACATCCTACAGTTATCTGTGGCTGTAAAGAGAGGGACTAGTTCACATCCTACAGTTATCTGTGGCTGTAAAGAGAGGAACTAGTTAACACCTGTCATCTGTCTGGTGTCACGTATTGAATCAACCACACACGCAAATTAAGTTATAATAAAGAGTTATTCCCTCCCTTAAGTTAACTTTAAACCCCAAATATCAACACATAAATGCAAAGTAATACCAAATTAACTAACTAAACTAACTAAACTAGCTTAACTTATCCTATCCTACTTCTATTACAAAAATCCTACTACTAACAATACTAATATCTAATACTACTATACTAATACTAATAGTCTACTTCTAACAATATTCACAGAACACTAATACAAATGTTCTAACAATAACACAACCAATACACATTAATAACATCATGGATGTACATATATAAAAAAACAACCCAAACAACAAAGCCACTCCGCTGTCACTTTCCCATCAGCTGTACACATAAACTCAAGGATTTCTGATGTCACTGTTCATTTCACAAGAGGATACTTCCTCATAATAGAGAATGGTGATCTTTACACCCAGGCGATATTTTCACTACGGAGATGAGGGTGCCAGTGTTACTTGGATGCCACGGCTGTGTTCATCCTATGATATGCACTGCAACGCCAACCAGAGTAGAAATCTCCTACAATGTTAGTCCATGCCTTAAATGAACATACCGATTCTGGCTGACTGTACAAATTATTACCATGCCGCGCTATTTAAACTGACCCCAAATACCAAGCTACCCCTGACCTCCCTATTGTTACACCAATTAACTACCCAGCTATCAGCCGTACCCAGCCACGCTTCCCTGAACCTAACCTGTTCCCATAGTATTACCTGACAATACCTAAAACAACCCACTAAGCTTAATATACTAATTTAACCATACCAAAATACATCTATCTAAAGTATTAACATATAATTAATATATACAAGATTATCTGCGATCTTGACATATGGAACATCAGTCTGGCTGCCCTTCATGAACAGTTTGTCATAGCCATTATATATATATGCATCGCTACATTTATTGTGTGATCAAAGAACTTGGTATAAGTGACATATCAAATGACACCACATACATGTATCAGAACAGTATGTTAACTTTGGAATACATTGACCAAAATCGAGCATCAGTACTCTTAAAATCCGAAACCTGTAAAATGACCATTCGTCTTTTGTACTTGATTCCAAAACTCCATAAAAGTCCACATAAAGAGAGATATATTGCTGGGTCCAGCAAATGTATCACCAAATACCTGTTTCAAAGATTACCCATCACCTAGAATACAATCAAGGACGGACTTTCTTCATATTCACAGAAAGTATTTGAGACAAGTGGAACAAATACCATTGGGATTCTCAAAAGCTCAAAGGATTTGCTTGGATTTTTGCAATCTCGGAAAAGACTCAAGTTGAATTCTGTCAAAACATTAGATTTTTCAACTTTGTACACAACTATCCCACACGAAAAACTTAAGGAAAACTTCATTTCTTGATCCGTGGGACATTTGTCACTAAATTAGGTGTCCATTTTCAGAGGTTCAGGAAAATTTGTCAAAAACTTAAAGGAAATGACGTTTGAAGTTTAATGAGAAAACAAATTGTCAAATTCTGGACTTCCTTGTTGATAACATCTTTGTAAAATTTCGGGATAAGACATTTAGGCAAGAATTAGGCGTCCCCATGGGCACAAGATGTGCTCCCCTGCATGCTGATGTGTTTCATTATGCATATGAATCGGATTGGCAAAATCAAAACAAAGGAACTTGGCGTAGAAGTTTAACTTAAGTTTCAAGCATACTGATGATGAGATATATTTAAATAAATGTAAAACAGCCAAACCCTTCCACTGATTTACCCGCCTGAACAAGATAAAACTCCCCAACACTGCAGCCTTCTGCATTACCCAGATTGTCAGAAGGGCTGTATTCCTGGTAGCAAACCCGAGTACTCTCCCAGTGTCAGTCAACTGATTGGGAGGTACCAAACCTAAGGCTCCGTGAACAATGGGAAGTCGGACAGCTTGGTACTCTGGATGCAAGCGTGACATTTCGAAAGCGAGGTCCGCATATTTGCCATGTTTTTTCCTGAATCCTGTCAATCACATTGGTGTCAGAAGGGACAGAAAATTCAATAATATAAATGATTTCATTGGATTTATCAAAAAGGACAAGATCAGGTTTGTTGGCCTAGATACGTCTGAGGCTGTAAACGGGCCTATTCCAAAGAATTTTGTATTTATCATTTTCCATGACGCCCTCTACATGTTCTGGGTCGTACCATGGATGGGTCTCTGTGTCAAAACCACAAGCATGGCGAAGACGGTGAAAATATATTGCATTTGTGCCAAAGCGAGGCATCCACTGACAATGTGTTGGACACTCTGATTACATTCATTGCATAATCTACATTTCAATGAGATACCATTCTTCCCGTACATGTAATCATCTAACTGAGATACCATCCTTCCATTACACGTAATAATCTCAATGAGATACAAAACTTCCAGTATATGTAATCATCTGAATGAGGTACCATCTTTCCAGTACATGTAATCATCTCAATGAGATACCATGCTTCCATTACATGTAATAATCTCAATGAGATAATAACCTTCAAGTACATGCAATCATTTCAATGAGATACCATCCTTCCAGTACATGTAATCTTCTGAATGAGGTACCATCTTTCCAGTATATGTAATCTTCTGAATGAGGTACCATCCTTCCAGTACATTTAAAAATCTCAATGCGATACCATCCTTCCAGTACATGTAATAATTTCAATGAGGTACCATCCTTCCAGTACATGTAATCATCTCAATGTGATACCATTCTTCCAGTACATATAATCATCTCAATGAGACACCATCCTTCCAGTATTTATAATCTTCTGAATGAGAAACCATCCTTCCAGTACATGTAATCATCTCAATGAGACACCATCCTTCCAGTACATGTAATCATCTCAATGAGATACCATCCTTCCAGTACATGCAATCATCTCAATGAGACACCATCCTTCCAGTACATGTAATCATCTCAATGAGATACCATCCTTCCAGTACATGCAATCATTTCAATGAGATACCATCCTTCCAGTACATGTAATCATCTCAAATACCATGCTTCCATTACATGTAATAATCTCAATGAGATAATATCCTTCAAGTACATACAATCATTTCAGTGAGATACCATCCTTCCAGTACATGTAATCTTCTGAATGAGGTACCATCTTTCCAGTATATGTAATCTTCTGAATGAGGTACCATCCTTCCAGTACATTTAAAAATCTCAATGCGATACCATCCTTCCAGTACATGTAATAATTTCAATGAGATACCATCCTTCCAGTACATGTAATCATCTCAATGTGATACCATTCTTCCAGTACATGTAATCATCTCAATGAGACACCATCCTTCCAGTACATGTAATCATCTCAATGAGATACCATCCTTCCAGTACATGCAATCATTTCAATGAGATACCATCCTTCCAGTACATGTAATCATCTCAAATATCATCCTTCCAATACATGTAATCATCTCAAATACCATCCTTCCAGTACATGTAATCATCTCAATGAGATACCATCCTTCCAGTACATGCAATCATCCCAATGAGACACCATCCTTCCAGTACATGTAATCATCTCAATGAGATACCATCCTTCCAGTACATGCAATCATTTCAATCAGGTACCATCCTTCCAGTACATTTAAAAATCTCAATGCGATACCATCCTTCCAGTACATGTAATAATTTCAATGAGGTACCATCCTTCCAGTACATGTAATCATCTCAATGTGATACCATCCTTCCAGTACATGTAATCATCTCAATGAGACACCATCCTTCCAGTATTTATAATCTTCTGAATGAGACACCATCCTTCCAGTACATGTTATCATCTCAATGAGATACCATCCTTCCAGTACATGCAATCATTTCAATGAGATACCATCCTTCCAGTACATGTAATCATCTCAAATACCATCCTTCCAATACATGTAATCATCTCAAATACCATCCTTCCAGTACATGTAATCATCTCAATGAGATACCAACCTTCCATTACATGTAATCATCTCAAATACCATCCTTCCGATACATGTAATCATCTTAAATACCATCCTTCCAGTACATGTAATCATCTCAATGAGATACCAACCTTCCATTACATGTAATCATCTCAATGAGACACCATCCTTCAACTATATGCAATCATTTCAATGAGATACCATCCTTCCAGTATTTATAATCTTCTGGATGAGATACCATCCTTCCAGTACATGTAATCATCTCAATGAGATACCATCCTTCCAGCACATGTAATCATCTCAATGAGATACCATCCTTCCAGTACATGTAATCATCTCAATGAGATACCATCCTTCCAGTATATGTAATCTTCTGAATGAGGTACCATCCTTCCAGTACATGTAATAATCTCAATGAGATACCATCCTTCCAATACATGTAATAATCTCAATGAGATACCTTACTTCCAGTATATGTAATCTTCTAAATGAATTACCATCCTTCCAGTACATGTAATCTTCTGAATGAGCTACCATTGTTCCAGTACATGCAATCTTCTCAATGAATTACCATCGTTCCAGTACATGTAATCTTCTGAATGAGCTACCATTGTTCCAGTACATGCAATCTTCTCAGTGAATTACCATCGTTCCAGTACATGTAATCTTCTGAATGAGCTACCATTGTTCCAGTACATGCAATCTTCTCAATGAATTACTATCGTTCCAGTACATGTAATCTTCTGAATGAGCTACCATTGTTCCAGTACATGCAATCTTCTCAGTGAATTACCATCGTTCCAGTACATGTAATCGTCAGAATGAAATACCATCGTTCTAGTACCTGTAATCGTCAGAATGAGATACCATCGTTCCAGTACATGTAATCTTCTGAATGAGCTACCATTGTTCCAGTACATGCAATGTTCTCAGTGAATTATCATCGTTCCAGTATATGTAATCATCTCAATGAGATACCTTCCTTCCAGTATATGTAATCTTCTCAATGAGATACCTTCCTTCCAGTATATGTAATCTTCTCAATGAATTACCATCCTTCCAGTACATGTGATCTTCTGAATGAGCTACCATTGTCTCAGTACATGCAATCTTCTCAATGAATTACCATCGTTCCAGTACATGTAATCTTCTGAATGAGCTACCATTGTTCCAGTACATGCAATCTTCTCAGTGAATTACCATCGTTCCAGTACATGTAATCTTCTGAATGAGCTACCATTGTTCCAGTACATGCAATCTTCTCAATGAATTACCATCGTTCCAGTACATGTAATCTTCTGAATGAGCTACCATTGTTCCAGTACATGCAATGTTCTCAGTGAATTATCATCGTTCCAGTACATGTAATCTTCTGAATGAGATATCATCGTTCTAGTACCTGTAATCGTCAGAATGAGATACCATCGTTCCAGTACATGTAATCTTCTGAATGAGCTACCATTGTTCCAGTACATGCAATGTTCTCAGTGAATTATCATCGTTCCAGTACGTGTAATCTTCTGAATGAGATATCATCGTTCTAGTACCTGTAATCGTCAGAATGAGATACCATCGTTCCAGTACATGTAATCTTCTAAAAGGGCTACCATTGTTCCAGTACATGCAATCTTCTCATTGAATTACCATCGTTCCAGTACATGTAATCTTCTGAATGAGCTACCATTGTTCCAGTACATGTAATCTTCTCAATGAATTACCATCGTTCCAGTACATGTAATCTTCTGAATGAGCTACCATTGTTCCAGTACATGCAATCTTCTCAGTGAATTACTATCGTTCCAGTACATGTAATCTTCTGAATGAGCTACCATTGTTCCAGTACATCCAATCTTCTCAGTGAATTACCATCGTTCCAGTACATGTAATCTTCTGAATGAGCTACCATCGTTCCAGTACATGTAATCGTCAGAATGAGATACCATCGTTCTAGTACCTGTAATCATCAGAATGAGATACCATCGTTCCGGTACATGTAAGCTTCTGAATGTGCCCCCATCGTCCCATTTCATGTAATCTTCTGAATTAGGTACCATCCTTCCAGTATATATAATCTTCTAAATGAGGTACTATCGTCCCGGGACATGTAATCTTCTGAATGATCTACCATTGTTCCAGTACATGTAATTTTCTGAATGAGCTACCATTGTTCCAGTACATGCAATCTTCTCAGTGAATTACCATCGTTCCAGTACATGTAATCTTCTGAATGATCTACCATTGTTCCAGTACATGCAATCTTCTCAGTGAATTACCATCGTTCCAGTACATGTAATCTTCTGAATGAGCTACCATCGTTCCAGTACATGTAATCGTCAGAATGAGATACCATCGTTCTAGTACCTGTAATCGTCAGAATGAGATACCATCGTTCCGGTACATGTAAGCTTCTGAATGTGCCCCCATCGTCCCATTTCATGTAATCTTCTGAATTAGGTACCATCCTTCCAGTATATATAATCTTCTAAATGAGGTACTATCGTCCCGGGACATGTAATCTTCTGAATGATCTACCATTGTTCCAGTACATGTAATTTTCTGAATTATCTACCATTGTTCCAGTACATGCAATCTTCTCAATGAATTACCATCGTTCCAGTACATGTAATCGTCAGAATGAGATACCATCGTTCCGGTACATGTAATCTTCTGAATGAGGTACTATCGTCCCGGGATATGTAATCTTCTGAATGAGCTACCATTGTTCCTGTAAATGCAATCTTCTCAATGAATTACCATCGTTCCAGTACATGTAATCATCCGGGAGCATCATCTACCCAAGATTATTTTGAGAATGAGGCACTTCCATCTAGCAAAGATTATCTGCTAAATAAATTCCTGGCTGGGATGGGTGGGTGACGTCGTCTCGGACGTGTCATTTCGGGGCGAGATCAAACAATGATGTCATCTTTTCAGGGTAGGTCATATCTTTAAAGTACCGACCATTTACTCTTTGGGTTTTGCCTACGAGGTGTCGATATAATCGGGCAGAAATCCCAGTATTACTAAAGAACCTGTGCACATGGGTTTGAATCATGACAGCTTTGCTTAATGTAATACTTGTTGTGTGTTAATGCACACTGGCTTTGACGCGTTCCTCGCAATGTAACGCAGTCTCCTCCGTGCGAGCTGTTGGCATTACAAACACTACAGAAAACATCCGTTATTAATCGATACAATTCTACACATTTATGAAAATAGGTTTTTTTTCTTTTCAAATGACACTTAAATTACAGTGGTTCCACTGCCTATCTTACAAATCGGGTGCGTTCTTGTTATTGCAAATGGATATTTGAGATATATTGTGTTGCTATTAATATTTATGCGTATATAAATGTATGTGGTGTTTGTTTTCGAACAGTAGAAACAACATTTAACCTTTATGATAATGATACGCTTACTTTATCGGCATCAAATTGGATCATTACTCACAATAAAGGCTTTATCTTTCATTTTCAGCTAGACGCGGACTTGATTGATTTACAAGTAAAAGAAACATGCTAAGGTTTATTGTCCGAAGATTTATATCACATAGCAAAAGCTTAGTCATTTTTTACGTTTTTTAAAATATTGGTTTCACAAAAAAAAGATAAGACTGAATTAAAGACGTGTTGTCCATCATACTGCCAAGAATATTGGGATATAAATATATTGTTCAGTGCTTATGAATAATGAACGTATAGTGGGCGCTTAGAATCATCGTTCGTCGCTACTTTAGTAGCAGATGACACAAAAATGTAGGCTTGCAAATTACGTCATCACTATTCACCCTCGAGCTCATAGCTCTCCTCTGGCATGTAAGGTAATGCAAAATATACCAATTACTATTGAAAATTACAGTTTGTGCTTATTTTGAGGGTATGATGCAAACATAACAGTTAAACAGCCAACTGGAATTTACTATCCCTCAACAAATGATACAAGTCAATCTCTACTTTAAGCAGAGTCCATTGTACGATTCCGACTGCCCTTTGAAATCGCCATAAGAATAGCATGCTCGATTGTAGATTCAACGCTGGGAAATGTAGACACTAACTGACGGAGCTACTTGGATAATAGCCGAAATATTGAAATGTTGACGTCATCTCTCTTGTCATACAGTCTTATTACTATAAATAATCCGGCATGTCCCGAAATCTTGGCCTAATTCCCTTATTTTGATTTTACCAATCCGAGCAGAAACAGATCAACAAGAAGGGGGGCACATTTGGTGCCTATGGGGATGCCTTCATCTTCCCTAAATGTATTACCCTAAATTTCGCATAGATGTTACCAAGGAGAAAGTCCAGCATTTCACATATTGTTTTCTCATGAAACTTTAGATGACATTTGGTTTCGTTTTTTAAAAACTGTCCTGAATCTCCCAAGATAGAGATGTCAGCGCCACGTTTGGCAACAAATGCTCCATGAATCAAGTAATAAAGGTTTTCTCATCATGTAACACCTATCATAAACACAATTGCCGTAACAACTGTCTAACCATGTACAATCCTGACACCTATCACACACATTTGTCCTTACAACCGTCTCATCGTGTACAATCCTAACACCTATCATAAACACGATTGCCGTTACAACTGTCTAACAAAGTACAATCCTAACACCTATCACACACAATTGTCCTGACAAACGTCTCATCGTGTACAATCCTAACACCTATCACACACAATTGTCATGACAACTGTCTAAATCATATACAATCCTACCACCTATCACACACAATTGTCCTGACAGCTGTATAATAATGTATAATCCTAACACACACAATTGTCCTAACAACTGTATAAATATCTACAATCCTCACACCTAGTCACACACAATTGTCCTGATAATCGTCTCATAGTGTACAATCCTAACACCTATCACAAACAATTGCCCTGACAAACGTCTCATCGTGTACAATCCTAACACCTATCACACACAATTGTCTTGACAACCGTCTCATCGTGTACAATCCTAACACCTATCACACACAATAGTCCAGACAACTGTCTATCCATCTACAATCCTAACACCTCTAATACATAATTGTCCTGACAACCGTCTCATCGTGTACAATCCTAACACCTATCACACACAATTGTCCTGACAAACGTCTCATCGTGTACAATCCTAACACCTATCACTTACAGTTGTCCTGACAACCGTCTCATCGTGTACAATCCTGACACCTATCACACACAATTGTCCTGAGAACCGTCTCATCGTGTACATTCTTGACACCTATCACACACTATTGTCCTGACAACCGTCTCATCGTGAACAATCCTAACACCTATCACACATAATTGTCCTGACAACCATCTTATCGTGTACAATCCTAACACCTATCACACACAATTGTCCTGACAACCGTCTTATCGCGTAAAATCCTAACACCTTTCAGACACAAATGTTCTGACAACCGTCTCATCGTGTACATTCTTGACACCTATCACACACTTTTGTCCTGACAACCGTCTCATCGTGAACAATCCTGACACCTATCACACACAATTGTCCTGACAACCGTCTTATCGTGTACAATCCTTACACCTATCACACACAAATGTTCTGACAACCGTCTCATCGTGTACATTCTTAACACCTATCACACACAATTGTCCTGACAACTGTCTATCCATAAACAATCCTAACACCTATCACACATAATTGTCGAGACAACCGTCTTATCGTGTACAATCCTAACACCTATCACACACACTAGTGCTGAGAACCGTCTCATCGTGTACAATCCTAACACCTATCACACACAAATGTTCAGACAACCGTCTCATAGTGTACATTCTTAACACCTATCACACACTATTGTCCTGAAAACCGTCTCATCGTGTACAATCCTAACACCTATCACACACAATTGTCTTGACAACCGTCTTATCGTGTACAATCCTAACACCTATCACACACAAATGTTCTGACAACCGTCTCATCGTGTACATTCTTAACACCTATCACACACAATTGTCCTGTCAACCGTCTCATCGTGTACAATCCTAACACCTTTCACACACAATTGTCCTGACAACCATCTCATCGTGTACAATCCTGACACCTATCACGCACAATTGTCTTGACAACCGTCTCAACGTGTACAATCCTTACACCTATCACAAACACAATTGTCCTGACAACTGTCTATCCATGTGCAATCCTAACACCTATCACACGTAATTGTCCTGACAACCGTCTCATCGTGTACAATCCTAACAACTATCATACACAAGTGTCCTGACAACCGTCTCATCGTTAACAACCCTGACACGTATCACACAAAACTGTCCTGACAACCGTCTTATCGTGTACATTCTTAACACCTATCACACACAATTGTCCTGACAACCGTCTCATCGTGTACAATCCTAACACCTATCACACACAATAGTCCTGACAACTGTCTCATCGTGTACAATCCTGACACCCATCACACAAAACTGTCCTGACAACCGTCTCATGGTGTACATCCCTAACACCTATCACACACAATTGTCCTGAAAACCGTCACATCGTGTACAATCCTAACACCTATGACACACAATTGTCCTGACAACCGTCTCATCGTGTACAATCCTAACACCTATCACACACACAATTGTCCTGACAACTGTCTATCCATGAACAATCCTACCACCTATCACACACAATTGTCCTGACAACCGTCTCATCGTGTACAATCCTGACACCTATTACGCACAATTGTCTTGACAACCGTCTCAACGTGTACAATCCTTACACCTATCACAAACACAATTGTCCTGACAACTGTCTATCCATGTGCAATCATAACACCTATCACACGTAATTGTCCTGACAACTGTCTCATCGTGTACAATCCTGACAACTATCATACACAATTGTCCTGACAACCGTCTCATCGTTAACAACCCTGACACGTATAACACAAAACTGTCCTGACAACCGTCTTATCGTGTACATTCTTAACACCTATCACACACAATTGTCCTGACAACCGTCTCATGGTGTACATCCCTTTCACCTATCACACACAATTGTCCTGATAACCGTCACATCGTGTACAATCCTAACACCTTTCACACACAAGAGTCCTGACAACTGTCTCATATTGTACAATCCTAACACCTATCACACACAATTGTCCTCATAACCGTCACATCGTGTACAATCCTAACACCTATCACACACAATAGTCCTGACAACTGTCTCATCGTGTACAATCCTGACACCTATCACACAAAACTGTCCTGACAACCGTCTCATGGTGTACATCCCTAACACCTATCACACACAATTGTCCTGAAAACCGTCACATCGTGTACAATCCTAACACCTATGACACACAATTGTCCTGACAACCGTCTCATCGTGTACAATCCTAACACCTATCACACACACAATTGTCCTGACAACTGTCTATCCATGTACAATCCTACCACCTATCACACACAATTGTCCTGACAACCGTCTCATCGTGTACAATCCTAACACCTATCACACACAATTGTTCTGACAACCGTCTCATCGTGTACAATCCTAACACCTATCACACATAATTGTCCTGACAACCGTCTCATCGTGTACATCCCTAACACCTATCACACGTAATTGTCCTGGCAACTGTCTCATCGTGTACAATCCTGACACCTATCACACACAATAGTCCGGACAACTGTCTATCCATGTTCAATGTTAACCTCTATGACACACAATTGTCTTGACATCCGTCTTATCGTGTACAATTCTAACACCTATCACACACAATTGTCCTGACAACCGTCTCATGGTGTCAATCCTAACACCCATCACACACAATTGTCCTGACAACCGTCTCATCGTTTACAATCATGACACCTATCACACAGAATAGTCCCGCAACTATCTATCCATGTACAATGCTAACATCTATGACACACAATTGTCCTGACAACCTTCTCATCGTGTACAATCCTAACACCTATCACACACAATTGTCCTGACAATCGTCTCATCGTGTACAATCCTAACATCTATGACACACAATTGTCCTGACAACCGTCTCATCGTTTTCAATCCTGACACCTATCACACAAAATTGTGTTGACAACCGTCGCATCGTGTACAATCCTAACACCTATCACACACAATAGTCCTGACAACTGTCTATCCATGTACAATCCTAACACCTATAATACACAATTGTCCTGATAAACGTCTCATCGTGTACAATCCTAACACCTATCACACACAATTGTTCTGACAACTGTCTATCCATGTACAATCCTAACACCTATAACACATAACTGTCCTGACAACCGTCTTATCGTTTACAATCATAACACCTATCACACACAGTTGTCCTGACAACCGTCTCATCGTGTACAATCCTAACACCTTTCACACACAAAAGTCCTGACAACCGTCTCATCGTGTAAAATCCTAACACCTATCATACACTATTGTCCTGACAATCGTCTCATCGTGTACAATCCTAACATCTATGACACACAATTGTCCTGACAACCGTCTCATCGTTTTCAATCCTGACACCTATCACACAAAATTGTGTTGACAACCGTCGCATCGTGTACAATCCTAACACCTATCACACATAATTGTCCTGACAACTGTCTATCCATGTACAATCCTAACACCTATAACACATAACTGTCCTGACAACCGTCTTATCGTTTACAATCATAACACCTATCACACACAGTTGTCCTGACAACCGTCTCATCGTGTACAATCCTAACACCTTTCACACACAAAAGTCCTGACAACCGTCTCATCGTGTAAAATCCTAACACCTATCATACACTATTGTCCTGACAATCGTCTCATCGTGTACAATCCTAACATCTATGACACACAATTGTCCTGACAACCGTCTCATCGTTTTCAATCCTGACACCTATCACACAAAATTGTGTTGACAACCGTCGCATCGTGTACAATCCTAACACCTATCACACATAATTGTCCTGACAACTGTCTATCCATGTACAATCCTAACACCTATAACACATAACTGTCCTGACAACCGTCTTATCGTTTACAATCATAACACCTATCACACACAGTTGTCCTGACAACCGTCTCATCGTGTACAATCCTAACACCTTTCACACACAAAAGTCCTGACAACCGTCTCATCATGTAAAATCCTAACACCTATCATACACTATTGTCCTGACAATCGTCTCATCGTGTACAATCCTTACACCAATATCTATATGAAAGGCAGCAGACCAGCAAATATCCATGTTGATAAAGGCAGTGGGATAGTACTATCTAAAGAGAATACAGTGTAGGTTGTTTTTTCCAGTTATCAATATGTTTGTGAACATGGATTGTTAACTTTGTATTTCTGGGACTAACTTTACTCATGTTAATACACCTCGGAGTTGTGTAGAAAAGGAATGGACAAAAAAAAACACACCAATATACAACAATTCAATATACAAAGCATGTTTTATTATACTTTGACATTTCATATACAACAATCCCATGTAAATATACAACAACAGTACTTTCCTCACAAATATTTTCATCATATAGACACCATCTCTCTAACGACTTTAGCAATAGCATCAGCTTCAACTGAGCCACTGTGGTGGCTCGCAGTTCAGTCAGGTCAAGACAGTCAGGTGTCTCGGTACTAATACAATAAATAAATGTATACTACAACTGTGTATTGCGTTACTGCACTGTGTCTCCAAGGTATCAATAAAGCTCCTGATTTCAGTTCACGGAAGCCACCGACGAGGGACGTCATGCAGGGTTTAAACAGATTAACAGTTTGTTACTTGCACCCATCATAAACTGAGAATAATTTCCTACAGTTTGGTGACCGTCCCTTTGCTCTCTTGTAACCATCTTGTAAGTGTCGGTGTGCAGCACGAGGGCCTGAGTCAAGGTTTATTCTGGTCATATCAGTTTTTAATTGCGTAAAATCTCCATCAAACTGGAGATTGGCCCTGGCGTTACTTAACGTCCAGCACTTCCGTCACGTGAACTGACGGGATTTAGGATCAGGTATGTAGACTTCATACCGCGCTGTGTAGAGAGCGGAGAGATGAGATTGAGGGGTATGGGTGGGGGTAGCACAGGGGATTCAGGGAGGAGGAGAGCGGGGGTGAGCCGCTATGTAGACTGTCCGCCCTACTCCCTGAGAAGTTACTGTCATGATAGAGCACTGGGACGCGCACCATCCGGTGAGAGGCACGCTGGGATATATTAGCTGCTTCCATTTCCGCTGCCAGTTGCCGTTTCCACTTATTCCGCCTATTCTGGAACCATATTTTCACCTGGGTTTCAGTTAAATGTAGCGATGCGGCTAGGCCGGCACGCTCTGAGCTTGAGAGGTAACGTTTCATGTCAAATGTTGACTCCAACTGAAAAACCTGGCTGCGAGAAAAAACAGTCCTAGTTTTCTTCTTCCTCTGTTTTCGTTTTTCATCGTCTTCGCTGTTTTGACATTCACCTTCTTTCATTGGCCTCTCTTCGTCGTCGTCTTCAGAATCATCATCTTTCAATGTCCTTCCCGGGGAAGGCGGGCCATCTGATGGACACCCCTCGCTACTCTTCCTGAGGGGCAGTGGTTTCATGCCAGTGGGGGAAGGCAAAGGAGAGCGACATCTTGGGGAAGCTGCTCTTAGTTTAGCTGCGGCACTGGCTGCAAATTGAATTTATGAAATAAAATGCATTCTTGAAGATTCCATCATTCAAACTGTATCACTGAACATTATAAAAATATAGATGTAGCAATATTATATATACTGCATTATTACGAACCGTATAGCGAAACACAGCCGTTCCTGGCGTAGTAAGAATTTAACTAAAGTTATCTTTGGAGGGCTTCAGCTTTCAGCTTCATTGTCTCGCTATCATGACCACAGGAACGTTTATACAAGTATTTCATTGTCGATAAATGTTGGCAATAGACATCTAACAGTCCCTATTTTGAAGTGATTAAGTTTGTGTGGAATATCATCCACAATCTCTTGTATTATTAAATACTGGCAACATACAGAAATAATCAATCTTATTGAGAAAGATCATTAATACAAAATTCCCAGTCTGCTCAAAGAATCGGATGAACTTAACACCAGAGACACTGACTCCTGATCAGAATCACAAATAATTTCAATATTATAATTTATTGCCCATGTATTCACATTCATCATTAATAAATCATAACGAAGCACTATGTAGAAACACGAAATGAGAAATAAACACGTGTGTCATGGTATGTTCCATCTGAAATGGAAATGAAACCGAAACGAGTTCGATACTGTGATCCGAATTGTATCCTGCATAGATGTTAGATCCTATGTCACCACTTACAGTGTGCTATATCACACTCTGTATCGTATTTACATACAACCACGCATACACTCAGCTTTATTTTGGATAAAATAACATTTACATGTGTGGCAAAATACATGAAGATAATTTGAAATACTGCAGCATTTGTTTTCATAAATCATACTTCAGCCTGTTGTGTTAAGTATATTTTAAGTAATCGCAACAGTGCAAAATTGTTTCAGCCTATTCAGTTATTAATATATAAACCCAAGAAAAATTACGCGTTTAATATGTAAAAGTACAAACAAAGAATGTTAAGATATATAGATAACTTACATTTATAGGTTTATTCTTTACACATTAAAGTGTAACTTTTATTCAATATATCAAAGTCGCACAATAATGTGTTATTTTATTTTAAATTTGCATTCAAGACAGGAATCCAGTGAACAATCGATTCCAACCCTACCTCAAACCTAAATGAGTCACGGAAAAGACTTCTAAGAGTGAAACTCGTTAAATCTATTTCAGATCGATCCAATGCATCACATGAGATCTAGAATCCTTTTTAGAAATTTTATTTAATTGGCCAAATTTCTCAGTTCAATTTTTCAATGATTATTGAGTCTTTACTCTCTCTTTTTAATTTGGGGATAACTCTTTTATAAGATTCTTGCTTTTTCCCATTTCTCATTTTAAGACAGCATGCTCGTCAAGACAGTGAATTAGAAGTTGATATTTATTACGCACAGGAACATTTAGTGTGAGAAAGGTATTGATGTCCCCATCTCAATAGTTTACAAAACTATTTACCAGACTATTCCACACAATCAAGTTTTTCTATATTGGGAAAATATAATATTAGTTATAGTGAATTTTGAAATTAAATTATCTTGATTTCACACTGAAACTAATCAGCAGAAGGACTAGCGATAAGCAACTGCAGCGAAATGTTTCAACAAAGGTAGTATTTGGGAAAGAAAGCCAATGTTTCTGTTAAGGATTACATAATTTCATAACCACGTAATGTATATTCTTCGCATCATATGCTTGATGTCAATGAATTATTAATAATCACGGGAACAAGTGGTCAACCGCAAAATACTTCATTATTCTACACGAAACACAAACTAAAATCAGTCAGAAAGGATTTATTGTATTGTATTTTGTATAAGATAACATATTTTTGCATTTATTTCAATATTCTCTGTTATAAACATAAAATGTTATATTGCCATACAAATCTTTTTTCACTGACTTTTAGAATATTACTGATAAATGTTGAATATGACTTCTGATGAATGTTTGCATAAAAAAAAATGTCTCCATGAGAACACTTGTTTTAAACGTCTGTCTGTTTGTCATTTCATGCTTGATTCTGTTTGCTTTGTGGTTGCATATTTGATTATCTGGTGATGTCCGCAAGCTTGAAGTCCCCTTTTACTATTATTCAGCTTTTTCTTTGTAAAACTGCTTCAGAACGACAAGGCACTCAAACAGCCTATGAATTCCTTTTATATTTTCTACGTTCGTTTGGCCTACCAGAACGGATGACCCAGGTGTTCGTTTTGGAGTTAATATTTCGCAAAGAAACTAGCATCAAGAAAACTTTGAATGATTTACCGTGACAAGTATATTGACTTTTTAGGACTAGACGCTGTGTAGTCACACGCCAATTGACAACATCTACAAATCACTTTAAACGTGGGACTAAATTCACTATGACATAACCACAAACATGCATTTAATTATTCATGGCTGAATGATTGCTAAGCTTCGTTACTCTGTTGACAATAAGAATATTAAAGATAAACAGTTGATACAATTGAATCAAAGCATACAAATTTAAAGCCAAATTAATAAATTGTGGGGATATTTCTATATCAGTTCAGTTTCAACTGTTTTAAATGTTATTGTAAAGAAACCGATCATGATCAATTAAATAAGCTGTAACTTGAAAAATATTTATCAAATACAAACACATTTAGTTGGGACGCTGAAAAAAATATTTTTAAAGTTGATATCATCGGCAATGTATATTTTATCATTCGATTAACTTATCATAAACTTTACCTCTTATATTAGGAAAGGTTCACATGTTTAAATGATAATTCATTTCATAAACATTGTATTAGTATGTTGCAAGTCAAAACAATAGGTTTACATGCACATCTTACTGACAAAATATAAGGTAGATATTCATAACAATGCGTCTAGTTTTGATATCAGTTTGACAAACCTGTGTACTTTATGCAATATGAAGCGACGTGGGCATTCTTAATACGCCCTTATTTATTTATTTATTTATTTATTTATTTATTTATTTATTTATTTATTTATTTATTTATTTATTTATTTATTTATTTATTTATTTATTTATTTATTTATGAATGAGGATAAGAAGACAAAAATTATATTGTTTGATGTATCAGACCCTTTACAAATACTACCACGAGATGGCGTTTGTCTAAATTAGATTATTTGATATTGAAGTTATTAAGTTTAAGTGACGACGTCCCTTATACGAACCGGATGGAAATACGCATATTAAAAACCCTCTCATCATAGAAATTAATTGTTAAAATTCTTTTTATATTCAGTCAATCTGTTATTCGTATTTAGAGACACGCTGTAAAATAACGTGAATTCTTTTTCTAGGAACACAACGGCATGTATTTATACGTGTACATTATTCTAATACCGTGTTTAAATGATACAAAAGATCTGACTTATTTGCTTGAAATACGTACCATTGACATCTGCTTGTGAATGGACGAATGAGGAATACCACGGGTACCAGAAGTTGAAGGAACTTGCACGTGCAGTGAGGGCGGCGTCTGAGTAAGCTTGGTATTTGGCATAAATGTCGGATATACTAGAAATCACAGCATCCTTTGTTTCTTTGGTTTTGTCTTCTGTTTCTAATGACTTGTCCTCCTTTTTGTCGGTATCATTCCCGAGGATACTGCTGATAGAGAAGGACGACTTGGGCGTGACAGACACGGGACTTTTCGGCCTTGGTTGCTCCTCGGACATGTTTAAAAGTTTTCTTGTTTCACACTTAGAATTCCAAGAAGGCTTCCCTGACTCCAAGAGAACGTTCAATGAAATAATATCATTGAAAAAAATTATTTCAAATGTAGTCTGGTTATATTATTGTCGCCTGCTTAATGTCGATCGTTCCGTTTCCCAGCGGACAAACAACTGGCAATGAAGGCAGTAGAGAGGATAAATATGTACTGGTCAGTACCCTCTAAACTCACGTCCTTTCTTTCAAAGGGGTGACACAAACTAATGGAGAGCCACGTGAAATTCGAGAGTGTGCTCGCTGCAGGATGAAAGGTGTGTATCTAAATCAACATGAGCGCACGTTAGTGGTTTCGTCAATGGCTGACTTCATCTACCATTTGCGGTGATAATCACAAAATAATAAGTGTCCCTGGATTAAACGAGTGACAACTTCAAGCAAAATCACTGATTGGCCAAACACAAAAGCTAATCGGATTAATGAAAGAGGAATCCTCCAGTACACCACGCCTCTCCAATCATCGACGATCGTGTATGCGATAGAAGCGGGGATCTCATTGGTCGGCTCAAATAGGGACAATTAGAATAACACGGAGGAGCCAAGGTTTCCAATATGGCGGTGTCTAACAATGAAGTTAAACGTCAAGATTCGCTTCAGTGAAGAAAACAGTATGTGATCCCCGTCAACAATAGCAGTTTTCTTTAGCAGATAAACTCAAGAGTGGTAGAAGATTAGCCAGATAGGCATCGCGGATTGGTTATGCTGCCCGACCCGGGTAGTTGAGATCAATTAGAGTACCAGGAATAAGGACGTCATGTTTGCAAGTTCAACTTGATGAGACAGAGGGAAATTTGCCTGTCTGTCCCTATATCACTTTACGCTTGACTTAACCCACTTTCCCTTGTGAAAAGCCCGCATTAGTAAATGCGACACACCGTGTAATGTGCCTAAATGACACGCGCTCATATTTGTTCATAAACTCACAGGAAACGCGAGAAAAGAGCATTGTACAAACTACATAAAGCGGAAGGCAATGTTCAGTTATGCTGCGGCGTGAAGCTGTTTTTATCAGTCAGTATCAAGTTTGATTTGATTGAAATTACATTATTGGGAAATCTGTATTCTGCCACTCGCGTATACATGGATATCAGGTTTGATTGGGGTTTATCACATAAGTTATTACACATAGATATGATACAAAAATTAAAACTTTGATTCATAAACAGGTGGCAAAACTATTGCATCAGTCAACCTTACCCAAGCTTTTACCAATCTTAACTTTGTACAACCTGCTGTGATTTTAAAATGTGTTAATATTGTTTTTTTTAACATGTAATTAACATTGTGAAGTGTGTAATGCATAACTACTGCATATTACATTATATTGAGCTTATGGCTTGTGTTCCCGTCAATATACTAATCACAAATTGTTATTTTACAATTCTCTGTCAGTTATTTCTACACGCATTTCCTGGCAAGCAAGCAATTATTGACGTGTTAATATATGTGTATAATCTTCATTGTAAACGGGTCAATTAGGATGGGCTTATCATAACACTGATTGGAACTTATCTATGTAATTCTGGACCTTGTCCTCTTTCCTCCGTCGGCCACAGGGGGAGGGGGTGTCTAGACCCCGGGGGTGCGGCTGTGACACGGGATTTAGAGACGACGGTTACGGAGACAAGCATACAATAGTTTGACGGTTTGTTTACTCTCCACTGAGACGCACAAAAAGCCATGTCCTTACACGCTCGGCCATTGTCGCACGCTCAGTAGTGGTACCACACTATTTGTTCATTTCACAATAGCTGTAATAACCCCAATTTACTTCTGCGATAATATTTTTACAGGTATGTTGTTTTTTGTTTAGAGTATGTTTCATAGTATGTGTCTCATAAATCAACTACCTGCATCGTGTATATTCACATACGACGTCATTCTGTATCATCCGAGACAAAAGTATGTACATTTTATGATGATGACATCAGATTATAACAGTTATGTGCTTATGCGAATATTATGTTGACATCCAAGAAACTTTGTGTATTCTATCAATTACAAGCGCGTCAAGTAAGTGTGGAAATATATATGAATAATGCTTTGTTTGATGTTTAACGCCACATTCAGCAGTATTCGAGCTATTCCAGCTATATATGACGGCCGTCTGCAAATGATAGGATCTGGACCAGACAATCCAGTGACTGACATCTTAGATCATCGATCGATGGGATACGATGACATGCTTCAACCAAGTCAGCGAGCCTGACCACCCGGTCCCGCTGGTCGCCTCTTACGATGAGCATGAGATGTTGAAGACAAATTCTAACCCTGAATCTTCAATGGATATGTATGACGTAATCACATTGCTGACTATACCGTATTAGTAGAAGAATATTTGTTATTAAATATGCATTAAAAAATAAACATGATATACAGTGCGTCAAGGCATTGTTTTGCTTACGAGACCCTAAAATTCTACACGTTTAGGATGAATTAGAATAGTAACTTAAAACAGCTTTAATGAGAAATATTACCCAAGATGTTTATTTGGAATTGATTGTATTCAAATCACCGACAACATTATATACATGTAAGTGTGAATTTAAATGTGTCTGTAGATAATGTGAAACTAATTGTTGAAATCATTATTTACACTGTACACTGTAGCAAAATCAATATTTTCTGTCTGTGGCTACAGCCAGGGAGCGACATGAGATTAATGTTCATATCAGCTGGAAGGATACGTATAATGAGGCAAAACTTGTTGAGGCGTCAATTGCTCGTGGGTAATATCGAGAAGACTCAATCGGAGAAAATATCTTTCATATACATAATTGTTTGCATTGTGACTTTCAGCCATGCATTTTAAGTGTAACTCAAAATACATTTTACACGTAAATATGCATTATTTCAGATGAACAAATATGTTCCAATCAGTGACATGTGCATGTTTTAAAAATGAATTAATATGAATCCACCAAGTTAAACTGATCAGTTGAGTATTAAGCCATTGTAACTAAGGCATCTTGAACAAGTATCATAAAGGCAATTATAAGTAGATCCTTAACAAGTGGTTCTTTGGCGTTCATATATTTTACATATATATTTTACTTTCTTAATTAAATTATTGAATACAAACCTAAACATCTACAATAAAAAGATATTTTTTATCCATTTTACGTGTTCACATTGTGCATATTGCACTTTTTAAGGTCAATTAATTGGTCATGTTGTGTGTAACAGCAACAATATGATCTTGTTTATTTGAAACTAAACTTGCTGAATCTCATTATCTTAGTAGCGAACCCCACGGATTTGTTACAATCCAAATATTTCAAATTAAAGGAATAATAGTTATTCGTAATGCCTGTTTTCTTTTTATTTACATTTTTAGTTTTTCTTAAATCATAAATATATCAATATGTTTGTGAAGGGCAATGATATGCTGTGATAGCTGTGTTTGTTGCACCAATGCAAGGTAAGGCAAGTCATTGAGGTCATAGAAAAGTAATTTGTGGACAAGATGAAAAACCTTTTTGAGTTTTGAAAAATATGCGTGGAGGAATTTCTTTTGTAATTGCTCCAATAGCTTTTGCTTGAAGTTGCGAAGAGAGAGTAGACTGTGCTATCCGGCTGATGAATACACAGTTTATGAAATGTACTAGCGTTTATTTGTGTATATTTAATTCAATGGTTGAACATACTATATATGCTATTATGATTGGCTTTTCTCTATTCATTATTCACCGTTTCAAATGAGTGTTTTGTTAGTGGTAGCAACTTGTTCCTAAGTCACTTAAGCATTTAATAAAATACATCTTTATAAAGTCAGTTATCAAATATTTGAATACAATATTATTTTATTAAGGCTTTTCTTCAACGTTTAATTTGCTATAACGGGTTAGGGCACGTAAGTGTGGTATTTAATAAAGTAATGACAGGTATGTACTAGAAAGATGCAGTTTGTATGACGAGTACATCCCAAACTCCTACTGGATACTGTAGTGACAGTTACAGATGTCATATTTACAACATAGTTTGCATATAGAGGTTGTTTGGTCCCTGTCGTGTTAGTAAGTGTTGGAAACTGAGAAACAGGGTAATGTAGAGGTTATTTGTGTCTTACTCATATTACAGAAACACATATCCATGGAATCTTTATGTCGTAGTGATTGATGAAACTCTCTGTATAAACGCAAATGTGTAGGCGATTTATGTGTTGTATTTTTAACCAGTGTCGAACACCAGTGTGTATTTTCATATCCCCCTTCACTTTAATGTACTGATGATTGAAGTTTCAGAAACAATTATTTCTCTTTCATTATTAATTCGTAAAAACAACATTGAACTCGTTTGCACAACTACATGAAACAACTATGCGTATTTTTCAAAAATACATTTTCATGCCTCTCATGTCTCACGCCTACCAATGATGATAGGCTTCGACTGATAAGCAACTTTTCAATTGAAACTGTCTGGGCATATAAGGATGTGACCATGTCAATGCAAGGAGACATCGCAATATCGTGTCTGTGACACTACTCCCAAAACATACATCTGATGCCCATATTTGAAAGATGAACTGATCTTTATGAGCAGAGGCAGAAAATATACCCCCAAATTACCCAATAATTGCCCAGAGGCTAAAGGCACTGCATGTACACGTCCTGAAGACAATCTGTACAATATGTCGCGAGTGTACATAACAGTCTCACATATTGTATATACCTTTCTTAATATTTGATCAATACGAAGCTGTTGTCGCGAGATCGATCAGCTCACCAGAAGAACAGTGCGTGTAAGGCGATCTGCAGTTCTTCGTGTACACTTAACAATAGTCCGATATCGCCACCCCGTCTCACCCCACTCCTCGTTATCACTACCCTAAACCCAGCATTACTGGCACGTGGGCTGTCTCCACACCTCCCCCTAACCCCATCTCGATCGCTACCCTACTCTTCTTCTCAAATAATGTACATGTATGATCCTTAATTACCCACGCTCGTCCCCAATATCCAGAGACAAAAGTCAAGTGTGGTGTGTTAGTATTGATGTCTCACCTTTCCTTACTCAGATCA
Source organism: Haliotis rufescens (assembly GCF_023055435.1). Classification (NCBI taxonomy): domain Eukaryota; kingdom Metazoa; phylum Mollusca; class Gastropoda; order Lepetellida; family Haliotidae; genus Haliotis; species Haliotis rufescens. Next base: position 22,603,420 of record NW_025963802.1, read on the forward strand.
AAGCGATAAGCCGACCTCACCTGGTCGGCTGTAGATGGATCGGCTAATAAATCATACAGTAATTCGTTAGATAAAGAGGTTTTCTATATCAGGGTATTAGATTATATCCAATGATGTGTACACCCAAATTTGGGAACATCGTTAACGGGTTTAGAAGATGTTGTATGAAGCGGAGGTTGGAGTGTCAAACTTAACCACTATGATCGCGAGTCTCTCATGATTGTTGCCGTGGCAATGTAGCAGAGAATTACTAGCTAAGAGCGTCTGTACGTTTTCAGACGATGTATTTCCCTCGTCGCTCGTTTGAGAAAACTATTGGCAGACACAGCTGTAATAAACTCCTTAAGACTATATCTGTGTCTAAGTTGAAGTCACCGGAGGCAGGGCAATGTGCAAGAAAACAGTCTTGCAATCGATGGCATATATGTTGCACCACCATCCGTCAACCGATACATACCTCTCCTCTTAATACGAACAGGAGAAAACACGTAATACTTCGTTAACTCATTAAAAATAAAGATATATGTCGAAATACGCAGTACAATAGAATGTAGGTTAAAATTCAAATGAGTTTGCGTTAAACATTTTAGTGTATCAACAATAACTATGGTTTATCCATATATGAATGTAGCGATTAGTGACTGTTGCATTACATTGTTGTGAATTACAATTAAGACAAAGGAAGTATAGCGTAAGAATGCAAAATGACGATTCGATTCATCAATGCATTTTTTATCCTAACATGGAAACGATCGACCATGGTATATTCACCGCACGCACAACGACCTAAACGTTTTACTCTCTTGTTTTACATTTTCCGGTGATTCGTTGATGAATCGAGAACAGTGAATTTAGTCATTACTTGACGTCCTCAAACACGCCCATATGCCGGGATGTGGTTATTTCGATTATTATAATGGTCAACTTGTATTAACATTTAAATTTATCATGTAATCAACGAACTGTGTTGTGACGTATTGAAGATAGTGTTCCAGTTTAGTCACGTTATTGACATCAACGGTGTTGTGACATACATATTTACGTCTGACGATTGACTGCTGATTACTTGGTCAAAAGTAGGGTAATCCGTTTAAGACACAATCGAGTGACGTTTTGATAACTGGTGATACGTCTATGTTAATCCAAGCTGAAAGACAAACGGACAGTCTCCAGCCAGTCTGTATTACTATCGCTTACCAAACTAGCAAGTCAGAAATCGTTCGTGCTATAGTTCCAATTTCAAATTAAATTTCTTACTTTAACTTAAAAAACGTCCATAGGATAAAGATTTTAAGTTTCTCTTTATGCTTAATTGTAACTTCTTTTTAGTTTTTCTCATTCAATTTCCGAAATTGCAAAAATCGAAATCTGGTTAAATTTGAAAACGACTTTGAGAAAATCCAAAAACCGCCAATCATTCAGCCAAAAACACCGAGAAGTTAAATTAGCGCAAAACCTCAGTCAAGATATCGTATTTCGTGACATCAATCATTGTCATTGGCGGTCATATCAAGACAGAATGAAAATTAAATCGCGCTAAGATTTTAAAAGCAAACAAAAACAGTTTAAGTGACATTTGTATTTGCATGCATGCACTTTTTTGAGAGATGCTTCAGAATTATTTATGTATGTGTAACTGTTTTGATGTATCCTAATTCTCTAGATTCGGTTTCCAAATCTTCGTCCCTCCAGCGATAATCGAATTCACGTTGGTATCGATAAATGTGAAAGACGATATGTCATTACTTTCAGTGTCGCCAAGCGCGGGCGACAATCGCTATAATTACATTAGAGCACACGCAGTCCTCTCGCTCAGTGCGGGGCCAATTAATTTGTTTAATTTCATATCCTTTCTTTTCAACGCCGAACTGATTAAAGGCATTGGCGACTGGATAAGGTTTCACTGCAAAGCTTGCACAGCGAAAAATTCCCACCGGCGGAAAATTCACAAACCGTGGGCTAAGCTAATGAAGATTGGCCATCGAAAACGACAGTCTCCTACAAGGTTTTAAAGCCTGGTTCTAAAAGACTTGAAATCTTGGAATTGGTGTTGACTTTTAAAGGGATTAAAAGATTATGTGCATCTGCTCGCGTTGTGTGTGAGGTTAGGTGTGCGAGTGATGAAATAGCCCGTGGATGAGGACCAGTCGTCGATGCCGAATATCTATGTTGTCCTATAGTACCACGGATCAGGAACTGTCATCTGTCAGTCATGTCGTTATTGGAATGTAAATCAATGTAAACGTGGAGTCATTAATTCGTGCCATATTCCCTGGACCATAAGCTCTAGCATCACTCACACATTGTGTTTATGGGCTCCACTATTACAGAATTCTGGCTTAATGGCAGTCGTTTGTAAAGTACTCACATTCAGCCAATACGAAACTGTTCAGATTTATTAAAACTCGTACATATTGTTTTTTAAATTTGAAATTTGTAGTCAGTAAGCAAACAGCTGAAAAGACTCAATATGTACATGTTAACCGTGCTTCACTGTTACTGAGAAATGCCAAACATTTTATGTCAAATAATGTTCGGGGTATTTAGGGTTTCCTTTTATCAATTTATGCTCCTTAATGCCCTTAGCCCATTTCTACAATGACATGGCAAATGGGGGGATATTTCCTCAAACGAAATAAGAATCATGTCCAAGATTAGGTCTCATTTAAGCTATTAGAGAGGGGCGGGCACGGCATCCGCTCAGCATCATTAAGATATTCAACGCATTATCGCACAGAGGAGATGCACAGAATATGCATCGTTTGATTCAAATTGGAAATCTAATATCGAATTTGATTCGCTCGATCTCTTTTTGAACCTTGTCGCATCAGGCGAAGCATTGTTCGCCCTTTTCAAATCTGATGCTTCCCCAGAGGGGCTGAACTGTGTTCACGATTCGCTAAGTTCAAATTAATTGAGGTTACGCTGTGATAGTTTGCCGGAAGATACATCGCACCAGCACTTATTGTGACTTGGACCGAAATGGACCAATCCCAGTGGACTATTATATTTGCTGCGGAGCTATCAAGTTTACACCGGAGCTATCATATTTGCTGCGGCCCTATCGAGTTTTCTTCACTGCGGAACTGAGATTGTTTGTTCTGATTAAAAGTTTGTCAAGTTGCACGCGATTGTGACGAGAAAATTGTTGGAAATTAGGGGAATTAAAAACTTCTTAATTGTCGTTGACAGCAACTTGAGTATTTGACTTGAGCACGGCAAACATATTTGGCGTACACTCATTGAGGCTTTTATTTCCTTTGATCCTCAAGAGACATTCTAATTCATGTTGGGGCAGAGACGTCTTTTAAAGCCGACAATGAAATACAATCAGTTATATATTTGGATGTATCCGATTTATTTGATTTTCCCATTTGTATTGCGCATGTGCAATGTTTTGTAATTAACGTGACTTTATTTATTTACAATACCTGTATTGTATTACATGGGGGGTTATCAAGTGTACAAATGCGCTAGAAAAAATACATTATTGATATACAAATATTCGAAAAGAACAAAAGGTATGAAACTTACATTTACATCAAGTATACACATATATCCACATGATAAAAGAGATTATATGCAAATAGAGCACCATGGTCGCGACATCTGCATCCGGGTGACAAGAAACGTGAGAAAATATGTTGCTAAGACTAAATTGAACTAGATTGTACTAACTGTACAAGATCACACATCTCAACATATATAATCTGAGGCAAATATACGTAAGGAAACAATGTGTGCCAAGTTCTTGCAACCTGTTAAGGAATATTGTTCGCACTATATCATAATAGGAACATTCAAGAATAAATGGTAAACCGCCTTCATGTGGTATACGTTCTTGAAAAGAAAGGGTAGTTTAACGTAGCCGCATCTAAGTTGATCGACATGATATGTTACTGTTTTTTAATTGAGCCTTAACCTATATAGTTTACCTTGCAGTTAACAGCTCGGAGCGCTGCATTTGCCCTGATTCGCCCAGTGTTTCCTTATATCTCGTATTAAAGGATTGTTTCTACCCCTGTTTGCATTACAACCATGCCGGCAGTGGGACACGGGTGGTGTATTGTACTACACGCGCGTATCCTTTTCACCCCACAACATGGCGTCGGTGTCTGAGCAAGATGTGAAACTTAATCACTTTATGCTCTGTATAGATATATGCCAATCACAAAAATAGACCTTAAAGGTGGGTTTAGGGTCATGTAGACCACAATTACTGGCGATAAACATATTTACACAGTTAGTACATTAGTAGATACAACAGCTGTTTTGTGGATAAAATGTCGGAAATAATAAACATGTGTCCATTCACTTTACATTTTTCGAATGAATTGTTTTCGTTATATGTCATGAAAAGTATTCATTCCCTATATGAGTACAGACATACTTCAGCGCTTCGAATCCACTTATCAATCATAAGGCATTATTAGAAAATGACTTTCGGTCGTGAAACCATAATCTAACCAAAGTTCTACATTTCCACCCACCCCTGATAAAATACCCTGTAAACGTCATTGACACATTGCCTGTCCAGTAGGGATATACTTACCCAGAAACCGTCACCGAAAGAAGATTCAATCACGAGCGTCATATATTACAATATTAGAGAGAGCCATTTACGATTGGGGCCCTACAGGAACTGAATAATTTACAAACTTTGAAACACTTTCGAAATCGTTATTAACGTTATCAGATTAGAATTTGGACTTTGGTCGTTTCAACACTAAAAGTCCTATTCGAGGTATGTGTGTCACGTTTGGGCGGTTAGGGACGCTAAAGCCATCAAAAGGGCCCATATATATCATGTATGAAACATATTCTTCATGTCAAATGACCCAACCATCTACTTTCGACTATAGTAAGTTGGGGTCACTCCAGTATTAGTTACGGGACTTGGTCAGAATAAAAAAAACTATTAATATTAAAGATATATTAAAGGTATTAAAGGTATTACTAGATATATACACGTTGTGTGTCAGGCATCCTTGAATATGTCCGCACGTCTTCACGCGTTCTCAAAGGCATTTGATATTGATGGTTGGGGTCTTGAAAAAATAATTAGGCTTCTGACTGTTGAAAAAAAAAATTGCCTGCCACAAAAAATACATTGCCGCACGTTTCTTTTCTTAAAAACAAATCAGGCTCATGGCTCTAAATAAAACAACATCTGATTTTGTAGCTGTAAAAAGTATCTAATCTCGATAAAATTAAAATATCAAAGATAGAATATCATGTGGTAGGTCCCTTACGCTTCACTTACTCGGGATTGTATGTGTAAAAGAGGCATCATTTTTATTTCTAATTGAGTTCATCTAATATTTCGACAAACAGGTTTCCTTGTAGATGTTGAAAAAAGACGTTGCTGACAATTGAAATAAATCTTGCTCATAGCTGAACGGATTTGCCTGCAGTTGGACTTTCTCTTGAAGTTTGAACAACAGACTTTCTTTCGAAAACATGCAAGTGTTAGACACAAGGCTGTCAGTCATAGGCCTGCCAGTTTTAGACCTGCCCTCCAGGTCATCACTAGTGTCCTTACTTAAAGTGTTACATATCCACTGTGCCAATATTAGGACCACATATAGAATTGAATCTCTATCCTTAAAGGTTCAGGACAAATAAATGAATGAACGCAAATATCTTCTGAAGTTGAATGAGAAAACAATGTGTGATATGTTGGACTTTCTCTGTGATAAAATCTATGTGAAATATGGGGATAAGACATTCAGGCAAGAAGTAGGTATCTCCGTGGGAACCAAATGTGCTACCCCTTGTGTAAATCTGCATATGAATCGGAATTTCGGCTCGGATTGGCAATTAGAAACAAAGGAACTTGGCCAAGAAGATAGTTTAAGATTCAAATAAATGATGATTTGATATGCTTCGATAAAATTCAAATAGTCAATTTCCTTCCACCGAATTCACCTGAACTAGATATGAAAGCGACCAGTAAAACCGTCTTATCTTTTTCATATCTTGATCTATGTATACATATTAAAAAGATTCGATAAAAAAAAAACTCTCCACAAGATGGATGACTTCAACTTTCCCTTTACATCAAGCAATATTCCAGCGGCTCTAAACTTTGGTGTCTACATTTCACAACTTTTGAGGTACAATAAAGCACGCTCTTTCTATGAAGATTTCAAACAGCATCATGCGACTCTTGCTGAAAAATTGTTTGCTCAATGTTACAGCATTCAAGGCCTCAGTGAAGCTTTCAAAAAGTCTTATGGTAGACATGGCGAGGCCTTTTCCAAATTTTACGCATCAGTGACAAACATGATGTCCGGTTTGACTTGTAGCATATTTCAGGTGAGCAATTTGCATGTGTTTATGACGGGTGCGGTGACATTTTCACCAACACCTGGTACCATTACTGTTTGATAGTGCTTATGATGCAGTCCGAAATGTTGATTATGGAAATGTTTTTTGTCGCAATTATTATCATAACTCGTATTTTACCTTTGACAAGATGACGATACGTAGTTTTCAGTGAACTTCAGTTTGAGGTGCTTGTTTATCTACGCATGTACTTAAGGCAGAACACGAAGGCTTAAAATAGTCCTGTGGGTATTTGCATAAGCAAGAAATATGACATACATGTCGATACTGGTTCTGAAGCCTACTTTTCTACCGCCGACGCTCAGACTGACATTAACGCTATCCTTAGGTCCAGAGCAAACAACACGCTTCAGGGTACGACGACTGGCAGGTTTACAACACTCATTTGTGCCTACATTGAGCTAGGTTATTATCGACATCTTGAAACCAGTCGCCTCACTTTTTTCAATCAACATTCAATTCAAATTAATGTTTAAGGTGAAGAAAAATAATTGACCACAAATAGGTAATAACGTAAAAGAAATGTGTGTTTATAGTTGATTTTGTCTTTTTGCAAGAGAACAAAAGTCTTAGGATTATTTTCATAAATTCAATATTTCGAAGACAAAAAGTGTCTTTAAATGAGGCGGTAGTCATGTCTCCCGAGATCTGAAAAAGATTCAGAGACTATGGATCTAATAAAGTATCTAATAAAGTCACACTTGCGAATGTTGATCCAACTGCCTCCTCATTCGCTGACATATATAACAAGGATCAGAAATAAATATTAAATTCCTCCGTAGCCGAAAATTTATGGCAAACAACCCATTTAAAAGCTAAATTAATTCAAATATGGAACGCGTAATATGACATGTGGGTACAGCGGCGTATATGTACCTAACTCTCAAATTTATGGTAAGACTTTCATATCTGTGACATTGGCACAGACGGAATAAGGAAGAATTTACACCGTGTATAAATGTCCCCATTCTAATACTGAAGTAACTATCCCTGGGGATGTAGAGGGCACCCTAGGGTTACAATGGCAACGAATGAAACATGAAAGGAGCATAAGAACAAAAATAATGGACGGCACCCCAGTTGATTTCGCTTTAACGTGACGTCAGGACTGAAATGACGTACTATAACCATGATCTCCTAAAGATACGTACTGTAGCCTTGAACTCCTGGAGATACGTACTGTAACCTTGGAACTTCTGGAGATACGCACTATAGCCGTGATCTCCTAGTATAAACGTACCGTTGTCATGAACGTCTAGAGATACGTACTTTGTTTGTTTGTTTGTTGTTTAAGGCCGCAATATTCCAGCTGTATGATGGCGGTCTGTAAATAATCGAGTCTGCACCAGACAATCCAGTGATTGACATCATGAGCATCGATCCACGCAATTGGAATACGATGACATGCATCAACCAAGTCAGCGAGCCTGACCACCCGATCCCGTAGTCCCCTTTTACGACAAGCATGGGTTACTGAAGACCTATTCTACCCCGGAACTTCACGGGTCAGATACGTACTGTAGCATTGAACTCCTAGAGATACGCACTGTAGCCTTGAACTTCTAGAGATATCTACTGTAACTCGGCTGACCATGAAGTTTTGGGATGATTAAAATCACAAGAAGATGGTAGGTTTAATATTACCTGCCTGTTTAATATATTACTAGTGATCTCATCGGGACCTAGAGATTTATTGCGAAGTTAACCACTGTGGAGACCTTGGTGTGGCTTTAAATGCCAACATGCATCGTAGTCCAGGCAATCTAGGCCATTTTTTCACTAAATTTGGAACAAATTGCAACAGAAATTATTTTATCATAATGCATTTCTACAAGGTCCCGAAAACAACATACTAAAAGTCCCAAGCAATCCCAGTTTGGGAAATATGTCTAATTTGCATAATCCAATATGGCCACCAATTATCAATATATCTTGCATATGTCAGATGGGGGTCAATGTTTTGATGAAAAAATGCATGTGAGGTCTTGCGAAATATCCATGTTATGTTTCTAAAAAGGTATTCATAACTCCTGAACGTTTTCGATTATTGACAAATCTGCAAAAATTCAAGATGGCCGCCAATTTCAAGATGGCCGCCAAGTTTCCTAAATGTGTGTTTACACTGTTGAATCGTTCATCTCTAAAACAGTGTGCTACGACTTATATGCATATAACTTGGCACACTAACTCACTAAAGTATAGTTAACACTTTTAGATAAGAAATTCCGTCAAGAGTTTAATGGCTAGACATAGAATGGCAAGACACTGTTGGTCTCTAATGACATATTTGAGTGATTTGAAGTTCTACATTGGGGTAAACAGACCCAAGGATATATGTAGAATACTCATCATTTGAATAAATCCAATATGACCACGAAATATCAATATTTATCTCCTAAATAACATGTTTTGGCGAGTTTAGATATCAATGTTGATTGTTATTTCTGAATCTACTTATTAACATGACAATAAAGGCTATAACAAGTTTTGTTTTCATTCCTGTCAATACTTGTTGGAAACAAGGAAGACCTATATGAGGTCCTCTCAGAATTTACCCCAAACCAGTTGTTTCACAAGAAGTCGATGAGTTATCTCCCTTGTAGTTCATTTGCTGAAATTCAATATAACCACCAAATACCAATATTTGAATATAAATCTGAAACTTCATATCCACTGCGCATTCCGTCACATGATTGTGTGATCCATGAACATTATTACGTGATGAACTGCGGAAGAAATGTCACAGTGAATGCTGCAGCTTGACGTTGCAGGGTCATTATATACATGTACCTCGAAAGTCTGGTAACTTTTTATTGGTACGGCTTGTACCATGGTATTCCCTGCACACAACATTGCAATTGAGACCATATTTCCGACAAGTGCATCTTCGCGTGTTACAGTCTTTCTTTGAAATTACAGCAGATAATATCAAGGAGCGCTGAAGGTGCTGCAGTCTGATCTGACTGTGTTGATAAGCAATGTCCATCTGTCCTCTGCCATCCCCGCTCAAATGGATTCACATTGGACCCTTTCCACTCCTTTATCAGGTAGTTGACATGGGGGCTGTGGTATCTTGCGACTGCAGAGGTTGCTGGCAGAGTTTATGGCTCTGCATGTGATCAATTACTCGCCCAAAAATCCCAATTACTCTCCCAAAAATCGCTTGTATTATAAGCTATGCAGTCCTTCCACCTTATATCCGCCATATAAAGACATATGTTCACCTGCTTCGGTGATGACTTTTTCATCCCCAGTTTCCCTGTTTGGCTGAAATGTTTAGCCTGATGGCAGAACAAGGCATCATTCATGATTTTCTTCACTGCTAGACCCTTTCCTAAGCCACACAGTCGAGAAGTGGTGCCAAGAATTGCATGTAAAAAGAGCACATGCTCACATACATCACTGCCCAGCAGCCGCTTTGATTGATCATGCACCAAATCCTGTTCCTTCTTGAAGCTTGCTTGGGTTCTGGTGCCAGAAACGTTATGTGCTTCCTTTTCAACATGATGAGGAAGGAGGATAAACAAATCTGTGTCATCTCCCACCAGGACAGTGTCTGTTTTTCTTGCAGATGTGACAGCGTCTTGTTTTGCCAGCTTCTCCAGTTTGTCACCCAGATAGGCAATAAAACGCTGTTTGATGTTTGCTTTGTTCAAGAATTCCTCCTTCTACGATCGAATGACCATTTCCCCCGTGAAATAGTCTGTCTTACCAGAACAGGCCCCTGTTCTTCTCATGTGTGTGTCATCATTCGTTGAAAGCCATGAAGCCATTGGCCATACAAGACAATGTTAGCAGCATATTTCTGCACAACATATAGATGGTATATACACTGTAGTTCAAACACGTGATATAACGTAGAACCTCTTGTTCGGGGTAGCCCATGAAGTATAGCACTAGCATCAAGAATGTACTGGACATTTCCAGGTTCTTGTTGTTTAACTTAGAGGGTTTTCCAGATAGTATCAGCAAGGGTTGCCTTCCTGGCCTGCAGATAATTCAAACAATGCTGGCGACTACAGAGTTCTTACTTGAACAGTGCTGGTAGTTCAAGTAAGAACAGTACTGTAGTGGAGTGACAGTTTATTTCACAGGAAATGGTCATTCGATCGAAGAAGGAAGCATTCATGAACAACACAAAAAACAAACAGCACTTTATTGCACGTCTGGGTGACTAACTGGATATATCTGGTGCACTTCTGTACATACAAAACAGGCGAACATTAACTTGTGCCTTTATGTGATGTTAGGAGGAAGGACTGGACAGCTTAAGGCACAAGTGATTTTGTGAGAAGGTGACAAAGAACCTACCACATGTAAGCCACCAACACTGCCGCCATTGCAACCTCTGTAGCCACAGCCCGCCATGTCCACTACTAGATAATGGAGTGGAAAGGATTCAATATGAATCCATCAGGGTGGGAATGACACAGGATAGATGGACGTTGCTTACAAATACAAGACAGATCAGCCTGCAACACTTTCAGCAGTCCTGGACATCATCTGCTGTAATTGCAAATGGGACTGTAAAACAAGAGTGAGTGAGTGAGTTGGGTTTAACGCCGCTTTTAACACTATTCCAGTTATGTCGCGGCGTGTCAGCTTAATGTGGGAGGAAAGCCCAAAGTGATGCAGGTCTTAGACGTTTACCACTTCGGTGAAACCCACGAGTACGGGTATTGTGCTGACAAACCTAGAAACATAATCGGGGCGAACCGGGATTCGAACCCATAATCATAGGTTTCTGGCACGACCAAAGGACGCAACTCTGCACAGCGAATCGCGGCGCCTCAGACGACTGGGCCACCCGTGCCCCCCCCTGTAAAACAAGAACAAGCACTTACCAGAAATATGGTCTCATTTAAGTGTTGTGTGCGGGGAATGCCATTGTACAAGCGGATGATGTTCATGAATCACACAGTCATGTAACGGAAAGAGCAGTGGATCAAACGTTTTCAGATTTATATTCAAATATTGGTATTTGGTGGCTGCAATGGATTTCAACAGTTGAACTACAAGGGAGATAACTCATCGATTCTAGTGAAACAACTGGTTTGAGGTAAATTCTGAGAGGACCTCATATAGGTCTTCCTTGTTTCCAACAAGTATTTACAGGAATGAAAACGAAACTTGTTATAGCCTTTATTGTCATGTTAATAGTGAGTGAGTGAGTGAGTTGGGTTTAACGCTGCTTTTAACAGTTTTCCAGTAATATCGCGGCGTGTCAGCTTAATGTGGGAGGAAAGCCCAAAGTGATGCAGGCCTCTGAGAATTACCACTTCGGTGAAACCCACGAGTACGGGTATGGTGCAGACAAACCTAGAAACATAATCGGGGCGAACCGGGATTCGAACCCACAATCATAGGTTTCTGGCGTGCCCAAGGGACGCAACTCTGCACAGCGAATCGCGGCGCCTTAGACGACTTGGCCACCCGTGCCCCCGTCATGTTAATAAGTAGATTCAGACAATAACAATCAACATTGATATCTAAACTCGCCAAAACATGTCATTTAAGAGATAAATATTGATATTTCGTGGTTATATTGGATTTATTCAAATGATTGAGTATGCTACATACATCATTGGGTCTGTTTACCCCAATGTAGAAGTTCATATCACTCACATATGTCATCAGAGACCAACAGTGTCTTTATATTCTATGTCTAGCCATCAAACTCTTGGCGGCCATCTTGGAATGTTGGGCCACCAACGATTCAAAAGTGTAAACACACATTTAGGAAACTTGGCGGCCATCTTGAAATTGGCGGCCATCTTGAATTTTTGCAGATTTGTCAATTGTCGAAAATGTTCATTTGTTGTGAATATCTTTTTAGAAACATAATATGGATATTTCGCAAGACAACACATGTTTTTTTTCATCAAAGCATTGACCCTCATCTGACATATGCAAGATATATTGATAATTGGTGGCCATATTGGATTATGCAAATTAGACATATTTCCCAAACTGGGATTGCTTGGGACATTTAGTATGTTGTTTTCGGGACCTTGTAGAAATGCATTGTGGTAAAATAAATTCTGTTGCAATTTGTTCCAAGTGAAACCTTATTTTGCCCGGACTATCGATCACGTTTCACTTTGTTTTCCGTGTCTACACACATATCAATCAACATTGCCAACCTGCAGTATGCAACATCTGCACGTGCATTGAGATGGTATATTTTCAGACATCACCTCGCAATTAGAACTTTTGAACAGCTGTTTCAAATCCTTCAACTATTTACTTATGTTTCTTATAACCATCATCATCATCCCGTTCATTTTAGAGCAGTATGATATAAGTTGGAGAAGGATCACCAGGGGTACATGGGGTTTTATGCGTCTCTCGTTAGGTTTTACACCACGAGCCTCCGGCATGTTTTAAAGTAACCATGTTAAATTAATTAAGACAAATTGAAAATTGATAGAAAACAGTTGTTCGATTGAGCTGAGGTTAACTTGCGCTACGTCACGTGACATTCATTGACTCAGCAAAAGCGTGCGGCTTTTTGCTTCGAAGCGGGGTATAAGGGCTTTGTTCTACCTCTCAGAAATCAACGTACAGCTTGACTTGTTCGTGGCGGGGTATAAAAAAATGATTTCCCTCCAAGGCGGGATACATAGACCAATCACGTCACGTGGACCAATCAGATCTCATCATTCTGACAAAAAGGTATGATAAACCATTGTGTATATTTGTATACAACAATATACACACCGTATTTATTTACAATGGTGCTTGTCGACAATGATTATTCATAAATGTCTTCAATGGTTTAATTGAAAGTGAAGTACTCACTGTATTTATAAATATACGCATCTCGGACACTATTACACATACGACCAAACATATTAATCTTCAATTGGAGTGAAATAAAATAATATCTATTGTTTTGATTCATTGCCGTAATTGGATGATTATTGTTTCCTGCCATTTAACTGTATAATTATGCCGTATAAAATTCAATTAAAACTGTGCTGAGCAGAAGAGTGACGGCGGTTTTATAGTTCAATAAAGCAGTTATTACCTTTGTCGATTACAGCAATATCACATTACATCTTTGAAAACAGTTTCTATTATACCAATTTTCATATACAATATACATATTACATTTAATCAGTTAAATGGTTGCTCATCTAGCGATTTAATCGCCTCTTCTTCACGACAGAAAAAATACAGATATCTATAACTACGAACTCCTGGAGAGAAATAATATTTGCGTAGTTTGTTTTATTTTTGCCGATGGTTAAACGGTCTATTTCATGCGCTTTCTGTTAGTAGCTGATCTTCTGGTACTATGAAAGGTTCTTATCAGCACCACGCCTGTGGGTTTCACCATAGTGGTAAACGTCTGACACCTACATCCCATCAATCTGACATGCCGTGATTTAACTGGAATTCTGTTAGGCGTTGAACCAACTCATTTACTCACTCACCCCAGGTAGGGGCAGCTGCTACGGTTGCCTGATTCGTGCATGAACATGTTCACGTATTGGAGTATTACAAAATTGTACAGCTGTTTTTAGTCAGATACAAGTCGTGAATGACATGGTCAAAGATATTATGATCTTGCTGATTACGACAACAGCTGTACAATCTTGTAACGTTTCAATGTCCGACAAACCATGTGTAGGTCACGTGTCTATGTAACATACAATGCCTACATATGACCGAATCCATGTGTAGTGGATGGAGCATCTACCCGGAGACAAAAAAGACGTCAAAAGGTCTCTCTCTCTCTCTCTCTCTCTCTCTCTCTCTCTCTCTCTCTCTCTCTCTCTCTCTCTCTCTCTCTCCCTCTCTCTCTCTCTCTCTCTCTCTCTCTCTCTCTCTCTCTCTATATATATATATATATGATGGTTGTTTTGACCAGATTTGAACCAGGTATAATTCCTCTATGATGTCTGTTTTCACCAGATTTGAACCAGGTATAGTTGCTCTGTGATGGCTTTTTGTCCAGATTTGAACCAGGTATAGTTGCTCTGTGATGGCTTTTTGTCAAGATTTGAACCAGCTATAGTTGCTCTGTGATGGCTTTTTGTCCAGATTTGAACCAGGTATAGGTGCTCTGTGATGGCTTTTTGTCCAGATTTGAACCAGGTATAGTTGCTCTGTGATGGCTTTTTGTCCAGATTTGAACCAGGTATAGTTGCTCTATGAAGGCTGTTGAGTCCAGATTTGAACCAGGTATAGTTGCTCTGTGATGGCTTTTGTCCAGATTTGAACCAGGTATAGTTGCTCTGTGATGGCTTTTTGTCCAGATTTGAACCAGCTATAGTTGCTCTGTGATGGCTTTTTGTCCAGATTTGAACCAGGTATAGGTGCTCTGTGATGGCTTTTTGTCCAGATTTGAACCAGGTATAGTTGCTCTGTGATGGCTTTTTGTCCAGATTTGAACCAGGTATAGTTGCTCTGTGATGGCTTTTTGTCCAGATTTGAACCAGGTATAGTTGCTCTGTGATGGCTTTTTGTCCAGATTTGAACCAGGTAAAGGTGCTCTGTGATGGCTTTTTGTCCAGATTTGAACCAGGTATAGTTGCTCTATGAAGGCTGTTGAGTCCAGATTTGAACCAGGTATAGTTGCTCTGTGATGGCTTTTGTCCAGATTTGAACCAGGTATAGTTGCTCTGTGATGGCTTTTTGTCCAGATTTGAACCAGCTATAGTTGCTCTGTGATGGCTTTTTGTCCAGATTTGAACCAGGTATAGTTGCTCTGTGATGGCTTTTTGTCCAGATTTGAACCAGGTATAGTTGCTCTGTGATGGCTTTTTGTCCAGATTTGAACCAGGTATAGGTGCTCTGTGATGGCTTTTTGTCCAGATTTGAACCAGGTAAAGGTGCTCTGTGATGGCTTTTTGTCCAGATTTGAACCAGGTATAGTTGCTCTATGAAGGCTGTTGAGTCCAGATTTGAACCAGGTAAAGGTGCTCTGTGATGGCTTTTGTCCAGATTTGAACCAGGTATAGTTGCTCTGTGATGGCTTTTTGTCCAGATTTGAACCAGGTATAGTTGCTCTATGAAGGCTGTTGAGTCCAGATTTGAACCAGGTATAGTTGCTCTATGAAGGCTGTTGAGTCCAGATTTGAACCAGGTATAGTTGCTCATTGATGGCTTTTGTCCAGATTTGAACCAGGTATAGTTGCTCTGTGATGGCTTTTTGTCCAGATTTGAACCAGGTATAGTTGCTCTGTGATGGCTTCTTGTCCAGATTTGAACCAGGTATAGGTGCTCTGTGATGGCTTTTTGTCCAGATTTGAACCAGCTATAGTTGCTCTGTGATGGCATTTTGTCCAGATTTGAACCAGGTATAGTTGCTCTGTGATGGCCTTTTGTCCAGATTTGAACCAGGTATAGTTGCTCTGTGTTGGCTTTTTGTCCAGATTTGAACCAGGTATAGGTGCTCTGTGATGGCTTGTTGTCCAGATTTGAACCAGGTATAGTTGCTCTGTGATGGCTTTTTTGTCCAGATTTGAACCAGGTATGGGTGCTCTGTGATGGCTTTTTGTCCAGATTTGAACCAGGTATAGTTGCTCTATGAAGGCTGTTGAGTCCAGATTTGAACCAGGTATAGTTGCTCTGTGATGGCTTTTTGTCCAGATTTGAACCAGGTATAGGTGCTCTGTGATGGCTTTTTGTCCAGATTTGAACCAGGTATAGTTGCTCTGTGATGGCTTTTTGTCCAGATTTGAACCAGGTATAGTTGCTCTGTGATGGCTTTTTGTCCAGATTTGAACCAGCTATAGTTGCTCTGTGATGGCTTTTTGTCCAGATTTGAACCAGGTATAGTTGCTCTGTGATGGCTTTTTTGTCCAGATTTGAACCAGGTATGGGTGCTCTGTGATGGCTTTTTGTCCAGATTTGAACCAGGTATAGTTGCTCTGTGATGGCTTTTTGTCCAAATTTGAACCAGGTATAGTTGCTCTGTGATGGCTTTTTGTCCAGATTTGAACCAGGTAAAGGTGCTCTGTGATGGCTTTTTGTCCAGATTTGAACAAGGTATAGTTGCTCTATGAAGGCTGTTGAGTCCAGATTTGAACCAGGTATAGTTGCTCTGTGATGGCTTTTTGTCCAGATTTGAACCAGGTATAGTTGCTCTGTGATGGCTTTTTGTCCAAATTTGAACCAGCTATAGTTGCTCTGTGATGGCTTTTTGTCCAGATTTGAACCAGGTAAAGGTGCTCTGTGATGGCTTTTTGTCCAGATTTGAACCAGGTATAGTTGCTCTGTGATGGCTTTTTGTCCAGATTTGAACCAGGTATAGTTGCTCCGTGATGGCTTTTTGTCTAGATTTGAACCAGGTATAGTTGCTCTGTGATGGCTTTTTGTCCAGATTTGAACCAGGTATAGTTGCTCTATGAAGGCTGTTGAGTCCAGATTTGAACCAGGTATAGTTGCTCTGTGATGGCTTTTGTCCAGATTTGAACCAGGTATAGTTGCTCTGTGATGGCTTTTTGTCCAGATTTGAACCAGCTATAGTTGCTCTGTGATGGCTTTTTGTCCAGATTTGAACCAGGTATAGGTGCTCTGTGATGGCTTTTTGTCCAGATTTGAACCAGGTATAGTTGCTCTATGAAGGCTGTTGAGTCCAGATTTGAACCAGGTATAGTTGCTCTGTGATGGCTTTTGTCCAGATTTGAACCAGGTATAGTTGCTCTGTGATGGCTTTTTGTCCAGATTTGAACCAGGTATGGGTGCTCTGTGATGGCTTTTTGTCCAGATTTGAACCAGGTATAGTTGCTCTATGAAGGCTGTTGAGTCCAGATTTGAACCAGGTATAGTTGCTCTATGAAGGCTGTTGAGTCCAGATTTGAACCAGGTATAGTTGCTCTGTGATGGCTTTTGTCCAGATTTGAACCAGGTATAGTTGCTCTGTGATGGCTTTTTGTCAAGATTTGAACCAGGTATAGTTGCTCTGTGATGGCTTTTTGTCCAGATTTGAACCAGGTATAGTTGCTCTGTGTTGGCTTTTTGTCCAGATTTGAACCAGGTATAGGTGCTCTGTGATGGCTTTTTGTCCAGATTTGAACCAGGTATAGTTGCTCTGTGATGGCTTTTTTGTCCAGATTTGAACCAGGTATGGGTGCTCTGTGATGGCTTTTTGTCCAGATTTGAACCAGGTATAGTTGCTCTATGAAGGCTGTTGAGTCCAGATTTGAACCAGGTATAGTTGCTCTGTGATGGCTTTTTGTCCAGATTTGAACCAGGTATAGGTGCTCTGTGATGGCTTTTTGTCCAGATTTGAACCAGGTATAGTTGCTCTGTGATGGCTTTTTGTCCAGATTTGAACCAGGTATAGTTGCTCTGTGATGGCTTTTTGTCCAGATTTGAACCAGCTATAGTTGCTCTGTGATGGCTTTTTGTCCAGATTTGAACCAGGTATAGTTGCTCTGTGATGGCTTTTTTGTCCAGATTTGAACCAGGTATGGGTGCTCTGTGATGGCTTTTTGTCCAGATTTGAACCAGGTATAGTTGCTCTGTGATGGCTTTTTTGTCCAGATTTGAACCAGGTATGGGTGCTCTGTGATGGCTTTTTGTCCAGATTTGAACAAGGTATAGTTGCTCTATGAAGGCTGTTGAGTCCAGATTTGAACCAGGTATAGTTGCTCTGTGATGGCTTTTTGTCCAGATTTGAACCAGGTATAGTTGCTCTGTGATGGCTTTTTGTCCAAATTTGAACCAGCTATAGTTGCTCTGTGATGGCTTTTTGTCCAGATTTGAACCAGGTAAAGGTGCTCTGTGATGGCTTTTTGTCCAGATTTGAACCAGGTATAGTTGCTCTGTGATGGCTTTTGTCCAGATTTGAACCAGGTATAGTTGCTCTGTGATGGCTTTTTGTCCAGATTTGAACCAGCTATAGTTGCTCTGTGATGGCTTTTTGTCCAGATTTGAACCAGGTATAGTTGCTCTGTGATGGCTTTTTGTCCAGATTTGAACCAGGTATAGTTGCTCTGTGATGGCTTTTTGTCCAGATTTGAACCAGGTATAGGTGCTCTGTGATGGCTTTTTGTCCAGATTTGAACCAGGTAAAGGTGCTCTGTGATGGCTTTTTGTCCAGATTTGAACCAGGTATAGTTGCTCTATGAAGGCTGTTGAGTCCAGATTTGAACCAGGTATAGTTGCTCTGTGATGGCTTTTGTCCAGATTTGAACCAGGTATAGTTGCTCTGTGATGGCTTTTTGTCCAGATTTGAACCAGGTATGGGTGCTCTGTGATGGCTTTTTGTCCAGATTTGAACCAGGTATAGTTGCTCTATGAAGGCTGTTGAGTCCAGATTTGAACCAGGTATAGTTGCTCTATGAAGGCTGTTGAGTCCAGATTTGAACCAGGTATAGTTGCTCTGTGATGGCTTTTGTCCAGATTTGAACCAGGTATAGTTGCTCTGTGATGGCTTTTTGTCAAGATTTGAACCAGGTATAGTTGCTCTGTGATGGCTTTTTGTCCAGATTTGAACCAGGTATAGTTGCTCTGTGTTGGCTTTTTGTCCAGATTTGAACCAGGTATAGGTGCTCTGTGATGGCTTTTTGTCCAGATTTGAACCAGGTATAGTTGCTCTGTGATGGCTTTTTTGTCCAGATTTGAACCAGGTATGGGTGCTCTGTGATGGCTTTTTGTCCAGATTTGAACCAGGTATAGTTGCTCTATGAAGGCTGTTGAGTCCAGATTTGAACCAGGTATAGTTGCTCTGTGATGGCTTTTTGTCCAGATTTGAACCAGGTATAGGTGCTCTGTGATGGCTTTTTGTCC
The DNA here is from genome assembly GCF_023055435.1 of Haliotis rufescens. NCBI lineage: Eukaryota > Metazoa > Mollusca > Gastropoda > Lepetellida > Haliotidae > Haliotis > Haliotis rufescens. The sequence continues at coordinate 22,622,515 of NW_025963802.1, forward strand.
AGATTTGAACCAGGTATAGTTGCTCTGTGATGGCTTTTTGTCCAGATTTGAACCAGGTATAGTTGCTCTGTGATGGCTTTTTGTCCAGATTTGAACCAGCTATAGTTGCTCTGTGATGGCTTTTTGTCCAGATTTGAACCAGGTATAGTTGCTCTGTGATGGCTTTTTTGTCCAGATTTGAACCAGGTATGGGTGCTCTGTGATGGCTTTTTGTCCAGATTTGAACCAGGTATAGTTGCTCTGTGATGGCTTTTTTGTCCAGATTTGAACCAGGTATGGGTGCTCTGTGATGGCTTTTTGTCCAGATTTGAACAAGGTATAGTTGCTCTATGAAGGCTGTTGAGTCCAGATTTGAACCAGGTATAGTTGCTCTGTGATGGCTTTTTGTCCAGATTTGAACCAGGTATAGTTGCTCTGTGATGGCTTTTTGTCCAAATTTGAACCAGCTATAGTTGCTCTGTGATGGCTTTTTGTCCAGATTTGAACCAGGTAAAGGTGCTCTGTGATGGCTTTTTGTCCAGATTTGAACCAGGTATAGTTGCTCTGTGATGGCTTTTTGTCCAGATTTGAACCAGGTATAGTTGCTCCGTGATGGCTTTTTGTCTAGATTTGAACCAGGTATAGTTGCTCTGTGATGGCTTTTTGTCCAGATTTGAACCAGGTATAGTTGCTCTGTGATGGCTTTTTGTCCAGATTTGAACCAGGTATAGGTGCTCTGTGATGGCTTTTTGTCCAGATTTGAACCAGGTAAAGGTGCTCTGTGATGGCTTTTTGTCCAGATTTGAACCAGGTATAGTTGCTCTATGAAGGCTGTTGAGTCCAGATTTGAACCAGGTATAGTTGCTCTGTGATGGCTTTTGTCCAGATTTGAACCAGGTATAGTTGCTCTGTGATGGCTTTTTGTCCAGATTTGAACCAGGTATAGTTGCTCTGTGATGGCTTTTTGTCCAGATTTGAACCAGGTATAGGTGCTCTGTGATGGCTTTTTGTCCAGATTTGAACCAGGTATAGTTGCTCTGTGATGGCTTTTTTGTCCAGATTTGAACCAGGTATAGTTGCTCTGTGATGGCTTTTTGTCCAGATTTGAACCAGGTATAGTTGCTCTATGAAGGCTGTTGAGTCCAGATTTGAACCAGGTATAGTTGCTCTGTGATGGCTTTTTGTCCAGATTTGAACCAGGTATAGTTGCTCTGTGATGGCTTTTTGTCCAGATTTGAACCAGGTATAGGTGCTCTGTGATGGCTTTTTGTCCAGATTTGAACCAGGTATAGGTGCTCTGTGATGGCTTTTTTGTTCAGATTTGAACCAGCTATAGTTGCTCTGTGATGGCTTTTTGTCCAGATTTGAACCAGGTATGGGTGCTCTGTGATGGCTTTTTGTCCAGATTTGAACCAGGTATAGTTGCTCTATGAAGGCTGTTGAGTCCAGATTTGAACCAGGTATAGTTGCTCTGTGATGGCTTTTTGTCCAGATTTGAACCAGGTATAGTTGCTCTATGAAGGCTGTTGAGTCCAGATTTGAACCAGGTATAGTTGCTCTGTGATGGCTTTTTGTCCAGATTTGAACCAGGTATAGTTGCTCTGTGATGGCTTTTTGTCCAGATTTGAACCAGGTATAGTTGCTCTGTGATGGCTTTTTGTCCAGATTTGAACCAGGTATAGTTGCTCTGTGATGGCTTTTTGTCCAGATTTGAACCAGGTATAGTTGCTCTGTGATGGCTTTTTTGTCCAGATTTGAACCAGGTATAGTTGCTATATAGACTATATTATAAGTTGCTCTGCGATGCCAAAGTTGCCAAAATGGCAATAATATTATCAAATATTGCTGCTCGACGATGCCAGTTTTGTCACGAATGAAGCCAAGCGAACTGAGCAAATGACCGAATATATATACATCAGCAGACTGTATGAATCTGTACATGTGTTGCCACATTTCTGGGTGGTAAGTATGGTCTATAGCGACAAGTCTGGGTGTAACCTGTTAAGTGTGGTCTACAGCGACAGGCCTGGGTGCTACCTGTTAAGTGTTGTCTATAGCGACAGGCCTGGGTGTTACCTGTTAAGTGTTTTCTATAGCGACAGGCCTGGGTGTTACCTGTTAAGTGTTGTATATAGCGACAAGCCTGTGGGTATTCTGTTAAGTCTGGTCTATAGCGACAGGCCTGGGTGTAACCTGTTAAGTCTGGTCTATAGCGACAGGCCTGGGTGTTACCTGTTAAGTGTTGTCTATAGCGACAGGCCTGGGTGTTACCTGTTAAGTGTTGTATATAGCGACAAGCCTGTGGGTATTCTGTTAAGTCTGGTCTATAGCGACAGGCCTGGGTGTAACCTGTTAAGTCTGGTCTATAGCGACAGGCCTGGGTGTTACCTGTTAAGTGTTGTCTATAGCGACAGGCCTGGGTGTTACCTGTTAAGTGTTTTCTATAGCGACAGGCCTGGGTGTTACCTGTTAAGTGTTGTGTATAGCGACAAGCCTGAGTGTATTCTGTTAAGTGTGGTCTATAGCGACAGGCCTGGGTGTTACCTGTTACGTGTTGTGTATAGTGACAAGCCTGTGTGTATTCTGTTAAGTCTGGTCTACAGCGACAAGCCTGTGTGTATTCTGTTAAGTGTGGTCTATAGCGACAGGCCTGGATGTAACCTGTTAAATGTGGTCTATAGCGACAAGCCTGGGTGTATTCTGTTACGTGTTGTGTATAGCGACAGACCTGGGGGTATTCTTGTTAGTGTTGTTAATAGCCACAGGTGTGGGTGTATCCTGGTTAATGTGGTGTACAGCGACGGGCCTGCATGTATTCTGGTAGTGGTGTGTATAGCGACAGGCCTGTGTGTATTTTGTTAAGTCTGGTCTATAGAGACAAGTCTGGGTGTTACCTGTTAAGATTTGTGTATAGCGACAAGCCTGTGTGTATTCTGTTAAGTCTGGTCTATAGCGACAGGCCTGGGTGTAAACTGTTAAGTGTGGTCTATAGCGACAGGCCTGGGTGTTACCTGTTAAGTGTTGTGTATAGCGACAAGCCTGTGTGTATTCTGTTAAGTGTAATCTATAGCGACAGGCCTGGGTGTAACCTGTTAAGTCTGGTCTATAGCTACAAGCCTGGGTGTTACCTGTTAAGTGTTGTCTATAGCGACAAGCCTGGGTGTTACCTGTTACGTGTTGTCTATAGCGACAAGCCTGGGTGTTACCTGTTAAGTGTTGTGTATAGCGACAAGCCTGTGTGTATTCTGTAAAGTCTGGTCTATAGCGACAGGCCTGGGTGTTACCTGTTAAGTGTTGTGTATAGCGACAAGCCTGTGTGTATTCTGTAAAGTCTGGTCTATAGCGACAGGCCTGGGTGTAACCTGTTAAGTGTGGTCTATAGCGACAGGCCTGGGTGTTACCTGTTAAGAGGGGTCTATAGCGACAGGCTTGGGTTTAACCTGTTAAGTGTTGTGTATAGCGACAAGCCTGTGTGTATTCGTGTTGTGTATAGCGACAGACCTGGGGGTATTCTTGTTAGTGTTGTTTATAGCCACAGGTGTGGGTGTATCCTGGTTAATGTGGTGTACAGCGACGGGCCTTGGTGTATTCTGGTAGTGGTGTGTATAGCGACAAGCCTGTATGTTACCTGTTAAGTGTTGTCTATAGCGACAAGCCTGTGTGTATTCTGTTCAGTCTGGTCTATAGCGACAACCTGGGTGTTACCTGTTAAGTGTTGTCTATAGCGACAGGCCTGGGTGTTACCTGTTAAGTGTTGTGTACAGCGACAAGCCTGTGTCTATTATGTTAAGTGTGGTCTATAGCGACAAGCCTGGGTGTAACCTGTTTAGTGTGGTCTATAGCGACAGGCCTGGGTGTTACCTGTTAAGTGTTGTCTATAGCGACAAGCCTGAGTGTTACCTGTTAAGTGTTGTGTATGGCGACCAGCCTGTGTGTATTCTGTTAAGTCTGGTCTATAGCGACAGGCCTGGGTGTAACCTGTTAAGTGTGGTCTATAGCGACAGGCCTGAGTGTTACCTGTTAAGAGGGGTCTATAGCGACAGGCTTGGGTTTAACCTGTTAAGTGTTGTGTATAGCGACAAGCCTGTGTGTATTCTGTTAAGTCTGGTCTATAGCGACAAGCCTGTGTGTATTCTGTTTATATTAGTCTCTAGCGACAGGCCTGGGTATAACCTGTTAAATGTGGTCTATAGCGTCAAGCCTGGGTGTATTCTGTAACGTGTTGTGTGTAGCGACAGACCTGGGGGTATTCTTGTTAGTGTTGTTTATAGCCACAGGTGTGGGTGTATCCTGGTTAATGTGGTGTACAGCGACGGGCCTGCATGTATTCTGGTAGTGGTGTGTATAGCGACAAGCCTGTATGTTACCTGTTAAGTGTTGTCTATAGCGACAAGCCTGTGTGTATTCTGTTCAGTCTGGTCTATAGCGACAACCTGGGTGTTACCTGTTAAGTGTTGTCTATAGCGACAGGCCTGGGTGTTACCTGTTAAGTGTTGTGTACAGCGACAAGCCTGTGTGTATTATGTTAAGTTTGGTCCATAGCGACAAGCCTGGGTGTAACCTGTTTAGTGTGGTCTATAGCGACAGGCCTGGGTGTTACCTGTTAAGTGTTGTCTATAGCGACAAGCCTGAGTGTTACCTGTTAAGTGTTGTGTATGGCGACCAGCCTGTGTGTATTCTGTTAAGTCTGGTCTATAGCGACAGGCCTGGGTGTAACCTGTTAAGTGTGGTCTATAGCGACAACCTGGGTGTTACCTGTTACGTGTTGTCTATAGCGACAGGCCTGGGTGTTACCTGTTAAGTGTTGTGTATAGCGACAAGCCTGTGTGTATTCTGTTAAGTGTGGTCTATAGCGACAAGCCTGGGTGTAACCTGTTAAGTGTTGTCTATAGCGACAGGCCTGGGTGTTACCTGTTAAGTGTTGTCTATAGCGACAGGCCTGGGTGTTACCTGTTAAGTGTTGTCTATAGCGACAGGCCTGGGTGTTACCTGTTAAGTGTTGTGTATAGCGACAAGCCTGGGTGTATTCTGTTACGTGTTGTGAATAGCGACAGGCCTGGGTGTAACCTGTTCAGTGTTGTCTATAGCGACAGGCCTGGGTGTTACCTGTTAAGTGTGGTCTATAGCGACAGGCCTGGGTGTTACCTGTTAAGTGTTGTGTATAGCGACAAGCCTGTGTGTATTCTGTTAAGTGTGGTCTGTAGCGACAAGCCTGGGTGTAAACTGTTTAGTGTGGTCTATAGCGACAGGCCTGGGTGTTACCTGTTAAGTGTTGTCTATAGCGACAAGCCTGAGTGTTACCTGTTAAGTGTTGTCTATTGCGACAAGCCTGGGTGTTACCTGTTAAGTGTTGTCTATAGCGACAGGCCTGGGTGTTACCTGTTAAGTGTTGTGTATGGCGACAAGCCTGGGTGTTACCTGTTAAGTGTTGTCTATAGCGACAGGCCTGGGTGTTACCTGTTAAGTGTTGTGTATGGCGACAGGCCTGGGTGTTACCTGTTAAGTGTTGTGTATGGCGACAAGTCTGTGTGTATTCTGTTAGGTCTGGTCTATAGAGACAAGCCTGGGTGTTACCTGTTAAGTGTTGTGTATGGCGACAAGTCTGTGTGTATTCTATTATGTCTGGTCTGTAGCGACAAGCCTGGGTGTAACCTGTTTAGTGTGGTCTATAGCAACAGGCCTGGGTGTTACATTTTAAGTGTTGTCTATAGCGACAAGCCTGGGTGTAACCTGTTTAGTGTGGTCTATAGTGACAGGCCTGGGTGTTACATTTTAAGTGTTGTCTATAGCGACAAGCCTGGGTGTTACCTGTTAAGTCTGGTCTATAGAGACAAGCCTGGGTGTTACCTGTTAAGAGTTGTGTATAGCGACAAGCCTGTGTATATTCTGTTAAGTCTGGTCTATAGCGACAGGCCTGGGTGTAACCTGTTTAGTGTGGTCTATAGCGACCGGCCTGGGTGTTACCTATTAAGTGTTGTGTATAGCGACAAGCCTGTGTGTATTCTGTTAAGTGTGGTCTATAGCGACAGGCCTGGCTGTAACCTGTTAAGTCTGGTCTATAGCTACAAGCCTGGGTGTTACCTGTTAAGTGTTGTCTATAGCGACAAGCCTGGGTGTTACCTGTTAAGTGTTGTCTATACCGACACGCCTGGGTGTTGCCTGTTAAGTGTTGTGTATAGCGACAAGCCTGTGTGTATTCTGTAAAGTCTGGTCTATAGCGACAGGCCTGGGTGTTACCTGTTAAGTGGGGTCTATAGCGACAGGCTTGGGTTTAACCTGTTAAGTGTTGTGTATAGCGACAAGCCTGTGTGTATTCTGTTAAGTCTGGTCTATAGCGACAGGCCTGTGTGTAACCTGTTAAATGTGGTCTATAGCATCAAGCCTGGGTGTATTCTTGTTAGTGTTGTTTATAGCCACAGGTGTGGGTGTATCCTGGTAAATGTTGTGTACAGCGACGGGCCTGCATGTATTCTGGTAGTGGTGTGTATAGCGACAGGCCTGTGTGTATTCTGTTAAGTCTGGTCTATAGCGACGGGCCTGGGTGTATTCTGTTAAGTGTTGGGTATAGCGACGGGCCTGGGTGTATTCTGGTATATTGTGTACAGCGACGGGCCTGGGTGTATTCTGATAGTGTTGTGTATGGCGACAAGCCTGGATGCATTCTGGTAGTGTTGTGTACAGCGACGGGCCTGGGTGTATTCTGGTAGTGTTGTGTATAGCGACAAGCCTGGGTGTATTCTGGAAGTGATGTGTACAGCGACGGGCCTGGGTGTATTCTGTGACGTGTTGTGTACAGCGACGGGCCTGGGTGTATTCTGTGACGTGTTGTGTACAGCGACGGGCCTGGGTGTATTCTGGTAGTGTTGTGTATAGAGACAAGCCTGGGTGTATTCTTTTAAGTGTGGTCTATAGCGACAGGCCTGGGTGTTACCTGTTACGTGTTGTGTATCGCGACAAGCCTTAAGTATTCTGTTAAGTCTGGTCTATAGCGACAAGTCTGTGTGTATTCTGTTAAGTCTGGTCTATAGCGACAGGCCTGGGTGTAACTTGTTAAATGTGGTCTATAGCGTCAAGCCTGGGTGTATTCTGTTACGTGTTGTGTATAGCGACAGATCTAGGTGTAATCTTGTTAGTGTTGTTTATAGCCACAGGTGTGGGTGTATCCTGGTTAATGTGGTGTACAGCGACGGGCCTGGGTTTATTCTGGAAGTGATGTGTACAGCGACGGGCCAGAATGTATTCTGGTAGTGTTGTGTACAGCGACGGGCCTTGGTGTATTCTGGTAGTGGTGTGTACAGCGACGGGCCTTGGTGTATTCTGGTAGTGTTGTGTACAGCGACGGGTATGGGTGTATTCTGGAAGTGATGTGTATAGCGACGGGCATGGGTGTATTCTGGTAGTGGTGTGTACAGCGACGGGCCTGGGTGTATTCTGTGACGTGTTGTGTACAGCGACGGGCCTCGGTGTATTCTCGAAGTGTTGTGTACAGCGACGGGCCTGGGTGTATTCTGGTAGTGGTGTGTACAGCGACGGGCCTGGGTGTATTCTGGTAGTGTTGTGTACAGCGACGGGCCTGGGTGTATTCTGGTAGTGTTGTGTATAGCGACAAGCCTGGGTGTATTCTGGAAGTGATGTGTACAGCGACGGGCCTGGGTGTATTCTGTGACGTGTTGTGTACAGCGACGGGCCTGGGTGTATTCTGTGACGTGTTGTGTACAGCGACGGGCCTGGGTGTATTCTGGTAGTGTTGTGTATAGCGACGGGCCTTGGTGTATTCTTGAAGTAATGTGTTCAGCGCCGGGCCTGTGTGTATTCTGTGACGTGTTGTGTACAGCGACGGGCCTGGGTGTCTTCTGGGAGTGTTGTTTATAGCCACAGGTGTGGGTGTATCCTGGTTAATGTGGTGTACAGCGACGGGGCGTGGGTTTATTCTGGAAGTGATGTGTACAGCGACAGGCCTGGGTGTATACTGGTAGTGTTGTGTATAGAGACAAGCCTGGGTGTATTCTTTTAAGTGTGGTCTATAGCGACAGGCCTGGGTGTTACCTGTTACGTGTTGTGTATAGCGACAAGCCTTAAGTATTCTGTTAAGTCTGGTCTATAGCGACAAGTCTGTGTGTATTCTGTTAAGTCTGGTCTATAGCGACAGGCCTGGGTGTAACTTGTTAAATGTGGTCTATAGCGTCAAGCCTGGGTGTATTCTGTTACGTGTTGTGTATAGCGACAGATCTAGGTGTAATCTTGTTAGTGTTGTTTATAGCCACAGGTGTGGGTGTATCCTGGTTAATGTGGTGTACAGCGACGGGCCTGGGTTTATTCTGGAAGTGATGTGTACAGCGACGGGCCAGAATGTATTCTGGTAGTGTTGTGTACAGCGACGGGCCTTGGTGTATTCTGGTAGTGGTGTGTACAGCGACGGGCCTTGGTGTATTCTGGTAGTGTTGTGTACAGCGACGGGTATGGGTGTATTCTGGAAGTGATGTGTATAGCGACGGGCATGGGTGTATTCTGGTAGTGGTGTGTACAGCGACGGGCCTGGGTGTATTCTGTGACGTGTTGTGTACAGCGACGGGCCTCGGTGTATTCTCGAAGTGTTGTGTACAGCGACGGGCCTGGGTGTATTCTGGTAGTGGTGTGTATAGCGACAAGCCTGGATGTATTCTGGAAGTGATGTGTACAGCGACGGGCCTGGGTGTATTCTCGTAGTGTTGTGTATAGTGACAAGCCTGGGTGTATTCTGGAAGTGATGTGTACAGCGACGGACCAGGGTGTATTCTGGTAGTGGTGTGTATAGTGACAAGCCTCGGTGTAACCTGTTAAATGTGGTCTATAGCGTCAAGCCTGGGTTTATTCTGTTACGTGTTGTGTATATAGCGACAAGCCTGTGTGTATTCTGTTAAGTCTGGTCTATAGCGACAGGCCTGGGTGTAACCTGTTAAATGTGGTCTATAGCGTCAAGCCTGGGTGTATTCTGTTACGTGTTGTGTATATAGCGACAGACCTGGGTGTATTCTTGTTAGTGCTGTTTCTAGCTACAGGTGTGGGTGTATCCTGGTTAATGTAGTGTGTAGCGACGGGCCTGCATGTATTCTGGTAGTGGTGTGTATAGCGACAGGCCTGTGTGTATTCTGTTAAGTCTGGTCTATACCGACGGGCCTGGGTGTATTCTGTTAAGTGTTGTGTACAGCGACGGGCCTGGGTGTATTCTGATAGTGTTGTGTATGGCGACAAGCCTGGATGTATTCTGGAAGTGATGTGTACAGCGACGGGCCTGGGTGTATTCTGGAAGTGTTGTGTACAGCGACGGGCCTGGGTGTATTCTGGTAGTGTTGTGTATAGCGACAAGCCTGGGTGTATTCTGGAAGTGATGTGTACAGCGACGGGCCTGGGTGTATTCTGGTAGTGGGGTGTACAGTGACAAGCCTGGGTGTAACCTGTTAAATGTGGTCTATAGCGACAAGCCTGTGTGTATTCTGTTTAGTCTAGTCTCTAGCGACAGGCCTGGGTGTAACCTGTTAAATGTGGTCTATAGCGTCAAGCCTGGGTGTATTCTGTTAAGTCTGGTCTATAGCGACAAGCCTGGGTGTAACCTGTTAAATGTGGTCTATAGCGTCAAGCCTGGGTGTATTCTGTTACTTGTTGTGTATGTAGCGACAGACCTGGGTGTATTCTTGGTAGTGTTGTTTATAGCCACAGGTCTGGGTGTATCCTGGTTAATGTGGTGTACAGCGACGGGTTGCATGTATTCTGGTAGTGGTGTGTACAGCGACGGGCCTGGGTGTATTCTGTTAAGTGTTGTGTATAGCGACGGGCCTGGGTGTATTCTGGAAGTGTTGTGTACAGCGACAAGCCTGGGTCTATTCTGGAAGTGATGTGTACAGCGACGGGCCTTGGTGTATTCTGGTAGTGTTGTGTACAGCGACGGGCCTGGGTGTATTCTGGTAGTGGTGTGTACAGCGACGGGCATGGGTGTATTCTGGTAGTGGGGTGTATAGTGACAAGCCTGGGTGTATTCTGGTAGTGGGGTGTACAGCGACGGGCATGGGTGTATTCTGGTAGTGGGGTGTATAGTGACAAGCCTGGGTGTAACCTGTTAAATGTGGTCTATAGCGTCAAGCCTGGGTGTATTCTGTTACTTGTTGTGCATATAGCGACAGACCTGGGTGTATTCTTGTTAGTGTTGTTTATAGCCACAGGTCTGGGTGTATCCTGGTTAATGTGGTGTACAGCGACAGGGCTGCATGTATTCTGGAAGTGGTGTGTATAGCGACGGGCCTTGGTGTATTCTGGTAGTGGTGTGTACAGCGACGGGCCTGGGTGTATTCTGTTAAGTGCTGTGTATAGCGACGGGCCTGGGTGTATTATGGAAGTGTTGTGTACAGCGACAAGCCTTGGTGTATTCTGGAAGTGATGTGTACAGCGACGAGCCTTGGTGTATTCTGGTAGTGTTGTGTACAGCGACGGGCCTGGTGTATTCTGGTAGTGTTGTGTACAGCGACGGGCTGGGTTTATTCTGGAAGTGATGTGTACAGCGACGGGCCTTGGTGTATTCTGTAACGTGTTTGTTTACAACGACGGGCCTGGGTGTATTCTGGTAGTGTTGTGTACAGCGACGGGCCTGGGTGTATTCTGGTAGTGTTGTGTACAGCGACGGGCCTTGGTGTATTCTGGTAGTGGTGTGTACAGCGACGGCCTGGGTGTATTCTGGTAGTGTTGTGTACAGCGACGGGCCTTGGTGTATTCTGGTAGTGCTGTGTACAGCGACGGGCATGGGTGTATTCTGGAAGTGATGTGTACAGCGACGGGCCTTGGTGTATTCTGGTAGTGTTGTGTACAGCGACGGGCCTGGGTGTATTCTCGAAGTGTTGTGTACAACGACGGGCCTTGGTGTATTCTGGTAGTGGTGTGTACAGCGACGGGCCTGGGTGTATTCTGGTAGCTCATTAACCAACTCCTGACTAACCATTCCCTTCACCTTATTCTTACCCTATAGCATATATACCACCCCGAGTGTACTGGCCTCCAACAGTTAGTATTTTATTCTGATCCAGATTTTCATCTCGGTATATATGGAGGATAGCTACATTGTGACTGCACAGTGAAACAAGAAATGTATATTTTTGCAGTGTTGTGCAGTTGCTCTTCTTAACACCATTACAAAGTCATCATGATTATGTGGGTGGCAACCATTCCGATGCGACGTTCATGTTTACTCACCCAAGTTTTAAAACCGAATTAAAATTGTATGTACGTGACCTTACTTTATATACCTCCTTGCATTGTTGAAGGTCGGCACTCAACACGCCCTCCACAAGGATTGTAACATGTCTACAACATTTCACGACTGTTCTGCATGCACTATATAACTATTATATATTATTATAATATCGGTAGGGATAATGTTTCCTACATGTAAACTAGTCTTGTATAAGATTTATTTTTGAGTTTGAAACATGGTGTAAACTGTGCCATGTCAGTTGATCCCGTGGTTCGTATTAAAACTGATTAACTCGCTCACTCTTCATATTAATGAGATGGTAAAATAAAGTCCTGTGCAGGAAACAGGCAGTGTTTGGCTGCAAGATATGCACATATTTTACGCACGCTTCGTGTGGGTAAGTGGAAACTACATCAAATAAGAGATGGCTGCACTATATTGGTGTTTATGGAAGTATAAAGGTAAACACCCGTGTGCATGATGTGTATACCCACTATGTCTGCACACCGAGTTGTACGTTTATACATCTATAAACACAAAAACATATTGAAGTCAAGTCATATTTGATGTTTATAGATAAATACGTCAACAATAATAACTTCACAGACATACGAGTAAACACCGCCAACCAAGTCACCGAGCCTGATCACCCATACATTTCGTCACCTTCTATGAAAAGTAGTCGAAATGGCCACACTTAAAACGGCCACAAACACATTTTGGTCAAAATGGCCCAAAAAATGAAAATGGACACATACCAAAACCTAGATGGTCAAAATGGCCACAAACGAAAGGTAGAAATGGCCACTTTCTAGATAGATTTATAAAAATAATCATTTTGTATGTTCTGGCTTTACTAATATTAAAACAAATATATCTCTTTGGCGGTAGCTAATGGGCATCAGCATCACATAGCAAGTCAGTCAAAAGAACACAGGCAATACTTCAGTCATTTTCTGACAACACTAACAGTGCCCCGTGTTGAGTTCATTATAGTCGTCACCGTGACAAGGGCTATTCTTCAGATTTGCACAAATAGCAACTCGATCAGATTTCCATCTGTGTGGAGGCGCCAGAATGCAAGCACTGAAGACGACACACACATTTCACTAAGGCTACTAAAATAAATTGAGCAGAAACTAACATATATATGTATATGACTTTATGTTTGTTTCATGTGACTATTTTGACTCATTGGTGTGGTCATTTTGATGAGTGTGTGTGGTCATTTTACACGCCCCCCCCCCCCCCCCCCCCCACCACCACCACACACACACACACACACATACACGCGCGCGCACGCTCTTGTTTGATAAATAAAGCTGTATTCCTATGTAAAGCTGTTTTCCTAAACTTTGCGTACCTATTTAATTTTGGGGGCACGTGTGGCCCAGTAGTCTGAGGTTCCGCAATTAGCTGTGCAGAGTTGCGTCCCTTGGGCAAGCAGGAAACCTATTAAACTCGTGGGTTCGAATCCCGGTTCGACCCGCTTATGGTCGTGGGTTTTACGTCTAAGACCTGCATCTCTTCCTCCCACACGAAGCTTACACGCCGTAGGCTTGCGTGATGGTTTTCAAAGTGGCGTTACCCAACTCACTCACTCACTCTCTTACTCACTCACTGGGGTCTTGACAACAGTTTTCTAATCATGCTGCCAGAAACTCTGGAATGAAAATAAAATCATTTCATAAATAGAAATACCACGCAGTGTTTAGAAAAACAGTATACCCTCCACAGATAGCAAAACATGTAATTAATTATTAGATTTATGTGTTTGGGAGCAAGTTTTAAGAGAGCGCATGCAATCGAGAAAGCTAGTCCCGCAGTAGCGTGCTTAGCGACGGGATCCAAGATGGCGGGGTCTAGCAGCGTGTATCCTCTCCCAAAGCTTTCCAACTCATATTTTCCCGCCATACCACCAAAAGCACCACCACCAGCAGTTTCATATTCACAGTACGTATAATATCTATAATTTATGAGGTATGGTTTCGTTTTATCAATGTTTTGATTTATGAACATCGTTTTCTGACAGTATGAAGAGCGCGACCCACTCACTTTTCAACTCAACTCCTCAAGCATTGCATGTCAACAAAGTTTAGCACAAGTAGTTTGCGTGTCGGTGGTGTTCTTGAGTTATCATTCTGAGTCGATCAGAACTCCGGTTTATATTCGTTTGTCTGTATTCACACTATGGAAAATATTTACCAAAACTCAACTAGGCTAATGATCTATAGCCTAATATAGGCATGAAATTATAATATTTATTTAGATAATTAGTAGTTATTTTAAAGCATTAATCCATGAAAATAAGAGGTAATAATTCCTGAATTCCAATAACAATTGGTAACATTGTAGAGTAGGTATACACTGCTCTAGGTTTAGGGCAGAAGTGGGACTCGGGCCAACCGGAATACCACTTATCATGATGAGAGTAATAAGGTTAGAAACACAGGGGCTTTTATATAGTACTGTGACTATGAAAACACCTTTGTAGGGCTGGGACGAGTCCAAATTTACTACCCGGGTACCCGACCCCTATTACCCGACCCTACTCAGGTACCCACTGCAAGTCTCAAGAGTTGGGAACCAAATGTCTGATTGTTAATTGTTTTTCTGCAGCCCTGGCTGAAACTGTTTAGATACATACATCAGACAATCAGATCATGCGTTCACTGAAGTTGACTGAAGCTTTATGTTTACGCAAACATATACAAGTCAAAAGGAATGTATGCATTGTCAGAAAGAAATGCGAACATTAGCGACTTGTAGTGTAACCACTTGGCTATATAGTTAGTTTTTGTCCTTAAACAATATATCACGTGACTAACCACGGGTCCGGGTAGTCCTGTGGGTACCCGGGTCCTACTCAGGACCCACCCGACCCGAGTACCCGAATTACCCATCCCAGCCCTACACCTTTGACTCTAATAAATAGTCAGATTTAGACAAATGTATGTCTTCTTACCTGAAACATGGATGCCTGTATATGGTCCTTGGTCCAGGCAGTTAATTAAGTCCTTGCAAGTTTTGAATACATTTTGAATCTGCTAACAACAATTAAAGTATGGGTGCAGAAAATATAACCTAAAATTATTTGTTTCCTTTTCCTTAAAAAACACAGATCAGGGTGCTGGTATATTATCAGAAGTTTGAGACAAAAAGAATTGTTTGAGTGCATATAAAGATTTGGGTCATTCTCAGAAAATGTCAGAACTCCTGTGCATTTTGTGCCATACAACTTTGTCTTATTTTTATTGAATATAGATCAAATACCAATAGAATCAAAACTTTTTCTACATACTTCAACAAGAAAATGTGAGCTGTGTGTTTGAAAAAGGGACATAAAACCTTGTACAAAAGAGTATTTTTGTGCTATTTGTGAGAAGAAATTAACATCCCTTTTGTAATTTCAGAAAATTTTCCCATCAAATATAAAATTGCTGAAAAGGTGTAATGTTTATCTAGTGATTATAAGTGCCATTTACAGGGTTTTACCTTGAGCTACAAAACTAGCGCTGCAGAGAACCCCCAATTTCTGTTTTCAAGGGTACTTACAGTTAGGAAAAGAAAGGGCCTTGTAAAGAAATGAAATGGTGTGGTGTACTTTACTGTAAGATTAAATAATTACTATTATTACCGAAACTTTATGTTTCTTGTCAAGGATTTGGTACAATGAATATTATTGTGTGTCCCAAGGGACCCAGTATTATTTTTTTTTGTACGTATGTTTTGTAGTGCCACCAGTTTTTACCCCATTCAGAACAGGGTACCCTTCAGTCTTGTTTCACTTTTCAAATAGAAGTAATAGTTATCAAGTATACAGGAAATGAATAAATATTTTATTACACTGGCTTATTTTGAATACATATACATGTATGTAAAAAGAAAACAGGTGACCTACTTTGAAAGAGGTTTGTATGCTGTTTTTCATTTTTATGTTGAATTCCCTCATGGACGTCATAGTTGGTTTATATATGCTGGAAAACATTTTGAATGTTCCTGACATTTTTGCAACTCGGGTATATGAAGGTCAAATTCACTCTCTTATATGTTAGTAATTGCATTTCCAAAAGGACACACAAAAATATTCATTGTACTAAATCCTTGACAAGAAATATGAAGGTCCTGTAATTAAAGTATTTATCAAATCTTAAAGTACAGTACACTCTCATGACTCCATGTGGACCATTGAAATTAGTAATTGGGGGTCCCCAGAACCCCTAGATTTGTAGGTCAAGGTAATATCCTGTAATTGTTATTGTTCCTTACCGGTTGATATTTTGGCTCCAGAATGTTTTTGACAGAGATTGGGTGACACATTAGACACAATGTATGGATAACAACTTCTTTATTTACTGTCAAGGTGAGGTTTCAGTATAGATCCTTATATTGTTGTCAAGCAAGGCTGAATAATGAACATGGTACAGAATATATATGGAAAAGTAACAGTAACAACAATCTAAACAACAACAATATATATATATTGTAGGTGGAGAATTAACAGTAATAACAATCGCCTACATCAGAGACAGAAGGATAATACTGTATATAGTAGGTGGAGAATTAACAGTAACAACAATCGCCTACATCAGCGACAGAAGGATAATACTGTAACAACATGATGGACAGAAAACACATATTGAGGAAACCATTGAGGAGGAAGCCAGTTAAACAGGATTAAGTATACATAGGTGGGTGATTATTGCTTAATGAGTTCATAGAAGGCGGATGGGATGATATTGCCTTGATCTCTTAAGGATTGACTGTGTATTTTTTTCTGTTCATTGAGGTATGAATCGAAAAACCGATGTGCAAACTGTATGAATCTGCATAGCGGATTCTTTCAAAAGTTTGCACATCGGTTTTTCGATTCATACCTCAATGAACAGAAACAAATACACAGTCAATGCTTATAATTAAATTCGACAACGTAAAACATGTTTTATCTACAATAGTTTAACCAAAAACAGTTGTATATATCAAAACAGACAAAAGTGAAGAGATTGATAAACATTCCAGGTGTAGGAATACATACTGTGGCGTAACATGAAACAGGTGATCGTTTAATTTATGTACATAACTTGACACGCCTACACAGTCAGTAGCCAATCAACATAGAGTAGGATCAAAACAATGTTCATTGGACCTGTCAATTACGTCAGGAGGCGAAAAGAACTGCAACTGTCAGACTGTAACGAACCGGTAGAAATTTATATGTCCGGGAGAAGGTGGCTGTTTCAAATAACATGGTCAGTTACCGCCAAATTCAAACATTACTTCCCTGATTACGGTAAAACATAGTTGGAAAATGCTAGTTAGAAATGAAACCCGAAGACATGAAAGTTGAACCGAGGCGAGCAGGAAAAAACAGGTGAGCGAGCCTGCACGCTTGCTGTTTCATTCATTCTCGGCCTTTCGGTTTCAAAGGGTAGTTTGGACAATGAATATTCATGAAAGTCGCTAAATGTCCTGTGCATGACGATACACGTGAGCAGAAAGGGAATTCTCTCGAGTGTAATATTGGGATTCCCTGACATTCCGCAGTAATAAAAGTAGTGCGCCTAGGTGGACATGGCTTAAATCTTTACATTCATTGGGACATGAATGCAATAACACGTGACCAATTCAGCTAATAAGATTGCAGGAATTTCAATGAACACAATGAAAATTTAATTATTGTTGATTGATGGCTTGTGGTGGTGAATGTGGACTGCTTCTGTTAGTTCTCTTTTAGTGAAGTCATGGAGATTGGAGAGGATTCTGACCTTTTCCCAGCTGAGCCTACCACGCTTAAGAGAAATATACAAGGTTATTAATAGGCTGTGTCTGGTCCTTAACTGATGGATTAAGTCATAGCCTGTGACTCTTCTTAATGTGGAGAATTGTCTGTGACCTTAGCCACTAGTCGAAGCCTGAGTCTCGTAAAATTCTGTTTGGTCTAGAGAGCTATGATGAGGGCCAAGTTTGGGCTAGCAGTCTCAAAGTTTTTGGCACAACCTGGGAGAGTAGAACTACCATAATGTGAATTGAATATAAAGTTTTTAATGAAAATGTTTTTGTTCTTTTCAGAGCTGTCAACGAGGCCCCTTACACTGCCCTCAGTGGAGTGATAGTAGATGGGAGAATACCAGATAGGGTGAGTTTGTGTTGGCCATGATGGAAGAATACCAGATAGGGTGAGTTTGTGTTGGCCATGGTGGAAGAATACCAGATAGGGTGAGTTTGTGTTGGCCATGATGGGAGAATACCAGATAGGGTGAGTTTGTGTTGCCATGATGGGAGAATACCAGATAGGGTGAGTTTGTGTTGCCATGATGGGAGAATACCAGATAGGGTGAGTTTGTGTTGCCATGATGGGAGAATACCAGATAGGGTGAGTTTGTGTTGGCCATGATGGGAGAATACCAGATAGGGTGAGTTAGTGTTGGCCACAACAGAGGAATACCACACAGGATGAGTTTGTATTGGCCATGACAGAGGAATACTACATGGGGTGAGTTTGTATTGACCATGACAGAGGAGTACTACATAGGATGAGTTAGTGTTGGCCATGACAGAGGAATACTACTTGGGGTGAGTTAGTGTTGGCCATGACAGAGGAATACTACATAGGATGAGTTAGTGTTGACCATGATAGAGGAATACTACATGGGATGAGTTAGTGTTGGCCATGACAGAGGAATACTACATAGGATGAGTTAGTGTTGACCATGACAGAGGAATACTACATAGGATGAGTTAGTGTTGGCCATGACAGAGGAATACTACTTGGGGTGAGTTAGTGTTGGCCATGACAGAGGAATACTACATAGGGTGAGTTAGTGTTGGCCATGACAGAGGAATACTACATGGGGTTAGTTAGTGTTGGCCATGACAGAGGAATACTACATGGGGTGAGTTAGTGTTGGCCATGACAGAGGTGTACTACATAGGATGAGTTAGTGTTGGCCATGACAGAGGAATACTACATGGGATGAGTTAGTGTTGACCATGACAGAGGAGTACTACATAGGATGAGTTAGTGTTGGCCATGACAGAGGAATACTACATGGGGTGAGTTAGTGTTGGCCATGACAGAGGAATACTACATAGGGTGAGTTAGTGTTGGCCATGACAGAGGAATACTACATAGGATGAGTTAGTGTTCGCCATGATAGAGGAATACTACATAGGATGAGTTAGTGTTGGCCATGACAGAGGAATACTACATAGGATGAGTTAGTGTTGGCCATGACAGAGGAGTACTACATAGGATGAGTTAGTGTTGGCCATGACAGAGGAGTACTACATAGGATGAGTTAGTGTTGGCCATGACAGAGGAATACTACATAGGATGAGTTAGTGTTCGCCATGATAGAGGAATACTACATAGGATGAGTTAGTGTTTGCCATTATAGAGGAATACTACATAGGATGAGTTAGTGTTGACCATGACAGAGGAGTACTACATAGGATGAGTTAGTGTTGGCCATGACAGAGGAATACTACATGGGGTGAGTTAGTGTTGGCCATGACAGAGGAATACTACATAGGATGAGTTAGTGTTGGCCATGACAGGGAAATACTACATATTACTACCCCCATGGTTAAGATACAGGTGGTAAGATACCAAATCCGAACGTCACATATGTGTCGTACAAGGTTGACTTCGTTTTATTCGTTTGATTGGATAACTATGACCTCTGTCACACTGGGACTATTATTTTTCATTCATAAAACAATCACGAGACGTCATTCATTTTGCAACTACAAGGCAGAACTGTTCAAGCAATCTCATGAAAGCCAGAGATATTTACAAACACTTTATTAAACCAAACAAGATAGCCACACGCATCAAATTCGGTTTGCATTCTATATAAGTTATGCATAGAGCTTCTACAGACATTATATAATCAAGCTATATCCATATGCAATGTACAACTACCGATAGATTGAGGGTCCCCATGAGCGTGACGCACCCGACCACTTTCACAACTTTCAATTTGATTTAACGTAAAAGGATAAGCGTTGTGAAATGAAGTCGGTGTAAACTATCTGGACAAATATCTAGACTTACTTGGGATGATCCGGTTGTGCCATCAGTTTCCCCTTCGAAGCATATTTTGTGGCACTGTTTCGGGAGTTGTTGTTTGTTCACAACTGCACAACCATGTCACTCAAAGTGAACATTTTTGATAAAAGTCATTAAAAAAAAAAAGTGCTCGATTTTTTATTATGTTGCCCAAAATATCCCAAATGTGAACAATAACATTCCCTATCTTTAGTGTAAAACGCTGTAAGAAGACCATGGTTGTCTTTTCTTATTCCGGTGGTGACCTTGCCCTTTGTTCGAAGCTGTCACTGACATGCACGCAGACTTGAGTTTGTTGATTTTCACGTCTTCAGTACAGGTTGGTACAGTTAACATGAATGTCTTTGGCAAACACTCTGATTCCCTCTTCCAAAATGGCATGGACATGATATAAATTCAGCTGATGGACCAAGGAAACCGAACCATTTTGAATGCACAGACGGGACCCCGGCAGTGCGAGTGATCGACTGTTTGTACGATTTTCAAAGCGGGGCACTAATGTGACTTTCGCTTTGGCTCGGTCAGATACCATAGAAAGCCAACGAGTTTCGTAGAAATGGTATCTAACGAGAATGAATGTAGTATTCTCCCAGGCGGTCGGGTAGCCTAGTGGTTGTTAAAGCATTCGCTCGTCACACCAAAGACCCGGGTTCGATTCCCATCATGGGTACAAATGTTTGAAGCCCATTTCAGGTGTCCCCCGTCATGATATTGCTCTAATATTGCTAAAAGCGGCGTTAAACCATACTCACCCAGATGGGATGAGTTAGTGTTGGCCATGACAGAGGAATTCCTCATAGGGTGAGTTTATTTGGCGATGACAGGGGAATACCACATACGGTGAGTTTATTTTGGCCATGACAGGGGAATACCACACAGGGTGAGTTTATTTTGGCCATGACAGGGGAGTACCACATAGGTTGGCCATGAGGCAGGGTGATAGCTGTTATTCCCCACCTCTACTATACATGTCATGATAGTGTTTGATTTTCAAATCATCATTAAGAACATTTAGGAGAAAAATAATAATGTTATTTACTTAATTTAGATCCAAATGTAGTGTTCAGGGTGTTGCACTAATGAGATTTATTATATACAGTATATACTGTTAAAATACTCTGTTTATATTATCCCCCTGTCTAACAACACTACCCATATGTACTCCCTATACACTGGGGAATCATTAATCAAATCTTTTGTGTAAACACATTTCATGGGACTGCCACAAGTTAGCCGGTGTACTTGCTAGTGGTCAAGTAACATCTTTACTGTTCACTGTTACATTTCCTTCAATATCTGAGGTAAGATTGAGCCTGTAATCTCACCAAGTTGCTGTTGGTGTTGATCATTTCCCCTTCACAGCTCCTTAGGCTTGCAGTGTGATGGAGGAGGACTGTGACACTGATGCTAGTCTCCTTCTCTGGGGACTCATAACGCCTCTCTGCTGGGACTGATTGACATGAAATCCACATAACTCACTTTGATGTGGGCTCTTTCTTTACTCCAACAAAAACGTTTCCCTTAAAGTAACAGGGATATCAACATGTATGCATGATCATACAGGATTCATTTAAATTATCAATAATACTGTAAATCTTGAAAATAACATGAGCATGAATTAAATGTGAAAAATGCGAGTAATCTATGAAACTTCGCATTTATGTCTCTAAAATGACTATCAACAATAGGATGGCCTCACTTGAATATATACACATACACGGTTGATTGAGCAGCAGTTGTAACACGTATATACATATAACAATGTCATTCAAAGAATAGGAATTACACAATAGGCATCTAGTGAGTTATCACTGCTGTGGTCAAGAATTCTACCTACTCGTGTCAAACTAGGCATCACTGACAACTCCAGCAGTCCTGACCGTCACCACTCACGCAACACCTCATCAAAAGCTGACACAGGCTTCATCACATTCCTCAGATCTACACACCCATTCTCATGAAGAATGTACAATTTCAAATTTAACCTGTCGCTTAGCCACTAGCCGTATATTTTGCATTAAATTAACTTGACAGAGAAAGTAAATGTTGGGAATGGTATTGGGAAAGATATTACACTGACATTTTGGTTGCTTTCCAAACCATATTTTTGCAGCATCGGTCATAATAGCAACATTTTAGTATAATGTGATTGTCGATTTTAATATCAATCATGAAACGATTGTGATTGGTTAAATGTCCTTATGTTTAAGCAAGTTATTCTTGGTTTTTCAGTAACTCTGATATATCATGCACTAGAATGCCAAATTTCTTATTTAATGACGAAGTTATGCTTGTTAAAAACGTGTCGCCAGTTTTCAGGTAAGCTACGTTACTTTATTTCTGTTTGAAACAGCAACTGTCATTTTGAGATATAAAAACAATATAATTGTTCATAAGACATCACGAATACACACGTTGGTGAGCCAAAGTGGTGACAGGCATCCGGTTATATGTATAAGCACTTTATGTCACGAAAATAGCACCATTTTTGAGAGTTGAGTTAAGCTTGTAAGCTACGTTACTGCCGATACATAAAAACTGGTCTCCCGATTATGGTACAGGGATTATGCTCATGTTGCCTAAGTGCTGTCTGCTTGTCAAAGTGAGAAACAAGATTGTAAATATATTCCACGTGTGTTGAGGGTGTTTTATAGATCGAGATGTAAGCTACGTGATGTAAGCTACGTGACATCTGGAAATAAAAAAGGGGAGTTAATTACAGGAACATTACGTCTACAGTTCATGCCAACACTGAGAAGGCATCAGTACTAATTCCCACCAATCAGCAGTTGTTCCCCTTGTTTACCACGTTTCCAGTCAAAACAGGTGATTTCAAGACAGGAAAAAACTGTGTACATTTTTACAGATTTTCTGAATTAAAAAGATGTGAACATGTATATATTTTTCTTTTGATAGATTAATAGGTCAGAATTGACATAAAATCAAGCATTATTGAAATATAAATCACTTGCCTTTTTTACGTTTTTTAGTGTTATAAGTGCATGGCAGTGATATGTTTGTTGCTTGAATAAACAATACTAATGTTTTGAAGGCCATTGACATCAAAATTCACATGATCTAAAAGGAAATCAATAGACTTGTTGATCAAGTTTTCTCTCCAGATAAATAATTTTCCAATAGTGTTTCAGTATATACAGTTCTTTATAATGTTTGCTGCTTATTACTGGTGGTAACGTAGCTTACACATTTTCTGTGA
The DNA here is from genome assembly GCF_023055435.1 of Haliotis rufescens. Lineage (NCBI taxonomy): Eukaryota > Metazoa > Mollusca > Gastropoda > Lepetellida > Haliotidae > Haliotis > Haliotis rufescens. The sequence continues at coordinate 22,645,000 of NW_025963802.1, forward strand.
AAAACATATTTGTTCCCTAATCTGTGTTATTATGTGTTTGTTGGTGGACATTTACAAATCCTAGGTGCCAGATGTAATGATGACAGTTTACATTGAAGAGTAAATACTTAGTCTATCCTTGTTAGTCTTGCTGAAATCACAATATTCATGAAGGTAACGTTGATTACAATTTATGTAACGTAGATTACTATAATCATATCAGAGCAATTTCTGATGTTGTATTTAACTGTAAGCGTTAGTTTGACTATCGAGGTACAAAGTATTTCCAGAATGTATGAACAAAAATATCATCCATGTTATTTAAACACCACAATGTAGTTTAGTTTATTCAATATTCTTAATTCAAATTAAAAATCAGGAAGATTTTCCTTGATATTATTAGATTTTGTTTTTTTAAAAGGTTTTCACTTTAAAACTTCTTTATGTTTCTTAAGAAGACAATAACAAGAAATGATTACATTACTGAATCATTGTTACAAGTCTGGAAGCTCCATTGTAAATTTGTTTGTTTGTTTGTATAGTATTATGTAATCTACGTGACTGAATAAGTATTTGTTATCTTGCAAAAATGTATTACTTTATTGTTTAGATTTTCTGACATGTTACTCTTTGTTGATGAACGTATAGATACATACGATCATAGGTTGACTTTGTTTTCCTGAATATTAAGGCATGTAGAAATCATTAACAGGTTTTGTTGAAAACAACCGTCTAAAAATCACTTTATTGTTTAAAGGTCAGCTCCATCATTGTTAAACAAGATTGGCATACCTTACTTGTGAACAATTAATAACGTGATGGTTTTCTACAAAGTCATAATGATAAACAGGAAAACAGAATTGCAATAACTTAACATTTACATTATTTTATAGACATATGGTGGTCACGTAGATTACATCCTGCTTTATTGGTTAGTGGCATAAATAGTTAATAACTTTGTTATTGGCAAAGTTTGAGTGCCAAAATTTTATATACTTGTTTTTTAATGTTCGTTCTACGAATAAAATATCATTTCATGGTGAAAGCTGAGACTTTAATTTTTCAAGTTTCCAAACTGTAATTGTACATTCTTCGTGAGAATGGGAGACAGCCTTTGTCTTGTCATCTGCCTTCAAGTTTGTTGACAGCTTCTCCACATACCAATGAGTGAACTGTTGTTGGTTCAATTATTTTATTGCCTTTGAACTTCCTTAAAGTCAGTCTGCAGAATAAACATATAAACTGTGTGTTGTTTTTAGTAAAACAAAGTTTATTTTCTTATGGAAGTGCTCTACTCAGCCCTTATAAGTGGTGCTATTTGTGTTTGAGTGGATTAATTTAAGGTTGGATTAAGGTAAGGATATGTATCATTCCACTGGGGATAGGGTGGGGGAGTTGCAATTTTGGTTAGGGGTCAGCAGTTGTATTAATTTGGAGACAAATTAATTTCAAGATTTACAGTAATTCATAACAAATAAGGGTAAATCTTATTATGATGTATCTGTAACCTCAGGGTTGCCATACTTCCCGCCAGTCAAGTAGAATTATGTGGAGAGGAGTATTCTCTTCTCCTGTTCATGGCCTTGTGGGTTGTTAGGTAAAAGTCTAGCATCTTTGGTAATGTTTTCGTAAATAGGGCAGTGGACAAAATGGTGTGGTAGCCTAGTGTTTAGGGCTGAAACTCTTCATGAAAGGTTCAATTCTTAGTTGAAAATAGCATATTCTCTCAGTGGTAAACACTGTTCTTGCAAATTTGAAGATGAGCAAAGTCTGGACATAGACAACTCTGTTTGCGCCTGCTGTGCAGGTGGTGGCGCCTAACTTGGTGTGCAGCTGCAAGAAGTGTTTGGCAGCATCGCATTGATTACCTTGGGCAGAAAAGTATATTTTGGTTGCTGTATAGAATTTGTGAGCGCAACGCAACACAGTTTGCCTGTCATCTGCTACAGCTGTGGTTGTCAAACAGTATGGGTCGAAAGAGGATCGAATTGAGCAGTGATATGTCAAAGATACTGCAGTGAAATTGTATGGAGGGAAACTGTGAGTGAAATACTGTATTCAATGTAATTAGTGCCTAGGGGGCTTAGAAAATTGACAGATGGGTCGGGGGTTAGTAGCTTATTTAAATCATATATAAGTTAACTTTTGCTGTCAGAGATGGAAAGGGCAAGTAGTATAGGTAATGGGGGTTCTGCCGCAACGCCACTGGAGCCAGATTTATATAACTATACTGCTACTACAGGTGGCATTTTTTATGCCAAAATGACTGTGCGATTCAATGATAGTCATGAGATTAAGTTAAATTGGCTCTAGCTCACCAATACCTGGGGCCAATCATTGCTTTAGATGAGCCTAAATGGTAATAAAAATATTCTTTATTATTTTTATCAATAAAGCGATATTCAACATTTTTATTAAGTTCTTCGTTCATTTTACTAGGAGACCAGACTATATAATTACACTCTTCTTGTAAATTGATAAGAAACAATTGATAACCGTATTTGGTTGGTTTGACATCACTGATATAATAAAAACCTTGTGGTAATTCTCTCCATTTAATAGCTTTTTTGATTGTTGTGTTGTAATTCTCCATTATTATATATATTTATGTAAGCATTTGTCTAAATGTGATCTAACGATAGTAAGCAATCTGTTTTTAATCTCCAACCAGTTCTTTGGTTTTGGCACGGAATAATTGACGCGCTTGTTGCCTCCCCTGTTCTATGAACTGTTGGTTAATAATACCATTGGTCTTACGAGATTTTGATCGAATCTCCTGCTTCATTGCGTTGTATTTGGTGAGTTCTGACAACACTAAACGAAACTCATCCTCTGATATCTTACAATCGACCATTGCTGTCGAAATATGATCCTCAATGCTGTTCAACTTTGCTTCGGCGAGTATCCGAATACTATCATGTTTTAATGCTTTCTTTTGTAACCTACGAGAAATGAATTTTATCGCTATTCCTGCCAGTCCCGAGACTCCAGCGGCTATTTCCATGCCGAGCACGATAGGCGCGGCGATTATAGTTGATAGTAAACCGACACCAGCTACACCGAGTCCCATGCCAGCTGTTACAAGCGCGGTGTCAACTCCGTCCAGAGCATTCACGGCTCTGCGATACTTTTTATACAATCCAAGTCTCAACTCCCTATCCTTCTCTATTCGATGTTTTATGTCGCTTATTTGATGTAATCAAAAGCCATAAACAGTATCCATCTTTTCAACTGCTTCATCGAGCGCTGGATATAAACCCATAGTGTATATTACGATCATATAATAGTCTTTAATTGGTCTTGCTTAAATGTTTTGAGAGTATACATCAACCTTATCAAATGTATATTATACGGCAAGAATATCTTAGTAAGAGAAATACTACCACTTTTAATAATTTGGACCACCTCGAGGGTTGCAACGGGCGATGCTCCGATATGAATAATACTGCAACGTTGACGCTCGTGTTTCTTGAGCCATTTAATCGATAGACCTGGTAATATTTCAGGCATCTACCGGTACATCTCCGAACAAGACTTCAATAATAAGAGTAGAAAGATTAGACATGTTAACTTTAATTTCATTGAATTCAGTAACCAAATTTAAACTAATATTTTGGATTGCCGGACGACTATATACCATATGACCTGGGTTTTCTGGCAGGGGAGAGACCAACACACTTTTTCGTTTTGATGGGATATAAGCCGCGAGTACGATGCCACTATTTATTATCTTAGTTAAATTATGTGCCTTACCCATCATCGCATACGGTGGGGTAATGACGATATTCAATAGCCACTCGATGTTTGCTTCGACCATAGTCCATTTTTTATCGTCGTTGTGAGTAAGATTGTACGAAGTGTTTTTCTTAAGGAGTCTACTAACAACGTCGACATCAATTATATCTTCTAGATTACCCGTGAATGTAACTTCTTTCTGCTTGTATACATTATCGTGTAAGTGTAAACCGTATAACTTACCATCGGTACCGGGTTTACCGAAGCCTTCTGTGTCTCCGAGATCGGAAAGCACAATTGTATTACATTGTCTGAGCGTTCCAGGGCCTGATGCATCAACCATTATTTATAATATGGAGTGTTACACTTAAGTATCCTATATGTACAGGTTGGTGTTTTACATCTAATACAGAAATTTTGAGGTCTGAAATAATACCCCGCTTTAATTTTTTATATTGTAATGATGAGAAAGATTCCGTTCTACCACTATTATATTTTTCATTTTTCACTGGAATAGATCTGAGCAGAGTTAAAGGACTTTCTAGTTGAATATTATCCGTCGTGCTTATTTGATCAAGATGGATACACAACTCTTTATAGGGAACTAAATCGGGCAATGTATATACATTCACTGTTTTGTTGGGTGATAATATTACTTGCTGTCTAAATCCAAGTGTAATTGCTAAGTTCTCGTGAAGAATTACACTTGTTTCTCCAGTGCTTAAATTCACTGTCCCATTCGACTCATTTTGTGTGAGACTAACTCAATAAGGCTTAAAAATTTCATCATTGAGTGAGCATACGCTGTAATACCCATCAGGTATAGTAATACTACCTCTTTCATCTATAGCCACTATCTTATTATTTCTTTTCACAGCTTTTATATTGGTCCACAGCGGGTAATACGTTACATCACAGATAGCTACTTCGAGTTGTCCATCCGAGTTATCGATAGTATGAAGCAGTTCAATAGACTGACAATTTGTTATTCCAGGGAGTGTAACATACATATTAAATATACAATGATACTATATCATAACTTAAATATGAAATCAACTTACATTACTAATCAATCGATTATAGTAACTGCCTCTGGTGCTGAGTTTACCGTTAAATTCCACGATATCTTTGAAAAATACAGGTTCACGGCAACTAACGATAAAATGGTGGACGATTGGTTTAACCGTCCGATGCAATTTTGGCAGAATCAGTTAAACTTTGCCATATGGTGTGCCACAACGGGATGTGGCGTATCTGTTAATGCCCCAGGATTTAAACTATATAAGTCTGTTTTATTATTTCACGTGTACTATCAGATTAGACGTATACTTAAAGAAATTAGTGCTCCATTACCGCTGGATCCAGCGTGGAATCCAGCAAATAATCCATACGATAAGTCCGCGTATGAGCGTTTTTGTCAGGAATTTAATATTTCTACGAGTAAAGATTGGCGTATTAAGGAGCAAACCATGGTCTTGGTGTTCCTTACACAGAGGAAAAAATAACCGTCAAAGAAGAAAGCGATAATTTAGTTAAAGAAGTTAATAAAGGTTCATTTGATTTCTTTAAGTTGGTGCGTACCAGCAAACTTTACTCAAGAATGTTTGATTATTTAAAAAAAAACAGTCATTGGTATAAAGGCTCGGAACTTTCGAGTAACGATTGGAGAGGGGATATTATGAGTTTTAAGAGTGGGTTAATTTATATTGTTACAAAATTTATACAAATGAACGATACCGCAAACGCTTGGAATGAATTTCTTAATGATAAAACGGAAAATAATTTTACTAACCCAGGATTTGTAAGAATTAATGAATCGATAAGAACTTATGTATGGGCAATTCTCGGTGCACAATCGCAAACACGAACGTCCATTATCGGTACTGGGACGGCGTTCGATGCGCAAAAACAGTTTGTCGCAAACGTGGAGGACGCCATTAATTCACCAGTTTTCAAGATGTATTACAGTACGCTCAATCCAAAGTGGACTACGTTTATGCGCCGGGACTATACATGTCTCCGAGTAATATGGAACTTAAGATCGGTCAAGTGATAGGCTATCATAATAAAATTGTTATTGCTACCGATCAACAAAAAACAGGTATTTATTCAGATATTAACGTCGAATTAATAACGCAAACAATCACAGGCGAAAAGGGAATAGTCAAGCCAAAGACACCACATGTTTCACAAACATCTACTGACGCACAACCACAAGTGCCACCACATATTGCGGCTAAAAATCAACAACATATCGATGAAAAAACAGTTGTATTAGGTGGAGTCGCAGCTGGTTTACTCATGATTTGGTTAAATAGTTCTTAGCGGATGCGTACAACAGCCCTGCAATTGCTACGATCAGTGCCCACAAGTTTTGACTAAGCCAAGTGGTGGTCTTAGCTAATAAATTCAATAGCCAGGAAACAACACTCCCTATTATACCGGGAAGTGCGGCCGCGGCTTTCTCAGCGAGCTTTCACAGTGCTGAACCTTATGCTTTTAAATGCTTTTTTATCCACTCTTTTATGACAACCGACGTAGGCGGTGTACTACCACCTGTACCACCTGTGCCACCGGTTAACGCGAGAGTCAAAGTCGATATAATAAATCCCAACGCGGTTACAATACTGGCAATTGTTATTCCCTTTTCTCTGAACAATGTTTTAATTTTATCGGCCAGTGTAGTGTCATCGTTGAGGACTCGATCGATAGTTTCTCAAATTTCGACTGATTTGCGAAGGAAGTGCCTCTCTATTAGTGGAAGCTGCTTCGAGGCGGGCCGATCTTTCGTCTTCTAAGTTACACAATCTTTCCGCTACGCGGCATCTACTGAACTCATCGCCCGCCTGTTCAAGTTTTGTTTTCTCGTAAACTATATGCTTGTCGATTTCAGATATCTGGGCCATATTATTGGTGAGTTCTCCCCGCATTGTTCGCATTGCCTTGTCAAGATCTCGTAATTCCCTAATACTGAACTCCGAAAATATGGTGATACACTGACCGTGGAATTATTGTAGTAGGTACCCAAGATTTCTTCGAGTCCATCCGAGGCCACTTCGAGGAAGCTTCCAAATTATCTGTGTTGTTAACGAGTTCAGTACGCACAGTCCGAAGAGCCTTAGTAGTCTTCGCGGAAAGTCGTGAGTAGTCTACAAAATCTAATTTATCACGAACAGTGCTGATACCGTGTTTAGTGGCTATCGTAGACAAAGGCTAGGGGCTTACGAGTACGAGAATGCATAAGGTCAATATCCGGAGAGCCACGCAGTCGCAATATTCCTTTACTATCTATCGTAAACTTTGAATAGTCACGAACAATAGGACTATCATCTTTAAAGGTATCGTAATAATCATTGACGGTTGATTGTAAAAGTTTTTCACCACCGGTTGCTTGTGAAAGTTCATCCATAAGATTCGGGCCACTAAAGCTGGTTTCATCAGTACCCTCTTCGATTGGATTCGGGTTATCTAAATAATCTAGATCAAAATCAGTCATTTTTATATTAAACATATGGTTATATAATTTCAATATAACAATGTCTTCGCAATATGGACGCAACTTAAGTGCACAACGTAGACTTCGAGATCCATTAGGGGTCAAAGCAATTCGTCAGTCTGTAACTATAACTAATAACCCTAGTACCATCGATCAGAATCAAACGCTTCTGGTTCGCTTTCCTAATCTCGGCGCACACGATGTGTTAGTTCCCGGGAACTGTCCGACTAGCATTTACGATTATTTTGACTTCTACCGACGTTAACAGGGAGCCCGTTCAGAACATAGGTCGTGCTATCGTTAAGAAAATCGCCATTAAAATTAGCGGTAATGAGGTTTTGAGTATCGACGATAGCGATGTATACTATTGCTACATGGATCTCTGGAGAAAGGATAAAGAGCGGGAAAACTTACAGTACCAAGGTATTTGTAGTCGGAACACATTGAGACTGCGCGTGGGCGCTGAAAATGGTGATGGTACCATTGTAAAAGATAAGGCCGTTGCCGACGCATTAGGTAACCGATTCTATATTCCCCTAGACTTTGAATTACTAGATTCCCACATGCCCTTTTATCAAGCATCCCTAGGCGATAGGTTAGAATACGAACTCACTTTTAATGACTACGGTAGAGTAATCAGATCTGGTGAAGATGCTAGCTATTCCATTGACAATATCTCGCTGGAGTACGATATGATAACTGATCCCAAATTAGCCAGACAAATTAGTAACCATTATGCAGGAAGTTTAGCCATTTTGTACGATCGCGTACTGCGACACCGAAAGATCACGAGGGACAAAAAAGATACGATGTGGAATATCAATCTAAACGTCCCCAAGAGGTCGTTGAAGGGTATTTCAATGTTGTTCGAGGACCCCTCCGATGCGTTTAAAAGAAATACCGAGAAGTTCTACAATCCCAAGATTACAAAAGTAGAATTGACTATCGAGGGCGTTCCTAATCAACTATATAGCCAAGGAATGCTATCGTATCACCAGTGGGATGAGATTAAAAAACTTCCTTCTATAAAACGAAGCCCGGAAGTTATCACGGTCGTGAAAGATCTGTCTCTCGGGAGTGTATCGATGGGTGAATACCTCACCACGAAGTACGCGCTATGGCTCGACATGTGAACAACGGACGATGACCAACTACACGGCAGTGGGAGGAGAATAGAAAATGCTAGCCAGGGTGTCACTATACAGATAACGAAGCTCCAGGAAACGGCTGGTAAATTAAACATATATTGTACGTGATTATGGATGCGCAACTTAATATACAGAATGGACGATTCGTGCAAGCAATCTATTAATAATCTTTTACCTAAAGATCCGCACAGCGCTATCATATGCGGGCAACAGGCTGTGGAAAAACAACTTTTATTCTAGATATTTTACAAAGTCATTATAGGGACGTTTTTGATCATATTATTATTCTGTGTTCAACTATAAGCGTTAATAAAACATACCTATCGAGAGATTGGTTAATGAATGACGACGGGGTACACAGAGTCGATCCGGGCAATCGTTTACAAGACTGTTTACGAGTATGTCACGAAAAATACAAAGGAGAATCAACCCTTTTCATAATAGACGACTGCAGCGCGAGTAAAGAACTCACAAAAAAGAAAGATATGCTTTCGTATTTAGCATTCTCCGGACGGCATACTTAGCATAGCGTTTGGGTACTTACTCAAAAATACAACTCTGTCCTGAAAGATCTCAGAGAGCAAACCAAATGGGTAGCACTCTTTCATTGCAAAGATCGAGATTCATTCGAGGAATGTTTACGCGAAAATGATGTTATTTATACCAAGCTCGAACGAGATAAAGTCAGAAAACTGTTAGCGGCAACGAAGCACTGTAAACTCGTATTAAAAACCGATCAACCAGCTGCTTATGCAATTGCTTAGCAAAATGTGGCAAAAATGTGGCAAAATTATAGCAAAATGTAGCAAAAATGTAGCAAAAATGTAGCAAAATTATAGCAAAATGTAGTAAATATAGCAAAATGTAGCAAAATGTAGCAAATTGAACATTAGCGGTTAATATGACATAAAATGTGGCTCGAAATCATCATTCTTTCGCAACAGTTCATTATTACGGGATGTATTGGATATGCCATATTATATTATGTTAGACTTGAATATCTCCTTAGGTATTACATTATGGAATGCGACGAACTCATCGAACAAATGCTCAAAGAATCTGATGTAGATCAACATGTAGATAAATCTTTAGATAAACGTAGAGAAAGACTCGCGGCTTTGGTAGCCGGTGGAAAATGTTCACAATATTTGGGGGAAAATTATACCATCACAAAAATTGATAACATGACCGACGGAAGAGATTAAAAAACTGTACGCACGTTACGAGTCTTGACTGGGAGCTACCATGACTAAAACGATAGGTTCGGCTATATTAAAACTATAGACAGTCGTAGCTAGTACGTTTCTCCCTATCCCGGCAGAACATTGCATGTATTTATGCGAATCTCTCGAGAAAGACCCATTCATCGAACACGCTATAAGCTCAGTGAGCTGTGAGTTTTATCATAGATACGGAATGTTCTTAGCTCCATTCACCACAGCTTTAATAACGGCTAGGTATTGTCAATTTAAACATACGTGCCCACTTAATAATAATGGAGACTCAACAGGTGACACCACAACAGATTGTGAACGAGGATGCACAACCCCAACAGATTGCGGAACAACGAGTGAATGAGGAACCACCACAAACACAGATTGCACCACATGTGAATGAGAAAATACTAAAAGCCAGAGTGACAAAGAATCCTTTGAAAATCGCAGCTGGGAGGAAGGGTGGGCTGGCAAGGAAAGCGAAATTAATAAATAATTCAAATATTAATCCGATTAAAACATGGGCACAAGTAGGAGTTGCTGGTATAGCGGCTGTATGGTTCTTTTATAAGACCGGAGAAGAGAAAACGTCACCCCCAATGCAACAACAAGTTCAATTAGAGGTTAGCCCCCATATAATGCTATAAGAAGCATGAGTACTCCAGTTACAGACGGTAAAATGTTGGTAAACGCAACGTATCATTCAGCGGTGGTCACCGGCTTGGCCATTGGCTATGCCCGTATAGCTAAAATGATTACTAAAGCCACACCTCCCAAGCTAGATTTTAATGGATTTGATATAGGTATGATGATTCTGGATATTGGATCGGCTATGGCTACAAAAGATATGCTCATCAAACAAAAACTTATCCTGGAAGACATAATGAAGTAATTAATTAAACATTTGAATATTTTATATTCATAAACTATGGCAACAATTGCGATGATGGTCGGTGGAGCTATTGTTAATGCTCTAGCTTTTTCTGGGGAGAAATTTTTTCTAGTATGAGTATGCTGTATTGATTTTCAGCAATACCATGACCAAGTTAGCTAATCTATAAATAGCGTTGGCTGACTGCCTAATCAATATCTCACCAGTGTAGATGTGATTTGCATTTAGACAAATGATATGATAGATGTATAAACCATGAATCATTGCAGATTTACACGCATGGGTAAAAAAACTCTATGTAACCGACGCTGTGTTGATATTTACTGCGGCATACACAATTATTACATCAGGCGCAGAAACATAAACTATACGTGTTCTGTATGCGGGGTAGGGGTCAAAGGTCGTTATTGTTTATGTAAGGAACACGGTGCTGATAGGGTCAGGAACCAGATTATTTATGCTAGGAAGAGAGATTACATCAATGAGAGGAATAGGTTGGGGAGAATACGTATTTAGATATATGAAAAACAACCAATTAGACATTTGACTCATTTTGCATATACCATGGTCACAATGGTTTTTGTCATAGAGTTGAAGGCTATGGCAAAGCAACGTGGTCTACATGGATATTCTCGAATGAGAAAAGCTGAATTGATTGCCTTACTCGGTTTAGAATACAACAAACCCCAGACTGTTAGAGAACTCGAGAGCTGAATTGATGGCTTTACTAGATAATAATGATGTTGAACATAATGATAATAATGTTGATATTGATAATGATGATGATAATATTCAACAAGAATTAATATTTGTACCTACATCCGCCGGCGTTGGTAAATATCTAAGAGGTTGGAAGATGGATATTAATTTCAACATGAATGTTAATGATATTAAGCCCATCATATCGAGTAAAATTAACGAGGAGTTAGATGATTTACATAGTATAAAATACCAGCTGACGATTAAAATGTTATTGAGTAAAAGTAACACAGACGATAGCACTGAATATACCGAACCATATTTCCGTAGCAGTCAAGAAGTTATAACCGAATCCGATACTATAAACGCATCATTAGATACATCAATTCAGAGGATACAGGAAACTTTAGAACGCTGGACTAAAAGAGGTTCGGGTTGGGGTGTGGATAAAATTGATAGTTTATATTTAGATATAGCAAATTATATGCCCTTCAAAGGTGGATCTTATATAGATTTACCCCCGTATTATAAGAAGAAAAAAGCCATAATTAACTTAAAAAATAAATCCGATGACTGTTTAAGAATGATGATAAGATCTGCATAATGTTCCTCGTAGATTCTAAAATTGCAAATAGACCTTCTAGCTATCCCCAAAACGATGGACTCAACTTCGATGGTATAGACGAACCTACACCAATATCACAAATTGATAAGGTGGAAAACCAAAATAAATTAACTATAAATGTTTTCAGACATTCTAAAGGAATTGTTGTACACAGGATAAGCTCCGCTCCGGAACATATTCCCAGAATCAATTCATTTCTGATCGAAAAAGATGGAAAATATTATACATGGATAAAGAGTTTAAACAGGCTATTATACGATCAAACAAAACATAAGGAAAAGAAATATTTCTGCAAAAGATGCCTACATGGGTACAGCAGACAAGATCTATTGGAAGCGCATAAAGAAGACTGTAGAGGTGTTGGACAGACCGCTATCAGGATCGATATGCCTAAAGAGGGAAAAAATATATTAAAATTTGAACATTATTGTCATCAAATGCCAGTACCGTACGTAATTTACGCCGACTTCGAAGCGCTTATCAAACCCATAGAAAATACTGAATGCAATACTGATAATAAAGATAGTTTTACGTACAAAACTCAAGAACATATTCCTTGTGGGTTTGGATATATAGTTGTAAGGTATGATGGGAAAACAAACCAGCCCGTGATTTACAGAGGTCCTGATGCAGCGGGAAAGTTCCTAGAATATCTACAAAACGAAGAGGGAATAATCAGGGAAAAATTATCGTGTAAGAAACCCATGTGTATGAGGAGGGATAATTGGAAGGCCAATAAGAAGTCAACGAGTTGCCATGTTTGTAATAAACCCATGGATGAGGATTCTGTAAGAGATCATTGTCGCGTCACGGGTAATTATCGGGGAGCCGCGCATAACGAGTGTAACTTGAAACTAAAAATGAATTCTCAAACAATACCCATCCCCGTTGTGTTTCACAACCTTAGGGGATACGATTCACATCTCATTATGCAAGCTATCTCAAAGACCGACGGCGGTTTAACGTGCATTCCATATAATATGGAAAAATACATATCGTTCTCGTTGACTAAACCTATACATTATAGGGACAAGGATGGGAAATCTAGAATAAAGCAAAGTAATGGGCTTAGATTCATAGACTCCGTACAGTTTCTGTTATCTTCCCTGGACAATTTAGCTAATGCGAACAATCCCGATGACTTTGTGATAACAAATCAATATACCGATAAGATAACTCGTCATTTGTTGCTGAGAAAAGGTGTATATCCTTACGAATATATGGATGATTGGTCTGGATTCGACGAAACTGAATTACCGCCCCTTGAATCATTCTATAGTAACTAAAATAACAGATGCCGATTATGAACACGCTCTGACGGTGTGGGATAAATTAGGTTGTAAGAATTTAGGCGATTATCACGATCTGTACTTAAAAACCGATGTACTGTTACTCGCCGATATATTCGAGATATTTAGAAAGACATGTTTAAAACAATACGGCTTGGACCCGGCATGGTACTATTCCAGTCCCGGACTATCGTGGGATGCATTGTTGAAGAAGACCGGCGTAGAACTAAAACTACTCACAGATTACGATATGCACTTGTTTATTGAGAAAGGATTAAGAGGTGGTATATCGATGGCGGCGAAAAGGTATTCTAAGGCTAATAATAAATTAGTGGAAGGATACGATCCGAGTAAACCCGACACGCACATATTATATCTCGACGCTAACAATTTGTACGGATGGGCTATGAGTCAACCTTTACCCACGGGTTGTTTTGAATGGGTCGATGATATCAAAGTGAATGATATCCATAATATCAATGTGAATGATGTGAATAAAGGGTATATACTAGAAGTTGACTTGGAATATCCAAGTTCGTTACATAAAGATCATAACAGTTATCTGCTAGCTCCCGAAAGATTAATGGTTAATAAAGATTGCATGTCGGAATATCAACGCTCCTTGATGGGTAATAGTAGGTTAGCTAACGTAGAAAAACTCGTACCAAATTTGATGGATAAGACAAAATATATAGTTCACTATAGAAATCTCCAGTTGTATCTATCGTTAGGTATGAAACTTAAGAAAATACACAGAGTTCTAAAGTTTGATCAAAGCCCTTGGATGGAGCCCTATATAAGGTCGAAAAGAATCTGTATAAGCTCATGAATAACTCAGTATTTGGTAAAACTATGGAGAATCTAAGGAAGCGTGTTGATGTTAAATTAGTCAGATCTAATGAGGAAGAAAGACTTATGGACTCAGGAAACTTATAGCCAGTCCGGCTTTTAACAGAAGCAAAATTCCATAACGACTTAGCCGCGTTGCATATGCAGAAGAGTAATATAAAATTCAACAGACCGGTGTACGTCGGTATGAGTATTATCGACTTGTCAAAACACTTAATGTATGACTTTTATTACAACAAACTTAAGAAGCAATACGGCGATAGATTCGAGGTGTTATATACCGACACAGATTCTTTGTTGATGGAAATACAAACCGAGGATGTGTATAAAGATATGGCAGAAAAAATATATATGTACGACACGAGCGATTACCCAAAAGATAATCCACTGCACAGCGTACTAAATAAAAAGGTGTTAGGTAAGATGAAGGATGAATGTGCTGGGACTCCTATAGCGGAGTATGTCAGATTAAGACCTAAGATGTATTCTAAAAAGAAGTCCGATAATGGAGAGATAAGAAAAGCTAAGGGTGTTAAGAAGTATGTTGTAAAAAAGCATATCAAACACGAACAGTATAAAGAATCATTATTCAACGGTAGAACGTTCAAACATGAGATGAACTCTTTAAGAAGTTACAATCATAGGATATATGGATTAAGGATGAACAAGACATCATTATCCCCCTTAGATACAAAGAGATGGATTGATAAGGATGGTGTAACTACCTATGCTTATGGTTATGGTGGTAATACCGTACCGTTGGGAACTATGAACAACTCTTCTCGTACAAATGCCCTACCCGGTCTATCTTGAATATAATAAAGAATAGGCTCTCCTTCTTTCATAACCAATCGACTAATGTTATACGTCTTAAGGGACCATATGGGATCGGTTGCGCGACGTAGGCCTCCTTTGAGTTCACCGGGCTGGTATAAATATCTTACCCTTACTCTATCCGGAAGTTTTCGTTCTTTGCCTCTCCTCGGTGCTGAAGAATCGGAAGTCACGGATTTCATTTTAATAGCATCGGATGGTTTCTTCCCTATCAATCTCGTTACTTCATTATTCAGCGCTGATACAATGGCTGATAATCGTGTCACCCATTCGGTTGATCTCAATTGCTCGGATTTCATTTCGATCCCATACTGATAGCCAAACAAACGTTCCGCTAATGTCTGGTTAAATCTTTTGACGATAGCTTGACTGCGGTGGGCCTCTCTTTCACCACGCCTGATTTCGACATCGTGCTTTGTTAACAGTTTAGTTACCGATCCCATAAACTCGCAACCGGGATCTACTTGAAATAGCTTTGGCCATTTTAGTGGTCCGCGTTTATATATGCGACTCAGTGCATTAGCTACTTCTGTTGAATCTTTCGAGGTTAATGGCTCAGCCTCTTTGTATCGACTAGCCACATCCACTACCGTTAAAGCGTATTTATACGTTTTGCGTTTTACCTTATCGTGGGGAAGAAACAAGAGGTCAGCCTGATGAACTTCATTCGTTATAAAAATATCAAACTTCTTCCTCGGTATATAACGCGGTGCCGGTAAATATATTTGCCACATCGCTTGTTTCTTTAACCAATCCATGGCCACATCTTTAGATACCTTAGCCGCGGTGGCTAAATTTTTTATTGCTCCTACACCTTTCCAATATCCTCGTGGGCTATAGTAAATTTTATTCATTATTAATTAATATTGATGTTTCTTTTAATACGACTTATGACTATCACATAATCATTTTGGCATAAAAAATGCCACCTGTAGTAGCAGTCTTGGTATATAAATCCAGCTCCAGTGGAGTTGCGGCAGAACCCCCATTACCTATACTACTAGGCAGGAACAAGTTCAGTGATGGAAAGCATCGTGATAACATCGGAAGGAAATCACAATATTGACATGCTTAGTATACGTTACTACCACTTCCGGAAGGTGACGTAAGAGCGAGGGAAAAGGTCAGACATGACAGTTTTGGTGTAAAATGGCATGCCGAGAGGTGAAACCATACGGCGAGTGTAAGCAACTTTTCATGATATGTTGAAACTAGGGCTGGGAGAGGTTACTAAAACTTGGGTACCCGGGTCGGGTGGTTACTGAGTAGGACCCAGGTACCCACAGGACTACCCGGATCCATGGTTAGTCATGTGATATATATTGTCTAATGACTAAAACTATCTGGAACTCTATGGTTATATTACAAGTCATTAATGTTCGCTTTTCATTCTGACTATGCACCCATTCCTTCTGATTTTTCATATGGTTGAATAAAGATATAACTTAAGTCAACTTCAGTGTATACGGGGCCAGATTGTTTAATACTTGTATCTAAATACATTTTGTCAGGGCTATGCTAAAAAAGTTCCCAATCGGACATTTTTAGACATCTCCTGCGACCTAGAGTGGGTGACCGGGTAGGGTAGGGTAATAGGGGGGTGGGTACCCATGTAGAAACTTTGGACTCCCTAGTTGAAACTAAAACGTTTGCGATAATAGTTACCAGACAAGGTGACAGACAAATTTAGTTATATTTCCTGTTTCAGTAAGTACTTTCAGCTTATATCATCACTAGTTACTTGTTGGCATCAACATTGTCCATAAACATTTTACATTTTTACTTCTCCGAAATGACTTTAGAGATGTGTGGATGTTGTTGTTTTTTTTGTGCAATAAGGGGGTTCAAGTTTGTTGAAGGTATAAATATTGATATTTGAATATGGCAGCCACTTTTAAAGTTTGTTCACACCAATGATGACACATGAATTTGTTCAAGTGGTTCAAAATCTGATTTTCATATGGCCACTTAGGCAGCCATGTTGAAAAAATTGATTATGGCCATTATTGAGTCACTTATTTTAAAATTATCGCGGAATTTGGTTGATGCATAGTTAGTAGTGTCACTCAACATACATATTATAATTGTAGTATTTGATTTCTTGTATGATTACCCGGAAATAACAATCACATATTGATATTGCTCCTGTTTACAAGTAGGGATCAGGTAAACAATGAGCAGCTTCTTATCTTCAATGATTTTATAGTTTAAAGATTGAAAGACATTCATCTGCAACCATTATTGTACCACGTTTAAATCTCTCCAACCTGTCCTTATTTCAGTTTGCATGTTTAGTGATATGTATCAAAAACAGAGATACATTCCCAGTATAGCATTTGATATATAACAGGGTAAGTTTGTTGCATGTAGGGAACAGTTTTACGAGTCACTGATTGATATCGACCAATTAGTGACTGCGAAAAACCCTAGGTGACAGATTGACTTACACGGTCAAATGACAACAACCATGATTCAACAGTGTTTGTCAATTTATGACATATGCATCCATTCCCTGACAACTAAACTTCATTTCAGGCGCCTATCTTTAGTCTGGTCAGTGTTACCAGAAATAATGGTGAGTTTGTGTGGTCTGCCAATGCAATCACTGAAAATAAGATTCTCTATGTTGCATTAAATGTTGTTGATACGACTGCATTAATGTAGTGCAGCATCTATAATAAAACAGATACACTGTTTACCATTTGATTAAATACATAATGGCGTAGCTCAAAGCAGATTTGTTGACATGCTATTTCTGGTGTTAACTTACCTGTAGTAATGTTGTAACTTTGGGCCAAAAGTCAAAATGCAATGTCTGCAAATTTTTAATTTAATACTATATACACCCTTTACAAAACAGCTCTATTTTCTGTACAAAAAACATCTTCCCGAGGCAAGGGAGATAGCTGACTATAAAAATCCAGTTTCTACCCTTACTGAACTACGATGGAATTCCAGGGTTAAATTTTGGCCAGACAAACGATTCTATGCATAGTCCAATCAAAATCGTGCATTTGTAGAGGCATCCTGATCGTAAACAGCATGGATTTCAATGTGCAGATTTAGGTTGTCAGAAGGATTTGCAGACCATGTGTACCGCCAACTGGGCGTCAACAGATATTTTGCAAATCTTTTCATGTTTTATATCAAGGTGCTCAAGTGATTTGAAATTTCAGACTAGTTCGGCAAGGTTGGAAACTGGGCTTTTATAGTCAGTTAACACTCTTGCCCCAGAAAGGTGTACAAAAATGTTTATCATTTAATATAAAGCTAGTATAGGGGTTGGGGGGGCACTTATAATGATTACTTGCAGATTGATCTAGAATTGAATACTGCAAATAAAGAAGGAACATTTTTGCAGATACCTCTTACCACAACTAGCAATGTCATCCACAAGTTTGAATTGCTTATATTGTTCTTGTAAAGTCTACAGAGGCATCAATCTCATTAAAATCAGTTCTTAGTTCTCTCTGCCGCTAAAATTCGTCACGATATGGCTGAAATATTGCCGATGTGACGTAAAGCATTAACTCACTCACTCTGCCACTAAACAAAGATCTGAGGACATCCCATTATGGGTCACGTCAGAGCGACCTTTCGCAAACTTTGACTGACCACTAAAATGACTAACAGGAAATCGACATCAGCCAATTAGAAAGCAGCTTTCTCGAGCTTTGCGGCACTTGTTTCAACCTGGTGACTTCCATTTCAGACTACGCTTGAAAAATATGTTGACACAGTTCACGATTAAAATTTTGAAAACTGAAAAAACGAACATTCCGGAATGTCTAATATATGGTTGAGATTGTATGACAGTGCTTCCCGCGTACTGTGCAATGCATCCTCCGTTCAAATGTTTATCCCACGGAAGCAAAAGATAGACGATAATTTTGACGGAATCAGTCGTACGGGCCATAACTGTCGTTCGGAATACACCGTGTTAACGTTTTCGAGTTTACATGATTAGAAAACACATTCCGACTGTCACTTTCATGATCTGGTAAGCGACGCTTTGATTGGTCGGATGAAAGGTCGTTCTGACATGACCCGTAATGGGATGTCCTCAGATCTTTATTTAGCGATAGCGAGAACTAAGCTCTGATTTCAATGAGATTGACAGAGGCATTGAAGCAGACGCCCTGTTTGGTAACTGATTGGAGCTACTGCAAGTTGGAAAAGATTGAAACACAGATCAGAAGGAACACTGGGTGATGTTAATGGCAATTTCAATGACAAAAACCAAGAATTGAGATTTAAGAATTGATGTTGATTTTGTTTTACATTTATAACTCCATAAATGTTAAACTACATTGAAGTCAATTCCTATAAATAGATATGTCAACAAAAATAACTTCACTGACTGTTTATTAAATCATGAACACACAAAAAACTGTAGACAATAATATGAAATCCATGACATCGCTCAGTGCTGTAATGCAACGCAAGCCCCACCAATTCTGTTAACAACCAATCAAGAAGCAGTAGAGTGTAAGGGGATGTGGACTAGTTTTTTTGTTTGTTTTTTTCCCCCTATGCAATACATACAGAAGCATTGCTTCTAATCATTTAGACCCTTCGATCTTAGCATACATTGAGAAACTTCAGAGAGTTTGAATGCATGATCGTTCACAAATACCCTCGCTACAACCCCCCGACAAAACGAGGAAATCCACATCCAAACTATCATAGTATCGACTCGATCCGTGTCTAGATTCACAGTGACAGTCTACAGCAATCTTAGAACTGACCTTAGTATATATTTCACACATCCTTATAATCACCTTTGAATGATGTGCCAATTGATCAATGATGACTAACACTTGTAATCACCACAGGTTCGTGGACCACTTCAGAAATCTCCCCTGTCACATTTATCGTGCCATTTTGATGTCTTGCACTTATTGAAAGTGTATTACGATGTGCTATCACTGTGACCTTTCTCATCTAATGATAATATTATTTGAGTATATTTGATGTAAACAAACTACAAAAGATGTCACCATAGAAGAATGTGAGCATACATACGCTCATGTCACATCTCCTTTTAAGGAACTACTTCATTCGACGATGGTTGTTGAATGGCTGTGTAAACATGAAGTCACATATATTAAATGAAATCGTGTATAGTTCTGCATCCTTTGAGGTAAAAAATAGTGATGTAAAAAATTATAAGAATTGACTTTCACTTTGTGTGAGTTCAAGCTCCCACATTCATACAGTTTGGCCTTCACTCTAGGAAGGTTCATACTCCAAAGAACTCCCAGAAAGGGAATGTCATTTTGCACTAAATGTGAAAAGAAAATAGAAAATGAAAACAAGTTGGTGTTGTATACTTTTATGACTGACCCTAACTAAAATTTACTAAATTGTAAATCTGAAAATCACAAGTCCATGCTCTACACATGCAATTTAGACCAAAGACCATAAAAAAGACTGAATACTGACATCAAAAAACAACAAGTTTTTGAATACTGACATCAAAAACCAACAACAAGTTTTTGGACTGGGAGGTAGTCTGCCCAGGAAAGTATTCCTTTTGTACAGTTTCTTTTAGGAGGAGGATAAAATGTACAAGCTTTAAAAATATTTACTCGTATTTTAATAATGATGGACCCGTGAAGATTCGGGGTAGAAGAGGTCTTCAGCAACCCATGCTTGCCGTAAAAGGTGACTATGCTTGTCGTAAGAGGCGACTAACGGGATCGGGTGGTCAGGCTCGCTAACTTGGTTGATGCATGTCATCATATCCCGATTGTGTGGATCAATGCTCATGATATTAATCACTGGATTGTCTGGTCCAGCCTCAATTATTTACAGACCCCTGTATATAGCTGGTATATTGCTGAGTGCGGCGTTACACAACAAATCAACCAATAATGATGACTCCCTGATTAGAATCTGACCTTAGCAATGTCAGACAAGTCCATTTTATGAACAGGTGGGTTTAGTATTGGTATTTCCCACATATTCTCACAGTCCTCTAGTCGATTATCTGTACCATTTCTCCAAATACCGATTGTCATATCTCTCCCACTTTTGGATGCAATCATTCAGCCACTGAGTTTATCTACATTGCCCAGCTAAACCTATTAGGATCAACACACTAGACACTTCCCTCTAAAAATAGCTTTGTCCAATTTACGTCATCAAGTTACGAGCGCATGTTCGAATTCAAGAAATGACGTCATGATAGAAGAATGTTTTATCGTGAAATAAACCATGCTTCGTTCTTCATTGTTCTTTGTGATTTATCGCGTAGCTGTCTTATGTTACTTAATAACCACCATCGATGGTACCTGAGTTATATAATAACATGAATAATACAATTTACAGTACTAGATGTACAGCAAGATGGCATATATGGTAGAATGATTCACATTAGTGCATTCAAATGTCCGAGAAACTTTAACAGTTTGTTTTTTAATGTAGATACTTTACAATTTGTGAACAGTTTTCGATATTTAATTATGGTCGGCCAACTTGTGTGGTATTCATTGATACATTCAGTGCATAAGGCTAAATGTGAATTACATCTAATAAATAGTGGAATTCGTCACTAATTACTTGGGAGTCACACAATGAACACATCCTTTGTTCTCAAGGTATATTTTACCATCAGCCTGTTTCTATTGGTAGTGTATGGTTACCAGTTCTAAAATACAGTGAAGCTTTAGAAGTGTGATCAGGAAGAAGTTAAAATTTCACAAAGTATGGGCAATCTTCAAAGAGTCTATAAGACAAAAAAATATCTGACAATAGCAATCACCTGTACCAAAATGCTACGCTTATGGTAATAACACGATATTGGAACATAAAATTCTGATAAAATAATTTCAGATACAATTTCTTCCTACAATTGGATCAAAATGTTTTGAAGTTGTATCATTGGGTACTTTTTAACTGAATCACTGGTAGATGCGGGAGGAAATGTGTATAAACGTGTATGTGTATTAATTTTTGTGTGTTTTGCTTTAGCCAAGATGGCGGACGTTTCTGAGTGAAAATGTATATAACGAACTGATTTCTTCGGTCCCTTGTAGTTCATTATGTCCATGTTCTACTGTATCACAGTTAATGTTATCAATTGTGTTCTGAAGCTGGGTTGGACGTATACAATACAATGATACTGAAAGTTTCAAGCAGAGAAATACATCATCACTGTTGCACTCTAAGTTATTTCTTCGCATGGGTGATTTTGAAGAAAACTTTCCTGGTGGTAAAGGGAAACAGGAAAAAGGATGGGTGATAGATTTTTCCCCTTGCCGGACTCCGGACAAACAGGATTTGATCCTTATAATTTCATCCCATAGGCCTGTTCTCCATATTTTATCAAAAGCCTTGGAAAAGTCGACAGGACAGAATAGTTTCCTTTTTTTATGTTTAATTGAGGTGAGAATAGTTTGAAGAATGAAAACATTATCAACAGTTAAGAAACTTTCACAGAAGCCTGAATGTGTGTGAGAAATTAATTCAAAATGATCGAGATGTCTTGCCAATCTGTCATTTAATATGCTGGTGAAAAGTTTTCCTAAAGCAGCTTAATAGTGAACTGGGTCTATATGAATTTTGGTCATTTACGTTGCCTTTCTTCTTAAAAACTGGTCTGATGATAGAGATTGATTTTTACTGTTGTGTTCAAAGACATAAAGCTCTGATGGAGAAAGTTTGGCATCTTCTCATCAGATATCTTGTTATATGAGGCACTGATGTAATGTCTGTCTAACATCACACAGGAAGCTAGTCCAACACCTGATTCCCAATCAGATAGTCAGCACAACTGTCAATGGGATTGGTGACAACATCATTCATTCATTTCATGTCAATTTATCATGTGTTATTTCCACACTGGGATGTTATTTACAAGAAGGTCTTCCAATTTGCTGTTCAGTTACGATGCAGTGGTGATTTGTGGCCACTTGACAGCTAGCTGGTAGTGTTTCAGCCCTGTCTTTTGTTTGCTTGACTGATAGCATTACCACCACTAAACACGCTTCAGTGACTTGTAGCAGTATCATAACTGCCATTGATTTCCACAAGTGGAGTTCGATAAGAGTGATAAACGACACAGGTTTCTCAATTATGTTGGGTTAATAAATACACATATGCTGCATGCAGTTGTTAAAGCACATTAAGATAAAGTCTTTAAAAGTCATTTAGAAGTGATACACATATTTAAGAGAATTTATGGATGTCAACTTTATTATGAATAATAATAATAAAGAAATTGACATCCATAAATTCTCTTCCTCATTAAGATCAAGCCTGATATTTCAGTGGGTGTCCCTGCCTCAAGTGGAGGACTGTAACAGTGCATGTAGATCTGGCTAGATAATAACAACTCACTCATGACTCACTTGAAAATCGGTTGATTCTTCTTAATGTTTGGAATGGATGCAATATCTAATTCAATTTTGAAAGTCTCATTGAGATGTTAGCTCCAAAATGTGTATGGTAACAAATAACATACACAATCTAGATCATCATAATGTGTTCTACAACATCTAAATGAAAACATTACAAGTTATTCTTAACACCTGGCAGAACATTATGTGTTTCTACAACACCTAAGTGAACACACTTATGAACGCCAATTTTGCGGTCATGTGACCGACCTCTCGTCCAATGGAAAAGCTGTATATTGTGTAAACCTAAAATTAAAAAATTATGTGTAAGTGAATCTGTGATGATACTTTCTACTTTGACTTAGTTGGTTGTGTGTGCTTGTATTTAATGTTCCCCACTGTTGTACGTTTTCCCATTTGTCTCATAATTGCATGCTATTCATTGTCCAATGACTCGCCATCACATGGTTTCTTATAATATTGAAAATAGTTCCAAACCTCACTTGTCTCTTTTACTGAATACTGTGTGGAAGTTCATGATTTTGATATAAACCATAAAAACATCCAAAAAGACTTAGTATAATATATAACACATTTGGAGGCAATCATTTCCCTGTTATCCAATGGTTAACTTTGTCCTACAAGATACTAATAATTTCACCAACTCAGATATGCTGAAGTCGTTCAGATAATGCCGGAGGACTGGCCAGGGACAATGGTTATTAGCAGAAGGCACAATTACATCATTTACTGTTCTAATTGTCAGCCTATAAGTCAGGTGATGAAGTAACCCTGCATGTGTGCTCTAGTTGTGACTGTGTGTTGCAGCATCCAGTGGAGCCGCGTTGCAGGGTGCGAAACCAGGTGGGACAGACCAACCGCTGGCGCCTCCCGGAGTCCTTGTACAGTGACCTACTGGGCAGCTCGCAGGCAGTGAAGGCCATCACCATGCCCTACAACCGCAGCATGATCAACATCATCACTGGTACGTCTCGCTCCTGCTCCCGACAAGAGTGGAGAGAGGTGGTCAGCACTCACAAGAAGGAGAAACCAGATAAACCCAAATCTACTGAGACTAGATCCAAGAAAAAGAAAGTTAGCTTAAGCAGTGCAAGCCCTGAGGTTCTGGGGGAACTGGAAGTTTATTCATATGCTGAGAGTAATTAGATTTTCTGGTATCAAAAATAAAGTGTTACACCAAGATAAGAGTAGGTAGAATTTTGATTTATGTGATACAAATCTGCCGAGCTTCTCAGGTCTTGCTATGTGTTTGTTCTGTGACTTGTGGATGTAGTTGTGTACAGATGTTGGCACTCTCTACTGGTCATGTCCTTCAGCCGAGTCTCCGAAGCTATCCACCAACCTAGACCTGTCCAAGCCCTACACATTCCGAGTCTCCAATGACAGACCTCAAACACAGCCAAACTTGATGCCGTCCCAGGCGTCTAAAGGATCCAAACTGCTGACTCATGACTTTATGTCCTCGTCAGTTTCACCGACTTTGCCCGCTTCAGCTCCGAGTAGACCCCGAAGGTGGGTTGCATGTCGTGTTGGTTGCATGCTGTGCTGATTGTGTCCTGTTGCTTCTGTGTCTCCTGCTTGTTCCCAGTCATGTATTGCAGTTCTGTGACATTGTTGGTTGTTATTTAATCCTTTATTTCTCATACACTTCAGAGCTCTCTGTAATCGTGTGGGCTGCATGTCTTCTGTATGCATTATCATGTACATTTCAGCTCTCTGAATGTTGCTTGCAATTTCTTTATATTTAACTTATGATTATTATTTTTGTTGAATGTATATTGCTTGAATCTTTTGCATACATTTCAACACTCTCTAACATGTTGGTTGCATGACTTTGCATGCTCTCATACGTTGCAGCCCCCTCAAATGTGATGGCAGCATATATATTGTCTCACATACATGTCAGCTTTTTCTTTATTTTTGGTTGCATGTATATTGCCATTGCTTTCTCTCTAATTGTGTTGCTTGCATTCTTGCATACATTTCACATATTTCATCATTGTCTCATGGTGTTGGCTGCATGTGTATTGCTTGTATTCTTGGATGCATTTCAGCTCTTTCTAATGTTGGTTGCTTTCATTCTCACATACATTTCAGCTCTTTCTAATGTTGGTTGCTTTCATTCTTACATACATTTCAGCTCTTTCTAATGTTGTTGGTTGCTTTCATTCTTACATACATTTCAGCTCTTTCTAATGTTGTTGGTTGCTTTCATTCTCATATACATTTCAGCTCTTTCTAATGTTGTTGGTTGCTTTCATTCTCACATACATTTCAGCTCTCTCTAATGTTGTTGGTTGCTTTCATTCTCACATACATTTCAGCTCTCTCTAATGCTGTTGGTTGCTTTCATTCTCACATACATTTCAGCTCTTTCTAATGTTGGTTGCTTTCATTCTCACATACATTTTTGCTCTTTCTAATGTTGTTGGTTGCTTTCATTCTCACATACATTTCAGCTCTTTCTAATGCTGTTGGTTGCTTTCATTCTCACATACATTTCAGCTCTCTCTTATGTTGTTGGTTGCTTTCATTCTCACATACATTTCTGCTCTCTCTAATGCTGTTGGTTGCTTTCATTCTCACATACA
Organism: Haliotis rufescens; assembly: GCF_023055435.1. NCBI lineage: Eukaryota > Metazoa > Mollusca > Gastropoda > Lepetellida > Haliotidae > Haliotis > Haliotis rufescens. The sequence goes on from NW_025963802.1 coordinate 22,670,714, forward strand.
TTTCAGCTCTTTCTAATGCTGTTGGTTGCTTTCATTCTCACATACATTTCAGCTTTCTCTAATGTTGTTGGTTGCTTTCATTCTCACATACATTTCAGCTCTCTCTAATGTTGTTGGTTGCTTTCATTCTCACATACATTTCAGCTCTTTCTAATGTTGGTTGCTTTCATTCTTACATACATTTCAGCTCTCTCTAATGTTGTTGGTTGCTTTCATTCTCACATACATTTCAGCTCTTTCTAATGTTGGTTGCTTTCATTCTCACATACATTTCAGCTCTCTCTAATGTTGTTGGTTGCTTTCATTCTTACATACATTTCAGCTCTTTCTAATGTTGTTGGTTGCTTTCATTCTCACATACATTTCAGCTCTCTCTAATGCTGTTGGTTGCTTTCATTCTCACATACATTTCAGCTTTCTCTAATGTTGTTGGTTGCTTTCATTCTCACATACATTTCAGCTCTCTCTAATGTTGTTGGTTGCTTTCATTCTCACATACATTTCAGCTCTTTCTAATGTTGGTTGCTTTCATTCTTACATACATTTCAGCTCTTTCTAATGTTGTTGGTTGCTTTCATTCTTACATACATTTCAGCTCTTTCTAATGTTGTTTGTTGCTTTCATTCTCATATACATTTCAGCTCTTTCTAATGTTGTTGGTTGCTTTCATTCTCATATACATTTCAGCTCTTTCTAATGTTGTTGGTTGCTTTCATTCTCATATACATTTCAGCTCTTTCTAATGTTGTTGGTTGCTTTCATTCTTACATACATTTCAGCTCTTTCTAATGTTGTTGGTTGCTTTCATTCTCATATACATTTCAGCTCTTTCTAATGTTGTTGGTTGCTTTCATTCTCACATACATTTCAGCTCTCTCTAATGTTGTTGGTTGCTTTCATTCTCACATACATTTCAGCTCTCTCTAATGCTGTTGGTTGCTTTCATTCTCACATACATTTCAGCTCTCTCTAATGGCAATGGATGTATGTCTACTGCCTGCATTACCACATACATTCGATTGCTCCCAAACAGAGTTGGTTTCAGAGTTGCTTCAGCCCTGTAATGGTCATGGATGAATATGTGTGTTGCTGGCATTCTCGCATACTTCTCAGTCCTATTTTGATAATGGCTTTTGTTGCATGACTGTTGTCAAAAATTTGAATTTCTTTAGAGTTGTGAGAGTTCCAGGCTGCATAAGTTGTTGTTCCAAATTAGATGTATGACATATGCCCTCCCTCAGCTACCGGAAGTGCAGAAGTTCACGTATAATCACATCACAGTGCTAGTCATCGGACTGTACAGACGTTTGAGATAGCATCCTTTGGTTATCCTTTGCTGACCAATCCATTCTCAATTGTATATATTATAGTCTGGTGTACTAGTGTGGTCCTTTCAGATTTACTTCAACGTAATTTATGCCTGAACTTAGCTCTTTTCCCAGCTTACTTCACTCATGTGTTGTTCCGTCCACCATTCTGTTTTTGCGACGTTGTCATGTCTTGTGGTTTGATATTTCAATATGCCTGCCTTAGCTCTTGTTTATGTGCTATTAATGTTCCTATTCTGGGCTCTCTGAGTATATAATAATACTCTTTATATAATAATTTTCTCTCGTAAAACTTTGAGTTACATGCCCCTTTCTCTTTGTTGACACATGCGTCTACTTTGCTTGCAACGTTTGTCTATTTCATTGAAATTATATGACTGTCGTGGCAGTAAATCATCTAGGGATCCCCACCTCCGTTGCGCCGATTGCACAGTCCCCTGTTCCATGTCGTCGCTGTGCAATCTTTGCCACTCTCTCCCCTCGTGACTTCACTGAATATCTCAGGTCTTGAGAAAACGACACACCCAATGTCCCCAGCCGGCATCCCCAGATGGCCGATCACATAGACACTTCGGAGGTAACCGATCACATCATTATTATCATCTACCACGCCGCAATCTTCACTATTAGAGCAATGCTTCTCCTCCCCAATCATCTACAGTGTTCACGCCCACCGTGTCCGCACCCATGGTCACCTCTTTGTCAATGCCCAGTGCTGCCATCTATCATGCCTCCCGGTTTTCGGCTCCTTCCTTGCACCATATCTGGATCCTGCCTGGGTTCATTGGATGCAATCCATGTACCCGTCATCTGTGGCTCAGGCGGCTCCTGGCGCCTCTTCACTGATCCCGTACCTGCAACTCCAGCCACTGCGGCATCCTCTGCTACTCTGGCAGGCACCTCTACGCAATCATATCAATATGTCCCTGCTGCCACTCACTATGACTATGACTACAACTACGTCACATCTGTCCTTTGTTCCTTTAGAGGACATCACTACTCCTGGTGACCTCATACATGTGGCTCTTACTCTCCCTGGTCTTCCCGCCGCACTTGCCGCCGCACTTCCCGCCGCACTTCTTCTCACGCCAGACATCGGTCCCGTAGTTGTTCCCCATTTTGCCGGCAACACAACTATCCATCAGACTCTTATGTGAGCTCAGTTGGTTTGTCCTTTAAGTTGACCATCCTGGAGTTGGACACGCACCTGGGGCTTAATCAAGTCCTGGATTGGATGGAGGACCGGTTGGCTTCGGTCCCTCCCTCCCCGGATGTTGATAAAAAGGACACTACTTGGTCCTCTCTTTCGTCCACCCCGCCGGATCCCAGGTTCCACCCTTGGCAATCTGGGCTGGAATTATGGAGTTGTATTGTGATTGGACTAACGAGTTAATGCATAGTCCAATTACAATAGCATAAATCGAAATCGACATCCGCTTTGTAAACTGCCGTGCACATTTTGGTCAATTGCAGGATTTGCAAAGCATGTGTACTGACAACTTAGCCTCAACAGATATTTTCCAAATCTGTTCATGGTTTTAATCAAGATGCTCATGTAATTTGATGCACCCTGCAAAATAGGACCTGATTTCTTAAAATATAGATCTTGATTATCGATCTGATCATCTTCACTGGGCAACACCATTTTATTTGAAGCCACTGCAAGTGATATGAGAGGTAGAATCTGATTGGTCAATAGGAGGGACATATAAGGGACAATACTTGTACTAGCCTCTGGTGGTGCAATGATTGAGCCCAGAAATTCCAGTCTAGTTCTAGTAGCCTAGAAACTTTTACAGTCTCTGGAAGATGGACCTTACTGAGGACAATCCTAGCTGGGTCGATCATTTTGGTACTATAATGTCTTTTCAACAGCATCAAATTGACCATCTACGTAATCTCCAGTCGGCCTTGGCGGAGATCATCACCACCAGGTGCCTCGGTTATCTTGCCTTAATGGATTGGGTTTCTGAGTTCAAAAGGCAACTCCTACGTCAGCCTTGGAGTGCATCCTCGCTCTTCAATGGCGCCATCTCTTGATGAAATGGTGCTTAGGCTCTGGAGCATGTCTCCAATCTATCCAAATTCAAAGGCCAAGGTCAAGCCTGTTCGCAGCTACAAGGTAATTCTGGAGGACCAGACCGCCTTCAGGCTGAGGTCAAACGATCAGCACCAGTAGCACATCAACAATCACATCAACATCACGGTTGTCTGGTGTCTTCACAACTAGGGGACACCTCACTCGTCATCCCTACTGTCTCGGACCTTCAGGTTCTTTCAGTTTGTGGATTGACTGTACTTGAGGTTCATCATCCAGCGCAGATCCCAAGTTGTCACAACATCTTGGCAGACACACTCTCCAGACAAGACAAAGTGGCTCCCACGGAGTGAATGCTCCATCCCGATGCCTTCACCCTCGTGTGCCAGCGGTTTGGCCTGCCACTGATTGACCTATTCACCACCAGCCAGAATTATCAGCTCCAGACCTACATCTGCCCAGTCTCAGACCCTCTGGCTTGGGCATTTGAAGCCTTCAGCGTTCCCTGGTCCATCTCCACCAGGACCTTAGTGCCAAGTGCTACTCAGCCAGGGCGGCGAAGGTTATTCTAGCATGACCAAGATCCAGGAACTTTGGTCACTTTTGCTGCTCTTGGTTGGAGGATCAACATGCAAAGTTTCATCCCCTAGCCTGGGATTTGAACATGGTTTTGAAGTTGCTCTGTACTGCTCCTTTTGAACCACTCAGCTCATCGTCTTTCTTCAATTTTACTAAGAAGACGGTATTTCTCTAGGCGTTAACTATGGCGGCTTAAGTCCATGACTTATACGCCTTGACGTCTCTCAAGTACGGTTCGAGAGCAATGTGCATGGTACTATCATCTGGGACTTAATTGCTAAGACTCAACTGCCAGGACAGCCGGACATATCTGTCACTGTTCCTCCCTTATCGTCAATAGAGGGTTCTGAGGACGAGGATGAACTACTTCTGTGCCCAGTTCATTGATCTAAGACACAACCTGCCCGTCTAGCCTACTTCCCAGACGTAACACTATCTCATGGTGGCTGTGCTCCATTACAACCTCACTGGTATGGAATCGTCCAGAGCCATCAAACCCCAATGAGAATCGAGCTGTCGTTTCGCCCATGGCTCTCCACAGCACTTGTTCCATTAAATCCATCATGGAGGGTTGTTTTGAGTGCTCAGATAATGTCTTCAGGAGTCATTATCTCCGAGATGTGGCTCTTGAGGATGTGCAAGGTGTTCATACTTTCGGTCCGCTGGTGGTGGCGCAGCAGGTAACAAACCCCAGACGGTCTTGACTTTTACACCTCGGAGCTGACCCTGGTAGAAATTACCCCAGACTAGAGGGTTTCATGTTTCCATTATTCCAGCTGCTTGAATTGGAATTTAGAACTTGGACAACACCCATTTCTACTTTTCTTCTTTTCGTGACTGGACTTCACACCTACTCTCTCTCAGGGAAGGTCAGTGGTTTCTCTGGTTAACTGGATTGGTTGAGGGTCTATCCTGAAATTCCATCAGAAAGGTATGCCCACCCCTCTGTTCTGTCTGATAAATATGCATTAAGGTTGTAATGCAGGATAAGATAAAAATAATTCGTAAAATCTAAATATATTTTACATTTTAGATACTTATCCTTCATTACTACGTCTAAAGTGCCCGCCCATCTCACTGCAAAGGTTTCAGATGTCGGTACTAGGAGTTACTGAGTGTGGTTATACCTGACTTTGCCACTTCTGGTCACATGGTAGCTGTGGAAGGGCATATTTCACACAACTGGTTGGAACAACGTCTGCAGCCAGAACCTCACAGCCCCGTCTTCCTAGTCAGAAAACAGCAGTAAAAACATTAAGGTAGTATTAGGATAAGTATCCAAATGTAAAAAAATATTTTGATTTTACTAAATAAGTTGGTTGTACTTCTGCTTCTTCTATTTGGGTATATGTTACAGCATTTTCTAATTAGGTTGGTCCCGTGGCCATTGCTCTCCCATACGTTTCATCGCTCTAGTGTAACACTGGTCATGTGTATATTACTTGCCTTCTCCCATACATTTCTTTTCTCTCTAATGCTATTGGTTCTGTGTCTATTGCTTGCTCTCTAATAGTATTGTTTGCATGACTATAGCTTTTCATCCAATATATTTTATTGCTCTACAATAGTATCAATTGCATGTGCATTGCATGCTTTCTTGCTTATGCTTCAGCTGTCTAATGGTAATGGATCTATTGCTTGCATTCTCACATACTTTTCAATGCTCTTTTGCTTGTCATAGCTTTCTCTCATAGTGCTGGGTGCATGTCTATATGCTCTCACATACATTTCATTGCTCTCTAATAGTATTGCTTGTGTTGATATTGCTTACTCTTATGCACATTTCTGGTCTGTACCTGTTGGTAACTTGGCAGCTCCTTGCATTCTGACATACATTTCATTGCTCTGTAATATTGTTGGTTGCATGTCTATTGTTTGCATTCTTGAATACGTTTTCTTCTCTCTTTAATAGTTTTGGTAAATGGCTGTTGCTTGGTCTCTCATACAGTTCAATGTTTCACATTGCATAGTGTTTGCATTGCTTGTTGTTGTTGTTGCCAGTTGCTTGCTGTCTTGTGTACATTGCATATTATTATCTACAATATTGTATGATATTATTTATTCTTTGTGTGTGCTGTCTTTAATGTAAATTTAATGTGGATAAACTATGTTCATGATCAATGGTTGGTAAAGGCCATATTAACATAATTGCAATGACAAGCACCAGGGCATTATCAGTTAGTATTGATAATCTCCAATAGAATAATTGTTTCTATGGTTGATATTGAAGACTGCAATTCTGATCAAAACTGTCTCACTCTCAGGTGCTAAAAAGTATACAACAGCTCTTAATTAACGTCATTTGATGTAAATTGCGAGATTGACAACAATGAATAACATACACAAAGTGTTTGTGTGTATGAGGGGATCCTGTGAACAGAGAACCTTAATGTCCTTCTGTTATGGTCCCCTCTTGGTCACCGAAAGTGAAATATATCATACCACATTAACCTTATAGCCAACCCAACTCTAAGTATGGGTTACAGCACGAAGACCTGGTGCGCCATGGTCGGAGTAATCTAATCTATTTAAACCAAGTCAAACATCTAAATGCTTAAAAAACATTGTTTTGTTGAAGGTAGTTTGAAAAATATTCAGGAACTCTATGCTTTCCTGGGAAAGTACTGTGTGAGTCCCCCCTGCGTGATGCACATGAAATATGTTGCCCGAGCCTTTTGCACATGGACCTCAACATTACTTGCCCTAGAGCAAACATAGCCCTAAACAGGACAATAGTAATTGTTTCTCTCTTTGTGTTGTTGAATGAAAATCTACGAAGTCACAAGTACATACAAATATTACAATGCATAGAGTAACATGTCAGTTGTGACACATTTTTCACGTAATTGTTCTACCTTCAAGGTAAATGATATTGGAAAAAAAAGTTCCGTCATTGCCAAGTCTTGTTTAACTAACAATTCAGTTGGTTGGAGCACTGTCCAAGAAGACAAAGGAGCTATGGTTAAAGTAATAGTGAAATTTAAATGCAGTCATTAATGATGGGAAGAAACACTAGCTTCTAGTCTACATTCAGCTTTAGTAATCTGCAGTACACTGTAATCAATAAACATTTCATTGAACTACTGTATTGTAGTTTCTGTAGTAAGATGCTTGATTTCTTTAAGAATTGACTGCAATATGCCTTGTGTTTATGGAAGCATAAATGTAAAAAGTGATATGCATACTGTGTAAATTCAGATAGATGATTGAAACAAAGTATGCACACCGTTTTTTATGTTTATGACTCCATTAACGCAGAAACATATTCTTATAAATAAGTAAGTCAACAATAAATACTTCACAGACTGCTTACTAAATCATTAACACAAACAAAAATCATTGACAACAATATAAAATCTTCCAGCGCAGAAGTGTAACTCAGCTCTGCCAATTCTGTTATAAGGACACAATAGTCTATGAGCATTGCCTAATTTGTTTGAGGGATTACTTTGTTAACCAATCAGATGCCACACAATCACATAATTATATTGAATTAAACATATTTACAGCCTTAAAATTGTGTCTTTGTGTAAACTCTCCCTTAGCTTTGATTTGCAACTTGAGGACCTGGGCGCAAGACCACAGTACCATAACACTGACATGCTTCAATACATTCATTGTGTTGTAGGGTTTATGTTAGAATTACAAGTAGTATTCATGTGAGAAGATACAATGATTACAATAATTACTTGAGATGATCTCTGTGATCTATCTACCACAGTTTCAAATAATTAAAGAAATTACATGGTTCCATTGAATATGTTTTTATTTTTGTTATGTTAATACAGACAAGTCTCGTTAATCTGACAATCGGCTTTATCCGACACAAATGATGGGAACCGATTTAATCAGTGTTATTTAGACCCATTAATCCGACACACCGATGCACCTAATTTGCAACGATTGCTGAAATCACTCATTAATCAGTCTCGTTAATCTGACACGGTGATCAGCGTACTCTGTGGTCATCTGCCCGTGAATACACAGCCCCGTGTTTTGATGCGAGACGAGTTGGCGAGTAGCTGCATATTTCAACGGCTGCAGAGATAAACTTGCTTAACAATACACAATTACTGCTTTAAATAACCAAAACAGGATTAATCACATGCCTAGATTACCTCAATCTCATTAAAATCGGATACAAGTTCTCGCTACCACTGAGGACATCCCATTACAGGTCACGTTAGAACGACCATTCGCGAACTTTGCCTGACCAATACAATACTAACAGGAAGTCAACATTAGCCACTAAGAAAACAGCTTTCTTAAGCATTGCGGCACTTGTTTCAAATTGGCGACTTCCTTTCCAGACTATGCTTTAGGAACCAGTCAATTTTGAATCAGTCATACAGTCCATAACAGTAGTTTTGTGTTAAATTTTAGTGGTTGCATGATTAGAAAACATATTCTGCTGACAATGTAAAACAACAATATGAATATTTCATTTTTCCTTTTCCTACGTGTTCGCATCGTTATCTATTGTGTAGTTGTCCAATTTTCGATCACGATCGCTTATACTACCCAATTTCATTTATCCGACATACTTGTTAATCCGACATAATCATATGCAACCAACAATGTCGGATTAACAGGACTTGACTGTAGATCATTCCTTCAGTCATCATGAGCGTGATAAGATATATTGCACTGTTGACGAGGGTGGGTGGGTAGCTAGTAGCATTTGATAACACACATGGACAAATGATAGAAACTAACATTTTTAGTCCACTTGCCGAAACTTGCCCTTCTGTACATTTGTGAGATTTTACATATAGTAATTAGTATGTCATGTGCTGAACTTACAAGGCCAAAGAAATGTTAAATAGACACCTACTTCAGATTGGCACATTATATCTTGGGTTGATCAAATCTTCTACATGTTACGTACTCAGTACCATCCTATTATTTTTATGAGAGCTGATCCAATTGATTTCACTTTGCACCCCTAAGTCAATTACAAACTCCATGTTTAGGATGAGCTGGGAGAGATATAGCTGAGTTGCAGTATGTGTTTGTGTTATGGAGTCTGATCATCATTCAAAAGCTTTTCTTTTTTTTCTTTTTTTTAATGTATTAAAGATATTTATGTTCTCAAGCATGATCGATCGTTGATTTCTTTTTCATTTCAACAATCAATGTGTACCTTTTGACAAATTTGAAACACCAATAATTACAGGCACACAGAGTGCTATATTTATGAATGTTTCCCATTTGGTAGTATCTGAGTACATGCTGACAGTCATCTTCATCTGGCTGTGAGCCTTGTCCAGACTGTGTAACACTGCAGCTGGTATCAACAAGCCGGCCTCCATCAGTCACCTTGTAACAGCTGGGACCAGTCAACCACTATACTAAGTCAGTTAGCCACCAGCCTAAAGGAACATCCCATGTTGTTCTTGGCGCAGCTACACCTGGATGAGGAGCATCTGCTTATTGTGCATTTGAGAATTAGAATAACAGTTAAATGAAACAAACTGCTTGCCACATTCTTATAACCAAACATATAACCTGTAATCAAAGACATAATTTGGATAGTTTAATGACTTATTGAAAATGTTACAGCCAATTTTGTCAAATTATGCATTTTTCCTTCGATTTATGTATAGGATAGCACAATGGTTAAGGCAGATTTTGATATGCAGTTACAGTGGTTTTATTGCCAAACTTCAATGGAATAAGTGGTTTACCTACTCACAAGACTTGAAAAAGGAAAAAAACCCATGATTTTTGTCAATGTTTTCACTGAGAATTAGAATAACAGTTACACGAAACAAACTGCTTGCCACATTCATATAAAAGTACATATTACCTGTAATCAAAGACATAATTTGGATATCTTAATGACTTAATGATTTAATAAAAATGTTACAGCCAATTATGTCAAATTATGCATTTTTCCTTTAATTTATGCAATTTTGACCCCGTGAAAATTGCAAGCCTACTACCCAAGGAAAATTGTGTACAGATACCTCCTTTATGCAATAGAAAAGGTTTAAGGTATACAGGAAAATGTGGGAACAAAAATCTTGTTTTTCACCCCTGGCCAACTGACTATACAGCCACATTCACACCTACTGACTGATCAGGTCACTTACAAAGTCACAGCCTATTACTACACTGTCCTATTCATCAGATCAACAGCAACGACTAATATGAAAGGAAGTGTTTAGACACTTACTGGGAGTCTCTTTGACAGTTGGAAGTTATTGTCAGGTACACAGTCAGCTGGGTAGTTAGTTCTATACGTGTCTGTCAGCTGGCTGGGTGTCTATAGCAGCACGCACACTGCCTGCACAGGAGAAAAAAACATGTCTATTACATGCCTGACATGTATACATTTCACAAACTGGGATCAGGGAAGTTAGAGATCACTCACATGTCAACATCAGCTTGAATGTTGGTGACCTTGTATTGTGACAATGTGAAGAAAAGATTAGGATAGCCTGTTGTAACTTCAGTCTCCAGTTACAACCAGACTATGGTGCTACTATTCCATGTCAGTGAGGCATGGAAATCTTGGTTCTATTTTGGATATCACTACTTAACATGGCCTTTAAGAAAACATGAAATGAGTACCTCAGGTGCCATGGTTTTAGATCATTGTAATAAGTCGTATTATAGCAGCAAAATATATACTTTTACTGTAGTAAAAAGTACAGTATTGTACTATTTGATACTTCTGTTACTTCATATTCTCATCTGTTAGATCAAGGGCAGATCCGGCATTTTTAAAAGGGAGAGTTCCAAAGTATCAAAATTCTCTTTCAGATAATTTTGCTGCCTACATATATTGTTTTTCAAAAGGGGATGGCCGGACCCCCTCTGGATCTGCTTATGTAGATGACATCATGTTATTTTAGGGTAGGTGGAACATTGCTAAATACATGGACTTTAAGTGCTTTATTACCATTAACTGTTAACTTATTCCTGGCAAACACTTTGTGGACAGAAGAGATCAGTACAAGTTGCACCATACAACTTCATTTCTCCCTCCATAAATGCAAACACGAACACTGAAGTGAACTTTCTGCTATATTGGATAGTGTTTACAAAATCAGGTTTCGCGTATGCCGGTTATGAGACGCCTATTACATCAGATATATGTCAAAGTCAGCTGCAAAACATACATCCCTGAATTCCCCATACAATTTAGAAACAAATGACATTGACATTTTCATTGTTACTATTACAAAATGTCTAGATGATATCAAGTAAAATAAATTAGGTGTGGAAACGAATGCTGTGCTCGGTGAACTGCGCTTGTTTGAAATGTAAACAAGGCAAAATTCAGCAACATGTCTGGCTACATGGAATCATCCATGGAACAAGTGTCAAGCTGTCAATGGAGATCCCACAATACGTTTACCAGTTTATACCTACGACACGATCTAGAGGGACTATACTCCCTCAGCCCCTCTTCTGTTGAAGAAGTGTGTGTGTGACTGGTGGGTGTGGTGTATGTGTGTGTGTAAAGATCCCAGAAAATACCACAAAATGAGGTAGGTTAGCCTTTGGTTTATTGTTGACCAGGTTGGACAGATCACTGACTTATCATCTGGGATCATAGATCCTTGGTGTTGTCGTGGCAGACTTCAGATCCGGATTTAATGACAATCGGAAGTGACGTCACTTAGGAGAATGAACCAAAAGTCACGTCATGAAAGACCTCAGAACCGGAGGGAAACCTCATAAGTATGGTCATATATCACCAAATAAGTAACAATTATGATGTCATAGCATGGCAAGGATGCCACAAAGTGCCGAAGTTTTTCAGGTTTGCAAAGGTAAAATCAGAAAGTTCGGCATTGGTTCATACTAGGGCGAGGCCTGGGGCTGGGGCGGGTAACTCAGGTACTCAGGTTGGGTGGGTACGGAGTAGGAGCCAGGTACCCACAGGACTACCAAAACCCATGGTTAGTCACAGGATTATATTGTTTAATTAAGGGCAAAAATTATCTGGAACTCTATGGTTACACTATAAGTGACATATGTTCACATTTCTTTCCGACTATACACACATTCCTTCTGACTTTATATGTTTGCATAAAGATAAAACTTCAGCCAACTTCAGTGTATGCATGACCAGATCATTTTATACCTGTATCTAAATACATTTTGACAGGAGTATGGTCAAACGTTTCCCAATCGGACATTTTGTACCTATCTCTTGAGACCTACAGCGGGTACCCGGGTACCCAGGTAGTAAATTTGGACTCATCCCAGCCCTAGTTCATACCCCCGTGTTTTCTATGTATTCCCCTACTTCACTGCTGCCAATTATCTGGAAGTACAAGATGATAGATCCCGCCTGTCCGGTAAATACTGGCTGTGATGTAATAGAGGTAGGATATTTGTAGGAATTATCAAACAATAGTTATCATTGTGTATGATTCTAAGAATACCACCTTTATTACATCAGGAAATAGTTCCTCCCACCTCCCCAATATATCTTACATGTATTCAATGAAGATTATTGGAAAGAAGTGATATTTTCCCGCCTCACAGATGCATTGTGACTAAGGATAGGGTTTTCCTAAAAAAGAATGGGATAATTGGAAGAGGATGTTGAAAAAAAGATTTTATGGTGTGATTATTGCCAAAATAGAAATTTAGGGCTCTGATGTAATAGAGGTATTATTCTTAGAATTATACACAATGATAGCTATTGTTTGATTTCTAAAAACTTTGGGCTAAAAGAGTGAAGATCTGCCCTACCAAAAGCTAAAAAACATCTAAAATGCACTATTTTATATATTTTTGCACAGATTGCAAACCTGCATGTTTAAAGACCAGTTTGAAGAACAGCGTGAACATGAACACTTGTTCATTCAGTGATTCAGTGATTCAGAGATTCAGTGACCATTTGAAGACAAACAAAATTTAATGTCTTTATTTTTCTGGAATCATTTTTTTCCATCTACTAAGCATGATATCCTAATAAAAAACTTCCTTTTTATTTTAATATTTTCTCACAGTCACACACTTTTGTCAATCTCATTCAAATTATATCTTAGTTCTTTCTACCGCTAAACAAAGATCTGAGGACATGTGGGCCATGTCAGAACAACCTTTCATCTGACCTATCAGAGCATCGCTTATCAGATCATGAAAGTGACAGTTGGAATGTGGCGTTTGATCATGCAACTTTAAAAAAATACACAAGGTATTCCAAACGACAGTTATGGGCTTTATTTCTGTATTCTTACAATCTGGACCATCTATGACCAGCTATGTTCTTTTGTTCAGTTTTTAATTCTTTAATCGAGTAATGTCGAAATATGTTTCGAAGCATAGTCGCCAGTTTGAAACTTGTGCCGTATAGCTCGATTTAGCTGCCTTCTGATTGGCTGTTGTCGACTTCTTGTTAGTCATTCCATTGATCGGTCAAAGTTCGCGAAAGGTCGGTCTGACGTGACCCGTGATGGGATGTCCTCAGATCTTTGTTTAGCAGTAGCAAGAACTAAGATCTGATTTTAATGAGATTGACACTTTTGTCTTTAATTCTTCAAGAAACAAGGCAGCAAACATAATGAACTGCCAAAAAAGACAATCAACATAATATTCATTTACATTTCTGTAACATGAAGGGTAAAAAGAGAGTACATGTAATAACTGTTGACATGGCAGAGTTCTCGTCTTTATGATGTGTATGGGGTCGATGCATATGGGTCATTCTCATAATTGGTCCTGTTTTTCATTACATCATTTGACCAAATTCAAAAGTTAACCGACTTCACGCATGACTTAAAATCATTGTGAAAAAATCGACACAATATACGTTTTTTCCTTTGGACAAGAGGTTGGTCACATGATCGCAAAATTGACGTTCATACATTTTTCGCGAGACCATGTTCTTGAAATCACGTAAACCCTGACGGACTGCTTCCACATTCTTGGGGGAACCCCTGGGAATTCCCCATCACAGAAGTGTTCTTGCTGATCATTTAGACCCTTTAATATTGAACTCAGCGTTTTAGCATACACTGAGAAACATCAGAGAGTTTGACTGCACGATTGTTCACGAATATCCTCACTATGACCTATTCTAGTGAACAAATTGAAGAAATGCACATCCAAACTATTGTTTCAACAGCTGGTTGTTGTATGGCTGTCAGTGTAAACATGAAGTCACACATACTAAATATAATTGTTTATAGATCTAGGCCTACATCCTTTGAGGTAAGAAATTGTGATAGAATATTATAAGAATTGATTTTCACTTTGCATGAGTTCATTGGAGTATGAACCTACATAGAGTGAGGACCAAACCTGTTGAACGTCAGAGCTTAATGAAAAGGTTCTTTTTATGTTTGTGTTACACCAGTTACAAGTGCTGTCACAGCAAAGACAATTTTGTGCATGTAATATACTTCTTAACATTGATTAAAATATATATGTAGTTTTAATATTGTTTTAATGTACTGTATATATAGTTCTTATTTTAAAAAGCATATATGTAAAATATATAAATGAATAGTTTGCCTACTATATGTGTGACACTTGTCGTTACCCTCACCGCTTTTGACATAGCCATGAGGAACGTAGTTCTACAAATAAAGTAATACATTTTCTAATAAACCTGGAATGATATATTGCCATGAGACCAGGGTCATTACTACATTATCAGAACAATGAAGTTAATGATAATATAAAACGAATTGATGTCAAATTGTCATTGGTGTAACAGTGATTTAAGATTTGTTTTATGGTGTCTTAATGCTGTTCTTACAAAACATAATTAAATTCCATTTTCTGTGAGACATGAAAAACACATTTAAGTCACATTTACATTTTACATTTGATGAAAGAGTGTGTTGGACATTGCATTATATCAGTGGCATTATAAATTAGGTCATTGGAATAACAGTTGTGTTGTGAGGTACCCGGGTACTTAGATTTCAGCTATTTATGATTTGCTGCACCACTGACAGTGCAATTGTTTTGACAAGAATATCATTTTATGTATGTATGCCTCAAGTAGACTGTAACACTAGGGGGGGTAACAAAGTATAATGAATAGATCATAAATGAGCCATATAATTATGAAATTGGTCAAAACATTACAATTTTTAATATGATTAAATTATGTAAAAGGGGATTCAATCTTGTTTACTTTCATAAATGAATGTATTTTGTATTCAAATATTGTTTCTATTCCCCCCCAAATGGTCATTTTGTGAGAATTCTTCAACTAAACATAAAAAGGACCAATTTTGAGAATGATCCATATTTAATAGCTCACCTCTACTATGTATTTTTACCCAACCAATTGTGCTTTTTAGTGACCATTTAAAAAATATAATGTTACCCCTATAAATCTTTGAAAAAGAATGTTTGCAAATAAAAACTGAAAGACCTGATGTAGATTTTTAGGCCATGAAAGAAATAATTATTAGATTTTTACCCCTGTCTGCCTCATTAACACACAATCTCCCATCATTTTGCCTACAAGGAAAATGTTGTAGTGTTTCTATCCTTGACAAAAATACATACCTATTCCTTCCACACATTCACGCCTCGTGTGAACCACAGCCATCAACAGTTAATGTACACAGATATCCTAAATACAAAATCTAATAATTTGTTGTAACCTTAAATACATTTATTTTTCTGTGTAACATCTTTCACTGTGCATGCCAATGAAATTTCTCAGTGAAATGAGCAATTAAGCAGTCTTCCCTAAAGGCAGTAGCACACACAGGAAGGAACAAACTTGTATGAATATATGATGTGACAGTTGTTCAGATTCTGTGGTACGTGTGTTAGATGGGGCATATTGGCAAAGCTATCATTATACTTGGCTTCATTGTGTGTCTTCACAATCCAATGGCCTGGGGAATTGTTCATAATATGTATCACTAGTTTATCTCATCTAGTCTAGATTCTAGAATATTTACAGGTTGCCATGGTATACCTGGAACATTGTTGTCGTCATTAAACAACATTCATTCACTCATAACTGTTTCGATCAATTATAAAATGAACGTGTACATGGTAGAGAAGATCGAACTGTTTCATTATCAGAAATCAGAACTTACACAAATGAAACAACATTGTTCCAAGTGTGACTGATGTCTTGTTCAGGGTAAAAATGATAACTACACTGCCTCAGGTATGTATGATGTTTATCTTTACAGCATAACGTCCAGTCTCCGTCCACTTCGGACATTCACACCAAAGAATGCCAGGCCAGTCACCCCAAAAGATGTGTTCCTGTATCACTCCAAGAAGAACATGAGTTTTGTGGGACCAGGTGAGGCATCAGTCACTGTCACATCTGTGCCTAGTGCAGAAGACTTGTAAACTTAATGACAAGTGTTGTCCACCTGGTCATAGCAAGACAGCTGGAAGTCTGCAGCTGAAGGGAAGTAACTCTTGATGACAAACTAAAGAAGCAGTAAAATCTCCAAACATATTAGAATAGAGTTGCCCTTCCATCCCAGCTACATGTGTGTCATCTATATATATATATGTGTGTGTGTGTGTGTCCTAACCCTGCATGCCAAGTCTTCTTCACATCACATCTTCATGTGTTTACCGGGACTGCATTGTTCTGATTCTAGATATTTTAACACAAGGATAACTTCTAACCAACTCTATTATAAAGATACTTAAAGATAGTCATAGAATCATTCTAAATTGCTGGAAGGTCTAAAGTATTACATGACCTTAATGTGTCTCAATTGAAGTCTCTTCCTCGTAGAGCCATTAGGAGAGATCTCCTCCTAAACATTAACATTTTCATAAGACCTTGTTACGGTATCAAGCCACTAATAATTGTTTTCATTCCAACACTGAACCAGATGGTCATATGGATGTACTGAGTAATACATATCAATGTTTTATAGCTGAACCTGAACATTACTTCTCATATGATTATTATAAAAAAAATGTTTAAGAATCCTTTTCAACAAGAGAAAAAAAGAGGTCAATAGGTTGTAGGCATTTTAGTAAATTTGAGTTAATAATACTATTTTGTTAGTATGATGAGTACCTTCCCACAATGCAGAGTTTTGTGAAAGCCTCCTACATCTGCAGCACCTAATTCCATTGACTGCTTGTGCGCAAGGGTCCGACTCGATCTTCATAGACTGATATGAGTTAAATGGCATCCCTCATGTTTCTTCGCACAAGATGTATTATATACTGAACAACATAAGTTCCTGTGACATTCAATCAGATTTAATGCAATTTTTTTTTATCAAATCTGAAACAATTTCAGTTTGCAACAGATAAAAGACTCCTGTAAGTGTTCAAATGGTTTAATTTGTCATACTGACTTCAGAAAATGTGTGATTTCATAAAAAACATGAACATGCCAAAATGTCAATTTACAAATCAATAGCGTGTGTGTCCACACAAGCAAGCAACACATCTTCATCTCTTCATCGCGGGGGGCACAGGTGGCCCAGTCGTCTAAGGCGCCGCGATTTGCTGTGCAGAGTTGCGTCCCTTTGGCACGCCAGAAACCTAAGATTGTGGGTTTGAATCCAGGTTCGCCCCGATTATGTTTCTAGGTTTGTCAGCACCATACCCGTGCTCGTGGGTTTCACCAAAGTGGTAAATGTCTGAGACCTGCATCACTTCGGGCTTTCCTCCCACATTAAGCTGACACGCCGCGATATTACTGGAATATTGTTAAAAGCGGCGTTAAACCCAACTCACACACTCACTCATCTCTTCATCGCACAAAGTCCTGCGGGATATCTGTCTATATCTGCTGGAGCATGTTTCGAAGTTCCTGGTGTGTCTGTGGAACACGTAGTTGACGTTGAAGGCGCCGATCCATCTCATCCCACATTGGTGAGAGATCAGGGGAGCAAACCGGCCAGGTGATGACATTCATGTTGTTTTGTTGAAGAGAATCCTGAACAAGTCGAGCAATATGAGGCCGGACATTGTCATTTTGAAAGGTAATGCCAGGGCCATGACGACGCTAAAAAGTCAGGGATGCTTCTTGCAGTCACTGTTGCTGGCTGGAACCGATTTCGTAGCTGTGTTGTTCGAATTCAGTTGTCTTGTTGATTATTGGTTAAGCGTGGCCTGCCACTCTGAGAATGGTCTGTGACTGCATTCGTCTGTTGCCAAATGGTGTTTCTGTGGACGATAAATTGTCTTGCAACATCATGTTGACTCGATTCTGCTTCAAGCATACCAATTGCTTGCAGACACACATTTTCGGACAGGCATGGCATTTCGTAATGTTGAATAATTGTGTAATTTTGTGGTTGTTGTCAGCATGACAATATGGAATCCCGTCAGCGCACACGTTTTTATACCCATTCTTGGGCAGTGAAATGCATGGGGCTTACATAAAAGTCAACTTTTGAATGGAATGCATGCTTTTCTGTAGCAGTTGCGTTTTTGTGATTTGATTCCATACATGTACTACAATATTGAAGACCAATCTTTACTTGTTTGAAAAATACTCTAAAATATTGGTGTCACAGGAACTTTTGTTATTGAGTATATCAAAACTATTGGTACCGGTAAATACAATTATAATAAATGTGAAGGATAAATTCAAAATTATTGATTAAACAGAATAGCAGTTCCACTGATATGGCATTATCTATGACCCCACTGCTGTTTAATTATCTGCTCTTGCAGGAACTGATATAATTCTTAAGGGGAGAAACAATATTCCAATGATGCCAAATATACCACTATAAAATTATATACAATCTTCCAACAACTTTTGGTAACTTACGTGAATCCCTCACTTGCCTGTTATTGGTAAACAGAAATTATGTTGGCTTCATTATGAAATATATTTATCTTATGATCATGGTTACAAAGTTAGAGCACAAATATGTTTTTATGTTCCAAATCATAGCTTTGATAATAACCAAGTTTGTAGAAGCAGAAAAAAAGCACTGTGTCTAGCGGACCACAAACACGTGTTGAACAGCCAATCCCCTTTAGATGCAACCCAACCCGGCTTCAACAACTGTATGACCCTACTCCAGTACTAATAGGATACACTGCCCTGTGTAGGGCGTCTGCTGTACTTTATGTCTGTCATGTGTTGTGTCATGTGTCATGTCATGTGTCATGTTATAATGACACATACTTTTGTTTACTCATATTGTTATACATTAATCTCTGAAAATTTTGATTGCTGTTAAATTGCTCCTGATGTCAGTACCTAATTAAAATTAGAAAAAAGATGTTGGTTCTCTGGCATATACATATGAAGGCCAATATCCTGGCCTTGTATAGATGACACTCATTGATCACAGTTTCTGACACTAAAGTTATCAAGAGGTTTGTTGACAATTATTTGTCAAGCTTCTTCGCCTGAGAGACAGTTGTTTACATTTTCAATCTAAGTATTGTGTTGTTAGATTTAACTGTTCATACCATTCCATATGACAGATGAGCAGCCATTAGAGTGTGGTGAGTGCATTCTACCTCTGTCACTGCTGTCCTAGCTGCCATAGCTCCGTATTTACCTCCCCTTCTTAACACTCCCCTGTGCTGTGTGGTGACGCTGACATGAGGTCACATCCTCACGTCTGTGTGCTTGTCAACAGTCAAATCTGACAACCTTCTAAGAAGGAACTATTATCAGTTTTTGAGAACAGATAATCTTCAGGTGCAATTTTCCAATATAGGTATAACTTTACCCAGTGTCAAGATTGTAAAGGGGCTTAGAAAAGTGAACTGCCAGTCACATGACGAGACATCCCAGAAGCCAGTTCTTACCACCCCACAGGAAGTCATAACACCAATGACAACATTTGTAAAACTTCTTCATACACACATGTTGAGCCACATGGCACAGTGGTGTCTGCTTCTTGTCTGCAGGGGATAGGGGCATGGCCTGCATCTCTCCATCTCTCTTTAGAATGTTCTGATTCTATACCCATAGTTGTGTAAAGAAGTTAAAATGTTGTATACACAGTGCTGACTCAGCTCATGTTTAATGTTTATAAATGTAATATGTTTGTTCCACTGACAGTTTGGATTCAAACACAGTAAATTCAGACAGTATTCAAATATAAAATCTGTATATATATATATATATAATCTTATATGTCACCCTGTGTGTAATGCTCTTGTTTCTCAATCATATCTCACATCTTCTTGACTAATCTTTGCACAAATATTTTGAGGTTATTACTTTAGTTTTGACATAGGTAAGTTACTGGGTATTCTACATCTGATATGGCTTTAACCATATGCTCTGTGAAACTACATTTTGCATGGATAATTCAAACAATGACGTATTGAAATAATGGGTGGCTGGTTTTCTATACTCCATACATCATGTGAC
Source organism: Haliotis rufescens (assembly GCF_023055435.1). NCBI lineage: Eukaryota > Metazoa > Mollusca > Gastropoda > Lepetellida > Haliotidae > Haliotis > Haliotis rufescens. The sequence goes on from NW_025963802.1 coordinate 22,690,938, forward strand.
CTATAGGGCCTTGTTGCTGTAGTAATTTAGTATTCATATTCATCAAAATAATGATATTTAGTCCTTTAATAGATGCTGTAACCTACCCTCCTGTCTTCCTGGGCTGGGTAGTTGACTCTCCATGGGGCTTTGTCAGTATTTATGTATTTGATCTTAAGCCATGACCATTTTCTGCCTAATATTAGATGTGTACAACCTGTGAATGAAACTGACTTAACTCATCCTCCACTGATAGAATATTTTGTAAAACCAACCTGCTTTCAGATGTGATCTTAGAGTGCCTGGGCCTCAGCTGGGAGCTTCACCGGCCATTTCTCCAGAAGTCTGGAACCCTGGCCACTTTGCTGCTCTCTGCCCTGGACCCCACCTCACAGAAATATTATCGAAGCTCTGCCTCTGAGACCCTGGATAACTACATTAAAAAGAGTGAATTCTACAGCAATGAATACCGTGACATCAGTCAGCGACTGAGCGTTGTGGGTGATGCTCCTGGAGAAAAGAGGGGCGTCGGGCATCCTGCTCACACATCACAGCAGAGGACAGGAACAGTGGCAACAATCACACTGGACATAGATGATGCTCTGGTCACTAAAAGAGGTGGGTGTTTGTTGGAATAGTAACACTGGACATAGATGATGCTCTGGTCACTAAAAGAGGTGGGTGTTTGTTGGAATAGTAACACTGGACATAGATGATGCTCTTGTCACTAAAAGAGCTTGGTGTTTGTTGGAATAGTAACACTGGACATAGATAATGCTCTGGTCACTAAAAGAGGTGGGTGTTTGTTGGAATAGTAACACTGGACATAGATGATGCTCTGGTCACTAAAAGAGGTGGGTGTTTGTTGGAATAGTAACACTGGACATAGATGATGCTCTGGTCACTAAAAGAGGTGGGTGTTTGTTGGAATAGTAACACTGGACATAGATGATGCTCTGGTCACTAACAGGTGGGTGTTTGTTGGAATAGTAGCACTGGACATAGATGATGTTCTGGTCACTAAAAGAGGTGGGTGGTTTTTGAGAGACTTGATTTTCTTCTTTTTGTAATTCCAACATAAATTGCTTGTGGTGTAATAATGAATTGTGTTGCAGCTGTGGCTGTTGCCCTAGGCAACCTGTACCATGATGAACTGGAGGTTGATGTGAATGACGTGGCTGGAGTGCTGGTTGTAGCTACAATCCTTGACTTCAAATCCCTTGTTGATGGGTCAGTACTGTTAAATTAGATATAGTTACATCTGGAGCTTTCTTTTCATTGTCAAGACACACACATGTTAATGTGATGTAATGATTGACTTGTTGAATGACAAGGATTCCTGTGACAATGAACATACATGCTGCTTCTGTAGAGCGATCACTATGTAGGTGGTTGTGTTGCAGGTGTTGTGACATCATGTTGAAGTCTATCAGCTCCAAGACTGCATGTACATATCACCACACTGCCTCTCATGTAAGTAACCTAACTGTTACTGAATCTCAGGATTTCCTGAGTAGCCAGTAGTAAAGGAAAGAGTTTAAAATGAATTTGGCAATGATTTGGCTCACCTTGACTCTGTCTACATCATGTTTCAGTACCACCAAGACCATGTGGTGGTGGCTTGTGAGCGATGGCTGGAGCTTAATCTCATTCCAAAGGTTAGAGTTCTCTCCCTTCACTATGTTGACTGGTTGACAATGTGCAGTTGTGCTTTTTATCTTGAAGCTGATGAGATCAATGACGCATTTTTATATATGCAAACATTCAATTTAAAATGGGCAACACTTTTACGAAACTTAAATTAAACAACTTTTAAACAACTTAAACAACTTTTGTATATTTTGTTATTGAAAACAACTTCACAAGTTAATAAAGAGAATTTATGTATGTCAACTTCTTTATTATGAGGAACACAACGTTTCGGAGTATATGCTTACTCCTTCATCAGGTGAATGAATGCCCTTACTTACTTACTTACTTTGGAGATTTAACGTGTGCTTTCCCGACTGATGCGTATTTCGCACACGGGCCCGGCCAGGCCATTTAATGTGTTTCCGAAAGGGGCGAAAGTGGTCTGGGCAACCCAAGAGGGGGGTTTAAGGGTTGCTTATATAGAATTTGGGAATTTTGAGATTTGGAATAGATGCCGATGGGGTTGGGGAGGAGAACTAAGGGAGCTGGGTATGGTGGATGTTTGTTTGTTTATGTGATTTTGATTTGGTAGGTTATTGTGTTTTTAGATGCGTTTTATTAGTTCCGTTTTTATTAAGAATACGCCTAAGGCCTTGAAGTTTTCTAGTTTATTTTGTGGGTTTAGTATTGCTTCTAGAGTGAGAGCCTTGTTTAGATTGAGGGTGGTTTGTAATGCTGTTCGATGTCTTAGGTAGAGTGTGCAGTGGATGAGTGCGTGTTCTGGGGTTTCTGGTTGTTTGCAGTGTGGGCAGTTACCTGTAGTGTGTTTTTTTATTTTTTTTAGGTGGTTATTTAGGTTGGTGTGTCCTGTTTGGAGTTTAGTGATTACTCTGTCGATTTTTTTTGATGGATGGAGAATTTTTGGTTTGGTTAGTGGTTTGCTGAGCACTTTTTTGATTTGGCTATTTGAGTTTAGATATAGGTTATGCTATTTTTGTGTGATTTTTTGCTTGTTTACACTTTTAATTTCTGATTTTGAGATGGGTATGTTTAGCTTATTTCTGGGATTTTGAGGGATAGTTTAGCTGCTTTATCGGCGTTTTCATTACCGTATATTCCTACGTGGGCGGGTATCCACAAGAAGGTTATGTGTTTGCCTGCCTTAGTTAGGTCGTTGGAGCTTTTAAGTATTTGATTTATTAATTTAGGTCGGTTTTTGGTATTTTTGTTTTGGAGGGCTTGCAGTCCATTTAGAGAGTCGGTAAGTATTAGGATTTTTGTGTGTTTTTTGGATTCTTGATTATGGAGGGCTGAGGCCATGCCTATTAGTTCTGCCATGAATATTGATTGGTTGTTTGGGAGTCAGAAGGATTGTGTGGTTTTAGTTGGTTGTGTGGTATGGACTCCGAAACCTGTGTGTTTGGAGGTCGGATCTGAGGATCCGTCCGTGTAAATGTGACACCAATTTGGCCAATTTTCGTGTATGTATGCTAGTGTTGTAGTTTTAGCTATGTTTGGGTCGGTTTGTTTATTTATTTGGCTAGCTAGTGTTGTGTCTATTTTGGGTATTTTAAGTTTAGGGGTGAAGATATTTGATTGTTTGCAGTTTTGTTTAAGATTTTTAATTTGGTGTTCATTTAGGTAGTGTTATTCTTTGGGATATTGGGGTAATTAAGGGGTGTTTACGAGCTAGAGCTTGGTTTTGGGGGCTGATGTTTTGGTTTATTAAGTTTTTGATGAGAGGGTTTGATTGGGACGCGGCCCAGAAATTTAAGCTTAGCTGTTCCCTGCGTAGACTTAGTGGCTTTTCTCCTGTTAAGGCCTGAAGTGAGGTGTAGTAGGTGCCATGTTGGGTGCTTGTAATTAGTTTTAGAGCCTGATATTGGATTGAGTCTAGTTTTTTGCTTAGGGATTGGTTTAGGGTGTCGTATATGGCACATCCGTAGTCTATTTTAGATCTAATTAGTGATATATAGAGTGAGAGGAGGGTATCTTTGGAGGCTCCCCAGTTAGAGCCAGTTAGGCATCTTAGGGTGTTTAGGTCTTTACTGCATTTAGTTGTTAGGTTTTGGATGTGAGCATCCCAGGTGAGATGTTCATCGAAAATAAGTCCTAAGAATTTGGTTTGTTTTTGAAATTTGATTGTTTGATTGTTTAGCTGGATGATTGGGGAGGCGGGTTTCATGTTTTTATGTTTGAATACTATTCCTGTTGTTTTTTCTAATTTAAGGGAGAAGCCCCATTTGTCAGCCCATTGTTGTATTTTATTAAGAGATTTTTGGAGTAAATTTTGGACCATTTTCTTGCTCTTAGTGCGGATCCAGATGGCTCCATCATCCGCGAATTTTGATGTGTTTACTTTAGGGGATAGGCCCTTGAATAGATCGTTTATCATTATATTGAAGAGTGTGGGGCTGGGGATACTGCCCTGTGGAGTGCCATTTTCTAGGGGACATTGGTCCGAATGAATGCCTTACTTACTCAGGGTTTGCCCTAGACATTAAAAATTGGGAGTCATTATGACCCCAAACTTTTCAGATTAGGAGTCATTCATCAATTTTTGGGAGTCATATTAACTAATCTCAGAATCTCGCTATCAGGATGAAAAATTAAGTAAACATAAACCAAGGTAAGATTTTAACTTTTTATATTCTTCATAATTTTAACTGTAACATAAATATCTTTGATTCACAAAGTCAAGTATATTGGGCCTAATACTCGATAAATCTTTTTTTACACTATGAATCATAAATAACTTATATTCTAATCTTTTTGGAAACTGTGAAAAGTGCAATGTAGATCGTGATAGGTACTAGGCAGAGCATGTATACTGTTCTGTTGGTCGTCTACCACCTGCGACTCGACCTTCGTTAACTCTTTCAACACCAGTCAACCAGAAGTGTTTACTGCTGGGACACCGAGTTCCCAGAGACTCTTTTGTGATAGATGAAGCCAACATTTATCAAAGAAAATACCTGCTTGTAAAATATATTTGCCACTAGAGCGCTCTACATGTTATACACCATTTGAAAGGTCTGATCCTATGGTTATAAATATGAAAGTTATGTTTTTCACATTATATAAAATAATGCATTTACAACTTAATTAAGTTCGTTGTAAATAAAAAATGTAAGCTAACACGTTGTTAACATCCAGATTAAGGACCAAGGAAGCAAAAACTTGACGATTTTCGGCAAATATAAGATTTCATAAAATCCACTTACCTATTTCTGTTTTATTTTCATTGTTTACGTAATTGGAAAATCATTTTAAAAAGAATTATACCCATTTCCCGATAACAGCGGCTGTCCCCTCAGTAACATGAAGAAATACCCCCGTTTTCGAGACTTCGTATGAAAAACACGTTCGTCGAAGAATGGCAAATGACACATCGCTGGAAAGCTTATTCCTTTATCTACACGCTCGTAACATCGGCTGTTTTTTCCCCGTAGTTATAACAAGCGAATTCATTGGATTAAAATTGGTTTCCAATGACACTTTCTTGCCGAAATCTGCTACAAGTTTCGTGATTGGTCAATTTTGAGCACGTGACCTAAGGCAGCCAATCAAATTACAGCTGTGATACCAAGCTCGTGTTTGATAAATTTCAGAAGTTGGCGAAAGGTTTTTGTTAAATCGTGTTATTCTGAACGTTTTAAGCAGGAAATCACGATATATGTTAAAAATATGGAACTTCGTGAATGTATCGTGCTAGGTTACGAGCTGTGACAAAGATTTTTCATGCATATATTTTTGCATTAAACATCGTGTCCGAGCCGAGAATTCAAGGCGATGAAAGCCGAGATGTCTTATATTACACGCGATCGCACGAAAAGATGGAAATAATAACTAAGGTGTAAGCTTGATTACGTTTAGATATATTTTTGTTGATTTTATTTATTACTTTGTATAATATATTTAAAGATTTGTTTAAAACGTCTTTATTTTGCTCTTTGACATGTTCGATGTGGACCCTTGTCGAAATGTGTGTCCGAGAATTTTATTTTCAATAATATCGCGGGGAAATAGTGAATAATTTTTTAATTTATCGATAAAAAATTATAAATTGAAATGGAATCTAATATATTATACAAAGATTGGTTTAGGGTGTCGTATATGGCACATCTGTAGTCTATTTTAGATCTAATTAGTGATATATAGAGTGAGAGGAGGGTGTCTTTGGAGGCCCCCCAGTTTGAGCCAGTGAGGCATCTTAGCGTATTTAGATCTTTGCTACATTTAGTTATTAGATTATTTATGTGAGCATCCCAGGAGAGATGTTCATCGAAAATAAGTCCTAAGAATTTGGTTTGTTTTAGAAATTGGATTGGTTTGTTGTTTAGATGGAGATTTGGGGAGGCGGGTTTCATGTTTTTGTGTTTAAATACTATTCCTGTAGTTTTTTCCGAGTTAAGGGAGAAGCCCCATTTGTCAGCCCATTGCTGTATTTTGTTAAGAGATTTTTGAAGTAGGTTTTGGGCCATTTTAATGCTTTTTGTGCGGATCCAGATGGCTCCATCATCCGCGAATTTAGATGCGTTTATTTTAGGGGATAGGCCCTCGTATAGATCATTTATCATTATATTGAAGAGTGTGGGGCTGAGGATAGTGCCCTGGGGAGTGCCATTTTCTAGGGGACATTGGTCCGATAGCGTTTGGTCTATACCCACGGTTATTTTACGATTGTTTAGGAAGTCTTGGATGTAGTTTATTATTTGACCTTTGAGTCCTATTTTTTGTAGTTTTTGTATTAGCCCGTCGTGCCATATCATGTCGAAAGCTTTGGAGAAGTCTAAGAAGATGCCTGTAGTATATTGTTTGCTGAGTTGTCCTGTTTTAATGTCCTGCTCTAACGGGCGAGGTTATCTAAGGTTGAGCGGCCAGGAGTGAAACCACTTTGATCTGGGTTTATGATGTTATTGGTCTATAGGAGTTAGCCTGATTAGCTGGTTTATTAGGTTTAGGGATTGGTATGACTTAGGCCTGTTTCCAGGGAGTAGGTACTTGTCCGTTTTGATAGATGAGATTGTATAATTTAAGTAGTGCTTGGAGTAGTTTAGGGGGGAGTTTTTTAATTATTTGGTAGGAAGTTAGGTCCAATCCTGGGGCTGTGCCCTTTTTCCTGTTTTGGATGACGTAGAGTAGCTCCTCCATTGTGTAAGGGTGGTTTATTTCTAGGTTGTCATTATTTGGTTCTTTAGTGGATTTGTTTTCTGTTTTAAGTTTATCTTGAAATTTTTGGCTAAAGTTGTTGTTACTGCTTACGGCCGAAAAGTGGTTGGCGAGGTTATTTGCCTTTTCAGCGGGGTTTGTTGAATTATTAATGTTAGGTGTTTTTTTATGACGTTTTAAGCCTTTAATGGCGTGGATTTTGCGCCAGACCGTTCTGGCGTCTGTACGGTTATTTATTTCTTCACAGAATTTTTTCCAGTTTCTGGTTTTAGATATTTTGACTAGACTTTGAACTTGGTGGTTTAGTTCATGAGCTATTTTTAGATGTTTACAGTCGATAGGAGATATTTTAGTCGAAGGAGTGGAGGTATGTGAGTGGTGGGCGTGGGTCGTGAGTAGGAAAGAGCGTGCGTTGTGTTAAGGAGAAGGGGGGATTAGGTGTTTTTTGTTTTTAGGAGTTGGGTCAAAGGGTGTGTTTGAGTGGTGGGCGTGGGTAGTGAGTAGAAATGAGTGCGAGCTGTGTTAGGGAGATGGGGGAGGATAAGGTGTTGGTTATTTATAAGAGTTGAGTGTTGTTGTTTTTAAGGATTTAGGGGTTTTGTGATTAATTCGGTGAGAGTGATGTATGTGAATAAGGATGAAAGGATAACGTGATAATTACCGATGATGGAGTTTCCTTGGCTGGCTATCAGGCAATGCTCTGTGCTGGCTTAGGAAGTGTTGCTCGCTTGGTCAAGACTCGATTATTTACAGACCGCTGTCCTATAGCTGGAATATTGCTAGGTTTGGCGTTAAACAACAAACAAACAAACGATGAGAGTGATTTTAAGAGTATGTGAATAAGGCTGAAAGGATAACGTGATAATTACCGATGATGGATTTCTCCTTGGCTGGCCATCAGGCAATGCTCTGTGCTGGCTTGGGAGGTGTTGCTCGCTTGGAGTACAAACTGCAACTGAATGCCATGAGGCAGAGAGCATATATAGTACATGTAAGGACAACAAAATTTATAAGATAACACAAGGTGGAAACTAACAGGGAAGCCAACAGATGATTGGCGCTGATAGGTGATTAGCAATAGACAATGGAGGCCAACACTTAACAGTAACTAGCGCTGACAGTATGGAAGCCAGTACTCAGTTATCATAGATAGGTAATAGACAATGGGCATGCAAATGGGAGGCCGGGGGTAATTAGCACTGATAGGTGAAAGGATGGAAATAGCAACGGGCAAATGGAAGCCAGCAAGATAATTTGCACCCACTAAGATCAAAGCAATAAGTCCCAAGCACAAGGCAGATAGGTTCCCTGGTCACGGTTCATGGCTGGCTGGTGTCTCCTGATGTCAATAGCTTCTTGTAGTTTTCTTTGTCGCCAGTTGTCGTTGTAGACAGTACTTTGGTGGCCCCCCACATGATGTTATGGTGTTATGGTTTGGGTTCTTCAGGATGTGTTTGGAAATAGTGGATTATCTAGCTGGCTTCCATTTGCCCATCATAGAAGAGTTTGATGTGTTTTTTTTCTCCCAACACAAAGACATTACCATGAGCAAGTAACACTATTTTTAACCTAATCTCTGGTAGATTCCAAGAAAATGTGTGTGAAGCTAACTGCTACCTCTGGCATAGTTTACAAGACAATACACACGGTAATCTTACTCTCTGCATATAAAACAATGCCAAGCAGAACAGGAAATACAATTTAATCAGTAAATCGTATTTTAGCAACGATTTTGAATGCTTGTACAATGGGGTTGCCTCATAGTCAACAGATTCATTTGAATAAGCATCCTTGCTGTGTTGAGTTTTTAGTGTCAGTAGTGGGGTATGCACCAGCTAGAAACAGAAGCTTGTCAGGTAGGTATACTCTTGTCTCCCTTGCAGTTGGCCTGTCAAATACAGCTGAGAGAAATGTCAGCCGATCTGCTGCAAAGAATACTGAAATCTAACAGGTAGGATCACAGTCTTCATCAAGGGATTATCATGTTTACTTCTATATTTTCTTTTGTTTATCCATAAAAGTTGTGATGCTCATACATGATAACAAAGTCTGAAGAATTTATTATTCTCTAGATCAGGTTTTGTAGGAAGTGAACTGTCCATCCTGCATTTATGTAACTGTTGTCCTGCACACTATGTGTTGAGTTCCGACTCCTGTGACTGTTGTCCTGCACACTATGTATTGAGTTCCGACCCCTGTGACTGTTGTCCTGCACACTGTGTGTTGAGTTCCAACTCCTCAGACTGTTGTCCTGCACACTGTGTGTAGAGTTCCGACTCCTGTGACTGTTGTCCTGCACACTGTGTGTTGAGTTCCAACTCCTCAGACTGTTGTCCTGCACACTGTGTGTAGAGTTCCGACTCCTGTGACTGTTGTTCTGCACACTGTGTGTTGATTTCCGACTCCTGTGACTGTTGTCCTGCACACTGTGTGTTGATTTCTGACTCCTGTGACTGTTGTCCTGCACACTGTGTGTTGATTTCCGACTCCTGTGACTGTTGTCCTGCACACTGTGTGTAGCGTTCTGACTCCTGTGACTTGTCCTGCACACTGTGATTTCCTTGTTTCCTTCTTGCAGATTGTTTGTGTACAACGAGTACAGCGTGTACAAGACGCTGGTCTACTGGCTGTTCCTGCAGGTGAACCCCGACATCCAGCTCATGCCTTCACACAGCTCCGTCCTGGCATTTTTTAATAGGTAACACATCAACGTAGTTGGAACAGATTGTTTATATTATGATGCTTGTTCATAAGTAACTGAGGCTTGTTTCAACTGGTAGCACCTAGTTTCAGATGGCAGTTAGTGGATGCCTAAACATATGTTATCCCACAGCATTCCACCTCTATTATGACAGTCTCTAATTATGCACTACGAGTATGGACCCGGTGTAAGGTGCCAAAATCTACCCCCGTTCAGAGTATACCCGGGTAGATTCTGGGAGCTCCCAGAATCTACCCCGGGTATACTTTGAAGGGGGGGTATACTTTAAGACTTTACACCGGCAAGCCAGTCATGGATAACATGAGCATCCACAGAATGACACTGATCATACATCGTTACCATCCAATCCTTATTAAGTAGCAATTGGTTCCAAAGACTCAATTCCTCATGCTGGGTAATCACCAAACTAGCCCAGCCTGTTCCTAAACCATAACATGACTTGAAGGTGATGGGCCATATCATGTCCTCTCGAACAACCGTGGCCATACCATGTCCTTTGTAACAACAATGGCCTTATCATGTCTACTATAACAACCATTGCCATATCATGTCCTTTGTAGCAACCATGGCCGTATCATGTTCTCTATAACAACCATGGCCATATTGCCTTTGTAACAACCATGGCCATATCGTGTCCTCAGTAACAACCATGGCCATATCATGTCTTATGTCACAACCATGGTCATATCATGTCCCCTGTAACAGCGATGGTCATATCATGTCCTCTGTAACAACCGTGGCCATATCATTTCTGTTGTATAACAACCTTTGCCTTATTATGTCCTCTGTAACAACCATGGCCATATCATGTCCTAGTGACAACCATGGCCATACCATGTCCTCTATAACAACCATGATCATATATATCATGTTCTCTGTAACAACCATGGCCATATCATGTCCTCTGTAACAACCATGGTTATGTCATGTCCTCTCTAACAACCATGGCCATATCATTTCCTCTCTAACAACCACGACCATATCATGTCCTCTCTAATAACCATGGCAATATAATCATCCCCTCTGTAACAACCATTGCCATATCATGTCCTCTCTAACAACCATGGCCATATCATGTCCTCTCTAGCACTCATGGTCATATCATGTCCTCTCTAACAACCATGGTCATATCATTTCCTCTCTAACAACCATGGCAATATCATGTCCTCTCTAACAACCACAGTGATTTTATGTCCTCTCTAACAACCATGACCATATCATGTCCTCTCTAACATTCATGGCAATTTTATGTCCTCTCTAACAACCATGGCCATATCATGTCCTCTCTAACAACAATGGCCATATCATTTCCTCTAAAACAACCATGGCAATATCATGTCCTCTCTAACAACCATGGTCATATTGTTTCCTCAGTAACAACCATTGACATATCATGTCCTCTGGATATACAACTATGTCCATATCATGTCTGCTGTATAACAACCATGGCCATATCATGTCTGCTGTATAACAGCCATGGCCATATCGTGTCCTCTGGATAACAACCATGGCCATATCGTGTCCTCTGTAACAGCCATGGCCATAACTTGTCCTCTGTAACAGCCATGGCCTTGTCTTACAACCCTTTGTGTTCTCTTTGCAGCTTATCCAAGAACACTGCCTTACTGGAGAGAGACGAGAGTCTGATGTATGCTCCGCTGTTTGCAGCTGTACGACTACATGGGATCACAGACAGTAAAAGACTACATGCATTATAATCATCAGTAAAAAAACACACCATTTTGATAGAAACTAATATAAAACAGATGTGTCAGTTGTTGAATTTAGGATGTGTCATTGTAAACATCACTTACAAGATTTCACCTGTAAAGTAACTTCCTGTTCAGAAATAGGTAGGCTCCCTCACCCTGTCTGGCCATTTGACTACTGGACTTTGAGGGATGTATAACACTTGTTCTTTTGAACATCTTATTAAGATCAACATAACTCAACAATGATCAACATGATGCGTTACCTGCAAAGTACCATACAAAGTATGTCTTTTGTGAGTGTTACACTTGCGTAGCACACTGGGTTCCATACCTGGAGGTGTCTCCTGTGTGGCAGTACTGGTAGCCTGTCCATACATTGAACATAGAGACTAGGATATTGTAGTACTTGTAGTCAACAATTGAACTGCTTTACTGGTTTGAGTTGCTGAGCAGAGCTAAGATTTGCCACATAAAATCAAATCCATATCAATACATTCCATCCGTCCATCCGCATCAAGGGGACGAATTTTCTCAGAGAAACGAAACTTTACACACTGATTTTACCGCTCTTGATATCAAATGTGTTCCAAGATTGGTGTCGTGAATTCGTGAGTTTTTGCCCTTGCTCCATGCATTGCAACTAAGTTTTTTCTCTGAAACTACTGTAGTTACTTGAATGAAAGTTTGCATGCTTATCTAAGAGATACTTGTCAAGACTGAGTTCTAAACTTGGTCCCGTCAATTATTGTTTTACAGAGTTATGGCCCTTGTTTCATGCTTTTCAACTTGGTGCTTAGTGTGTGCAATGGGAACAAGTTTTCTCAGAAACAGCTGAAGTTACATAAATGAAAGTTTGCATGCTTATCTAAGAGATTCTTATAAAGACTGAGTTATTTTTTCCAGAGAACGGGCCTTTTGTGTGCATTCATTTCACATTTAATCATTTTTTCTGATGACAAAAACTGTCCCAAGTGCCTATCTCATCTAAAGGCTATAGGACTCTATTTGAAAGTTTATATTCACTACTATTTAAACAAGCATGTGCCCCGTGGCAGGGGATAATGATAACGCTGTTTTCTTGTTTGTCTTTGGTACAACTTCGCATAGATTGTTGCAAGAACAGTTCTATATCACCTATAAAGTTGCATGATGTAGAAGGTGCATTCAGCCACATCTTGTACTTCAACATGCTTTGTTCAACACAGGTGGTCAATAGTTTTAAGCAGTAAATCCTTGGAGAAATCAGAGATATGATTTGATTCCTCTGATTGTCCTTGTAAAGTAATGTACATACAGTGCTTCAGTATGATTGTCTTTCAGCTGGGAACATTCAGGACATGCAGATAATGAACATCCTGCCGCAGAGATGGCTGGTGGATCTCCTCTCTCAGCACTATCATGCTGTGAGTATACACCTCCTGCCACGCCCATCCTACTGCCCCCACACACCCACTAGCTGACACACAGGGCTCTCCTGTCTCAGCACTACCATGCTGTGAGTAAACACCTCCTGCCACACCCATCTTACTGCCCCCACACATCCACTAGCTGACACACAGGGCTCTCCTGTCTCAGCACTACCATGCTGTGAGTATACACTTCCTGCCACACCCATCTTACTGCCCCCACACACCCACTAGCTGACACACAGGGCTCTCCTGTCTCAGCACTACCATGCTGTGAGTATACACTTCCTGCCACACCCATCTTACTGCCCCCACACATCCACTAGCTGACACACAGGGCTCTCCTGTCTCAGCAATACCATGCTGTGAGTATACACTTCCTGCCACACCCATCTTACTGCGCCCATACACCCACTAGCTGACACACAGGGCTCTCCTGTCTCAGCACTACCATGCTGTGAGTATACACTTCCTGCCACACCCATCTTACTGCCCCAACACACCCACTAGCTGACACACAGGGCTCTCCTGTCTCAGCAATACCATGCTGTGAGTATACACTTCCTGCCACACCCATCTTACTGCCCCAACACACCCACTAGCTGACACACAGGGCTCTCCTGTCTCAGCACTACCATGCTGTGAGTATACACTTCCTGCCACACCCATCTTACTGCCCCCACACATCCACTAGCTGACACACAGGGCTCTCCTGTCTCAGCAATACCATGCTGTGAGTATACACTTCCTGCCACACCCATCTTACTGCGCCCACACACCCACTAGCTGACACACAGGGCTCTCCTGTCTCAGCACTACCATGCTGTGAGTATACACTTCCTGCCACACCCATCTTACTGCCCCAACACACCCACTATCTGACACACAGGGCTCTCCTGTCTCAGCAATACCATGCTGTGAGTATACACTTCCTGCCACACCCATCTTACTGCCCCAACACACCCACTAGCTGACACACAGGGCTCTCCTGTCTCAGCACTACCATGCTGTGAGTATACACTTCCTGCCACACCCATCTTACTGCGCCCACACACCCACTAGCTGACACACAGGGCTCTCCTGTCTCAGCAATACCATGCAGTGAGTATGGGCAGATACTGATGTGATGGTACTGATTATGTCTGCTTCCCATATGTCTGCTTCCCATAGTCTCCAGCAATCTATGCTGGTCGTTGGAAGCACCCAAATGGATTGAGTGGTCAGACTCTGTGACTTGGTTGAAAGCGTCTCATAGTACTCTGACAGCGTGGATCATTGAACACAATATAAATCTCTGGATGTTCTGGTCCAGACTTGATTATGCTCAAACCGCCATCATATAACTGGAATATTGCTGTGTGCGGTGTAAAACAAAAACCAAGCAACTAAACAAGCAACTTTATGTCTGCTGCAGCTCCAGGGTGGTGGAGACATGTCTGCCCAGAAGAACTTCAACATGTCAGCTGTGAGACAGGGCTTCGTTGTGGATGATGTGAGTAATCCCCCCTATTATTGGCTTGTCAGATCTAGTGAGAATTTCAGTGTTAACTTTCAACATGTGTTTTTAACAGTCCGTGAATAAAGTTTTGAAATATAGCATAATTCTACATAGCACCAGGTATTTTGGGGACAATATTTACTTTTGATGATTGTGAACCAATGCCAACCTATGTTCCTGCTCTTCACACAGGAGCCTCACTATCACTCCGAGATCCTCTCTCTCCATGGCTTTCACTTTGAGCTGAAGGCTGTTCGCCAGAGCACATCAGGAACTTATGTCTTCTACATGCAGGTAAAAGAGTTGGGATCACATATATGTGCCAGTGGGGAGTTGTACATTGTACAAGATGTCTGCCAAGTTGTTCTCCTATTTCTCCTGTTTCGAAATTGGACTTTGTTGTACAACTTCGTCCTTGTTGTATAGCCACTGTAGGTGTGTACCCATGTACAAACATGTTTTCCAACGCTATCTGTATTTGCGAGAATAGTTGGAGTGATTTCTCGCATCGCTGCTGCGAGGTTGCCTTGTTCTCGGAAACCATGTTCTTTGCAGAGATATTCGACAAGAGCTTCTCTATCTAGTGTACCCGAAAAGTCCCTAGTGTGGTCTATAGAATACAAACCAAGCCGTGTGCTAGTAGTTGTCTTTCAAAATCTGGCGGATAGAATTTCTACCTGGAATATTGGGCAGTTTCGGAAACCAAAATCTCCTGTAGCCCATCCTGCTTCTATGCTTCTGATTACATTTCTCCTGTTCTGTTAGTAGTGTCTTACCATTCTATATGTATTATGTCTATATCTTTAGTTTTTTATAACATTAGACTGTAATGTGGAGGTCGGAATGGGACTTCGTGAGCAGTTGTTGATCATTCTGAAAAGACTTCTACCAAACTGCTTGACTGAGACTATACATGGACTGTGTTTCAGTTGTAATGTTGTTTCCAGCGTCTACGTCCTGGTGACCCTGTCCTGAGTTTCCGCCAGTGTGAGAGACACACCTTCTCCATGCGTCAAGACCGTGAGGTGCGCTACTGTATTACAGTGCAGTACAGCCATCGAGGGGAGAACCACCTCACCACCACAGGGCTACTCACACACAAGTTTGGTCTTGGAGAGAAGACAAGCAAGAGTGAGGTGGGTACCTCTAACAAGGTGCATGCTTTGTCATCTGTATTGCTGGAAAATAGATTCTTAAAAGAGAGTACCACTCGCATGCCAAGAAATAGATTTGTATTGGATATTTTTATTGAAAAACAACTTTGGTACTGTTAGTGCATCGTTGAGAAGTGTAAACTTATTACAAGATTTCCCTGTGCATTGTGTACAACTGCATATGAAATGTTCTTTTGTATTGTTACAATGGTGTATGTAATGGAACTTTGGGTCTTGGATCCTGCCACGTCACACTTACTCAAGTCACCAGCAATCTGTGCTGGTAATAAGAGGTGACCAAATGGATCGGAGGGTTAGGCTCAGCGACTTGGCTGGTTCCATGTCTTCATACCCCTCCCCCCTGTCCCCCTCTCCCTGGCAGAGAGGATTGTTGCTCAGAATATCTATCACTGGATTGTCTTGTGTGGATTATTAACAAGTTGTTGTCATATGGCTGTAATACTGCCGAGTGTGATGACAATGATACAACTGTAATATTATTCAAAGCAGTGTTACACCTAACTCACTCCCTCTCTCACCTGTTTCACTCACTCACTCACTCACTCACTCCCTCTCTCCGTATCCAGGTGATCAAGATGGAAGGCCTGCGGAAGCCGATCTATGTGACGTATGCTATCATGTTCCCTGCATCCTGAGAGGCTCACAATACAGATATGCGATACTGTGATAAAGCTGGCATACATTTCAGTTTGTCTATTTTATGAGTGGCAATGTGCAAATAATAGTCATAATATTTTATTGGTTTTTATATACTTTATTTTATCCCTCTTGTACATTGAGATATTAATTTCTGGTCAATCAGTAGGCATGTGAGCAGATGTATATGGAAATATGTATACTTGTATTGACTTGCATCAGCTTGACTTGAAAAGTGTATTTACAAAAACATGTATACAAATCAACATTATAGATTAGTAATGGTGTAACCTTGAATAAATAGATTGAAATCATTGATGTTGGTGAGATGTATTTTTACTGAGTGTTGGGTGATGCATATATTTTTCAAATGGTTTGCTGTTGTATATTACATTGTATTTACCCTGAAACATATGTTGGAATCTCACATTTTCATTGTTTCCTACATTATATGATACAGATTAGATACTAATTAAATAAGTGCATGTTGGATGGTAACTCATCCTGCAGAAATAGGAGCTGGACAGCAGTGGCAGAATTGCAATCATCTAAATGTTAAAGCTTAGTACAAGTGAGCCCTTTTCACATATTTCTGGCTCTGCAGTGCCTTGCCCAAAGCCAGTGATCTCCCTTCCTCTTGGATCACTGACATTATTTGGCTACATTTGTGCCTATATGTATGTTGTTGTGGGTGATTAGGTGTAACCCTGTGATATGTGTTACAGCTGTATCTATATATCGGTGTAACCCTGTGATATGTGTTACAGTTGTATCTATTGATACTCAGTTTGGACAAATGTTTCATGGACATCTCTATGTCATTCCAAGTTGTTGATAGTGCACTTTATGGAGAAATAAAATGTCTATCAACCGATTTAACATTTATTGTTGTTTTGGGGGTGACCAAAAGCAGAGGATAGACAATGGTGTGAATTAAAAGTCCTGGTGTCTTCCTTGAGTATAGGTATTTTTCTAATATATCCCAGATCCAAATCTGATCTATTGACAAATGCAACATGACTCACTTCCTAAGACACATGCCTTCAAATGCAAGTACAAGTGCAACAATATATTTACTTATCAAGTTGGAAACCAGACCAGTAAAGATCTTTTACCCACCGTGATTGCTCCATGATGGCGGCCAAATAAACATACCTTCTCGGGTATTCCAACCCAATAAGTACATAGAAAGTTACATGAATGAAAATATAAGTACACATATTTGAAGGTAAGTGTTTTAGGAAGCAAATCCTGTTGCAGTTTTCATGGCATTATGATTTATGTACATTATGGCACGGTTGTTAGCGTGGCATGTTCCAAATTGGGAATCTATTTAGAATGATTGAGTTAGGTTTAGCACCACTTTGAACAGTATTCCAGTTATATCACGGCATGTCAGCTTAATGTGAGAGGAAAGCCCAATGTGATGCAGGTTTCAGACATTTACTACTTCGGTGAAACCCACGGGTATGGTGCTGACAAACCTAGAAATATAATAGTGGCAAACCGGGATTCGATCCCATGATCATAGGTTTCTGGCATGTCCATTGGACGCAACCCTGCACAGCTAATTGCGGCACCTTAGACGACTGGGCCACCGTGCCTTTGAATCTATTGGGAAAAAATTATGGAACAGCCAGTAGCTCTGTGTAGTGACAAGTATCAAAATCATATTTTAGGAGCAGCACAGTGACACTGTTACTACCGCTAATCCCTGAGTTGCTGGTGCAGTTTTTGGTGTCACCCTCTCACTGTGCCTACACTTGAACATGATACTCAATGGACTCTGTGTTGCTCTCACTGATGAGTAGAACATCATGCATCTAGCTGACATTCGTCGACTCATCAGAAGAATGCCTCGAAGAAGTCGTGCATCTCTGGCTAACAGAGGTCGTTTACCCGGTATTAGCGACGTTGATTGCAAAATACAATTTTCGAATTTGACCCCGACCTCTTTAACGACCTAGTGCGCCACCATCCCACCACACCAACCATTAGATGTGATCGCTTACTCCCCAGCTGATATGATCAGATCAGATCAGATCATTTTCATTTGCCAATACCATATAAATATAGATCAGAAGATTAATGCATGATTCCCACTATACCCTACGTTTTGGGCATAGAAATATAATAATAGGAGATATCAACTGTAGTATAGGTAGTCCCACAATGTCATACAATAGGCGTAAATGAACCATGCATATGTCTTTGTTGTTCAATAACTTGAGAATTACAAGACAGATAAACACATGAGTCACTTGGAGCTACTGTCGAGTATCTGTGCTGAATGGTGTTTGTCCAGGAGGGATGCCATCATAGCCAAATAATCTAAAATCATCTCTGTAATAAAATCTGATAGAATCTAGAATTGCCTGTGGTATTGTTCTGTAGGCAGCTTTAATGGCGTCTTGTCTCTGAGCTTTCCACTTCCTTTTTTCTGCCCTTGGCGCTGATGAGTAGGTGTTCAGAACATATTCCTCAAATGCCTGCTTGTACGACGTCGCTACACGGAGCTTCTGAACTACAGCCCCAGCATCAGTGTAGTTAGGTAAATACCCGTTAAGCTGAAAAACGCGCCATAGTAAGTGCATAAGGCCAGTATCGTTTATACAGCGTTGATAAAACATGCGTTTTATCAAACTGAAATTATAGTCAATGAGCATACTCAACTCTTCTCTTACATAAGCGTCGTAGTCAAATGACTCTATCATCCAGCCTTGTCCAACTCCCTGTAAAATAAAGGTCGCATCATCAGTAAATGTTTCCTGTTTCCCAAGGATGTTTGGCTTGAACTGACACGGGTCACACCTGTGCTTTATTGGTTGCCAGTGCCCATTCATTTCTCGTGGATGGTTGGAGACAACATATTCTAAAAATTCCTGAAAGGTGACGTCATTGTGGCATCTAGAGGCTTCCTCTGATACGGAATCTCGTCTCGCAGCTAACGTACTCATGATATCCTTTCTCACCCAGAAATCTGGAAGATAGTATTTGTCCAGATACGCCGACCACAGGCGACTGAACGGGTCTCTTGAGAATAAAAAACGAGTGTAATTGTCATATTTGGCACCCATCTCATGTACTATGGAAGTGTGTAGTTTTTTACCGTAATGAACGAACATCCTAGGTATGCCGAATGGGCTTGTCACATTGTGAGATCCTGTGTCATTGTTCAGGAATAAAAATACTCTTTTCCAGAAAGTACACCCAATTTTGGCAACAGAGCAGTAAGCAAGTCTTGAATTGTCTTGTATGTACACACTGTCCACGTGTCCCTGTTCGTTATAAGTAGAACTGCACTCAGACTGTAGGGTGTCCAGGCGTTTTTGGAATTCCTGTCTCTGTTCATGTCCAGTTGGTACGGCGTCGAGCTTTGATAACCCAAGTGTGCCTTCTGCCACCCGATGTGGTTGATACAGTCTCTCTGATGTATTATGAGTTCGGAGCAATAGATGTATCCATCCATCTTTGGCCATTTTTCTATCATTTTGGCAATCAGACTGAGTGAGGGTTGGCTTCTGGTTAGGTCTGGGGTCCTGTTCCTGTGTGGCACTCCCTTGATCGCCGTTGAATGTGGACCGAGCGTGCATCCTCCCACCTGCATTTAGAACATTGAAAGAAGATACCAATTTAGCCTTATTTGCCAAAAACTATTAACAACTGAATCCAATAAACGAACAGAAAATGTAAAAAACATGCAGTTTGAAGAAATGTGATGCTTCAACTGTTCTGCCTGGTGTAGTGTTAGTAAGGCAGCTGGACATCCTGTACAAACACGTGTGGTTGGTATGTGTACGTGCGGGTGACTACACAATCTGGGGAAAGGGGTTCTTGAAAGATTTCAGTCATTATCAAGTTGATCCTTATCATTGGCTATGAAAGCCTCTCTGAGGGTAGATTACTTTACTTCAACAGTGCAAGGCTTTATTATCTAACTGTGGTATAGACGAACAATATCATGTCCCAACTGAGAGTTCTTTTATAATTATTTATGTGATACGGTTCCTGAGTCATGTGTCACTTACGTTCAAACTGGTGATTTGGGGAGAAGTAAATCGTGCAGAATCCGACGCAGATGAGGATGATGATCCCGAGGACCCTCGCCCGGCTCCAACACACACGCAGGACCAACCACAGTTTCATCCTAGTGCATAGTAGTGGAAGTTAGCTGGTTTCACTCAATAATCTAATGCAAATCCTCTGCATATGCAAATATGTGCTTGTCTATTATCAAGGGGCACGGGTAGCCCAGTCGTTTGAGGCGCTGCAATTCGCTGTGCAGAATTGCGCGACTGGGCACGCCAGAAACCTCTGATTGTGGGTTCGAATCCCGGTTCGCCCCGATTATGTTTTTAGGTTTGTCAGCACCATACCCGTGCTCGTGGGTTTCACCGAAGTGGTAAACGCCTGACACCTGCATCACTTCGGGATTTCCTCCCACATTAAGCCGACACGCCGCGATATAACTATAATACTGTTAAAAGCGGCGTTAAACCCAACTCACTCACTCATTGTCTATTATCAGGTATGCTCAGTTTTAGAAAACAATCAAGATGACGACGTAATGTCTAGTAATAATGATTTTACTCATGTTAGTTGACATCATTATGTTGTGCGCGACTTGTTTTCACCTTAGAATTGACTTTCACGTTGTGTGTCAAGTTCAAACTTCATTCTGACATAACATTTTATAATACTGCATTTTGACTGGTCCGCCAGCGGTATCGAATTAGAGAATAACCTACGGGCTACAAGGAATTACCTAATTCAATATTATTTCACGAGCGATATATTTTCTGCAATTCCGTGTTGAGAGGAAGCCTATATATACTCTTCAAAAAACGAAACGCAAAGCAAAATTTGTGTGAGGTATAAAAATACATTTATATGAGGAACCGTACAAGGTACTGAGTCTAAATGTTGTGGAGAGAACACTTGGTGATCGTAGTAATCTCAGTTATCGGTACATAGAAAAAGTCCAAGGTGAAGGTCAGCTAACATCACTAACGCATATGTCCCCCGTTGAAATAGATCTCGGCGTGACATCTCCTGCCCATGGAAGAAACGAGCATGCGAATCACACCCTGGATAATGGCAGCCCAAAAGGCCTGCAACGCAAAAGCCAACTGCATCAACGTCTGGGGTTGTGGTTGACTATCGGGTTCAGATCCGGGGATCTGGAGGGCCAGGGTATGACATCAACGGGGTTGTTGTGGAGACAGGCTCTTGTGATCCGTGCTGTATGCGGTCGAGTGTTGTCCTGCTGGAATACACAGTTGTATCGTTGAGTGGAAAGATTACCCTGGATATGAACCAAACCTCCCTGCCATGATAAGAGATAGACGTCCACATCATGTCGCTACCCCCACCAAACCTATCCATTTCCTTTGCGCAGTTTCCGGCGTTGCGTTCTCCCCGACGTCTATAGACTCGTGCTCTTTCATCCCCTCGAGAAATCGTGATTCGTCGCTGAATCAGACATCTCTTCGTCGCAGTTGATCCCATACCCTGTGTTGACGACACCAATGCGGTCGCTGTTGACGATGTTGTCGACTCGATATGACGCGTCGAACAGGACCTCTTGCTCGTAGACCTACTGCTCTTAAACGGTTTCGTACGGTCTGGTCGGAGATTCTGCGCAGTCCGGGTATTTGGGATGCGTTTGATTTGGCTGTGGTCGTCATTTCACGTAGGTGGCGCAGTCGGATGTAGCGATCATGGACGGGGTGGTTACTCTTGGTCGTCCCGACCTTGGCCGATCACGTGTTGTCCCATGCTGTTGAAACCGATCCTATAGCCTTGTGATGGTGCTTGGCGCTACTTTGAAAACCCTTGCTACAGCTGATCGAGATTCCTGCAAGCGGCCTATGGCGTTGCTTCTTTGCAGTTCTGTTAATCTTAGCATGTTGTTAAACTGTCACTGTTCGATTGACGCAGATGCCAGGCAATCAAAAATACTAAACTTTTATACCGTTCATAGTGCTGCTGCACGTGCAGTACATGTCGCTCCATGGCTCTTTTGTTAACTGGGTGCGTTTTTTCTGAATCGTATGTGTTTCCCGACTAATGGTGTCTTTGTCCTTGTTGTGATCATTTTGATCCGGGAAATTTGTCACTGACACTATACCACATTAAACCTCTTCATTTTGCACTTCTTGGTCCCTTTTATAGCCAAAAATATCCCTATTGCGTTTCTTTCTTTTTTTGAAGAGTATATTTCCATAGTCTTTTCTATTGAGAAAATGTATAAGAATTGGCGACATATCATTGTTGAAACGACGTCACGTAAACTGTTTGTGTTATTTGATATAACGAGACGTTGCTATGGGCTGCTTCGAAAAATGATGACACTATTAAATGAAACAATTAGCAATCCTATAATGCTTGGTGCGTATTCATTAAATTGAGGGTGAAAAGACTACGATTTCAAAATAACAAATGTATATATTCGTTGAATGGGGATCGTCTGTTTTTGTCCCATTTGGGGATACAATAATCATCAAAGTAAAAGGTACCTTTAGGTAAAGTAATCTATTCTATTTTCATACGATTCGGATTTTGGACTACTAAAGTTAACTCAAAGGAAGGAGCCTCAGTTCAGTGTTATATAATATACATCTGATTTCTTGTTAACAATATCAAGATAAAGGATTATCTTCACCGCATCTTTTACTGCTTCCACACGTGCACTCTAACTCATGTTATCTAAGTTTCAAGAAAACACCTGTACTCAAACAACGTCAGAAACCAATGGAGAACTAGTATCACGTAGTATCACAGGCACCTGTACTCAAACTAAGTCAGAAACACGTGGAGAATTAGTAACACGTAGTATCACAGGCACCTGTACTCAAACTAAGTCAGAAACACGTGGAGAATTAGTAACACGTAGTATCACAGGCACCTGTACTCAAACTAAGTCAGAAACACGTGGAGAATTAGTAACACGTAGTATCACAGGCACCTGTACTCAAACTAAGTCAGAAACACGTGGAGAATTAGTATCACGTAGTATCACATGCACCTGTACTCAAACTAAGTCAGAAACACGTGGAGAATTAGTATCACGTAGTATCACATGCACCTGTACTCAAACTAAGTCAGAAACACGTGGAGAATTAGTATCACGTAGTATCACATGCACCTGTACTCAAACTAAGTCAGAAACACGTGGGGAATTAGTATCACGTAGTATCACATGCAGTGTTCTGATTCACCCCTGGCACCAGCGCAATGTCTTACTTACGTGCATCCGTCCTCCAAGTCATCTACAGGTACACTACGGTTCTCGCTATCGTTATGCCACTGATGAACCATCTACAGGTACAATACGGCTCTCACTATCTTTATGCTTGTTGAACAAATATAGATGATTCATGTATGTCTATAACGTTTCAGATATAAGTTATCAATAAATCCCACTTTATTTCACTGTCTATAGAGATACATTGTTTAATGAGTTTTGAAGTCTAAATGTTGAATACACATAAGCTTTATGACGTGATGATGTGTACCAGACGTGTACTTGCGCTGTATCTGGGACCACTATGTTGTGGAGGGTATATGGTGGCAGTACTACCGGGCAGAGTTACGTACCACCGAAAGGTTGAACAGTGTCTGATTTTATTCCGTTTCAGGAAAAATGACACAGAATAATTAGTCCAGTCACTACAGATCTGAAATTCACTGTGTATGGGCGTGAATTCAAATTCCAGATTCAGCTGATTTGGCATTTAGATTTGTCAGCACCATACCCGTGCTCTTGTGTTGCACAAAAGTGATAAATGTCTGAGACCCGTATTACGTCGAGCTTTCCTCCCACATCAAGACGAGCGTATAACGATGAACGTATAAATACTCTTCACAGCAGCAATAAACCAAAACTCACCCACTCTCATAAACGCACGGTAAGTGTATGTAGCGTTCCAGATTTGTAGACGCTTACACCTGAACTCATGCTTCACAATTCCTAATCATGAGACATCCGACAACAGTCACATGTGTCATCGATCCCCCCTCGTATAACCCTAGCTACATTTGTGTGTGTGTGTGTGTGTGTGTGTGTGTGTGTGTGTGTGTGTGTGTGTGTGTGTGTGTGTGTGTGTGTTTGTGTATGTGTGTGTGTGTGCGCGCGTGTGTGCGTGTTACAAGTTTATGACACAATATACATGACATAGGATATATAGCAATACATCTTAGTTTCATGTAATGAATTGATTTCATGTAATATAAACCTTACAATGCAGAAAGAGGAATGATCAGCACATGCCGTAACAATTAATTACACACTCGCTGAAAGGACACTTTATCTAATCTTGACAGTATGTAATTGTTGCATTTGCATGAAATGAACAAAATCATGACGATGTATCAGACAACTGTACACAAACGCGATCAATAACATAATGTATATATGTATTAGGTCTTAGACATAGGTCCCTGAAATGAAAATATTTTTTTTCTTTTTAAATCACGGTGCCTATCTGGAAATAATGGACGTTTTTGTGTTTACAGTTCGATGGACTTTGGCAGGGTACAAGATTTACCTTTACAGAATTACTAATATGTGCCAATTACTAACTATTTACAAGAGTCCCAGTTGAAATAGAACGTGTTACATTTAAAGCCTCAAAAACAGATAGTAATTAGCCCTTACTAGAAAACCAGTAAATCGCAATCTTGAGTTCCAGTTGAAAGTAGAGCGCGTTATTTATAAAGCTTTACAGTAAAATGTGAGGTTTTCATTAAACAGACCATTATACTAATGAATGATGTCATACAGTCGTCCCATAGAGTGTGGTGGACAGTGTCAGGCTATCAGTTAACGTGCCACTGATGAGCCAAGGCCTACAGTTGTCACATCTAGTGTGTCGGACAGTGTCAGGCTATAAGTTAACATGCCACTGATGAACCAAGGCCTACAGTCGTCCCATCTAGTGTGTCGGACAGTTTTAGGCTATCAGTTAACATGGCACTGATGAGCCAACGCCTGCAGTCGTCCCATCTAGTGTGTCGGACGGTGTCAGGCTATCAGTTAACATGTCACTGACAGAGAGAGGAATGATCAGCACATGCCGTAACAATTAATTACACACTCGCTGAAAAGACACTTTATCTAATCTTGACAGTATGTAATTGTTAATTGCATTTGCATGAAATGAACAAAATCATGACGATGTATCAGACAACTGTACACAAACGCGATCAATAACATAATGTATATATGTATTAGGTCTAAGACATAGGTCCCTGAAATGAAAATATTTTTTTTCTTATTAAATCACGATGCCTATCTGGAAATAATGGACGTTTTTGTGTTTACAGTTCGATGGACTTTGGCAGGGTACAAGATTTACCTTTACAGAATTACTAATATGTGCCAATTACTAACTATTTACAAGAGTCCCAGTTGAAATAGAACGTGTTACATTTAAAGCCTCAAAAATAGATAGTAATTAGCCCTTACTAGAAAACCAGTAAATCGCAATCTTGAGTTCCAGTTAAAAGTAGAGCGCGTTATTTATAAAGCTTTGCAGTAAAATGTGAGGTTTTCATTAAACAGACCATTATACTAATGAATGATGTCATACAGTCGTCCCATAGAGTGTGGTGGACAGTGTCAGGCTATCAGTTAACGTGCCACTGATGAGCAAAGGCCTACAGTTGTCACATCTAGTGTGTCGGACAGTGTCAGGCTATCAGTTAACATGCCACTGATGAACCAAGGCCTACAGTCGTCCCATCTAGTGTGTCGGACAGTGTCAGGCTATCAGTTAACATGCCACTGATGAACCAAGGCCTACAGTCGTCCCATCTAGTGTGTCGGACAGTGTTAGGCTATCAGTTAACATGCCACTGATGAACCAACGCCTGCAGTCGTCCCATCTAGTCTGGTGGACAGTGTCAGGTTATCAGTTAACATGCCACAAATGAATGAAGGACTACAGTCGTCCGATCTAGTGTGTCGGACAGTGTCAGGCTATCAGTTAACATGCCACTGATGAGCCAAGTCCTACAGTCGTCCCATCTAGTCTGGTGGACAGTGTCATGCTATCAGTTAACATGCCCCTGATGAACCAAGGCCTACAGTCGTCCGATCTAGTGTGTCGGACAGTGTCAGGCTATCAGTTAACATGCCACTGATGAGCCAAGGCCTACATTTGCCCCATCTAATGTGTCGGACAGTGTCAGTCTATCAGTTAACATGCCACTGATGAGCCAAGTCCTACAGTCGTCCCATCTAGTCTGGTGGACAGTGTCAGGCTATCAGTTAACATGCCACTGATGAACCAAGGCCTACTGTCCTCCCATATAGTGAGGCTGCTAGTGTCAGGCTGTCAGTAAACATGGCACTGATTACTGATGACCTACTATCGTCCCATCTAGAGTGGTGAACAGTGTCAGGCTATCAGTTAACGTGCCACTGATGAGCCAAGGCCTACAGTTGTCACATCTAGTGTGTCGGACAGTGTCAGGCTATCAGTTAACATGCCACTGATGAACCAAGGCCCACAGTCGTCCCATCTAGTGGGTCGGACAGTGTTAGGCTATCAGTTAACGTGCCACTGATGAGCCAAGGCCTACAGTTGTCACATCTAGTGTGTCGGACAGTGTCAGGCTACCAGTTAACATGCCACTGATGAACCAAGGCCTACTGTCCTCCCTTACAGTGAGGCTGCTAGTGTCAGGCTGTCAGTAAACATGGCACTGATTACTGATGACCTACAATCGTCCCATCTAGAGTGGTGAACAGTGTCAGGCTATCAGTTAACGTGCCACTGATGAGCCAAGGCCTACAGTTGTCACATCTAGTGTGTCGGACAGTGTCAGGCTATCATTTAACATGCCACTGATGAACCAAGGCCCACAGTCGTCCCATCTATTCGGTCGGACAGTGTCAGGCTATCAGTTAACGTGCCACTGATGAGCCAAGGCCTACAGTTGTCACATCTAGTGTGTCGGACAGTGTCAGGCTATCAGTTAACATGCCACTGATGAACCAAGGCCTACAGTCCTCACAACTAGTGTGTCGGACAGTGTCAGGCTATCAGTTAACATGCCACCGATGAACCAAGGCCCACAGTCGTCCCATCTAGTGGGTCGGACAGTGTCAGGCTATCAGTTAACGTGCCACTGATGAGCCAAGGCCTACAGTTGTCACATCTAGTGTGTCGGACAGTGTCAGGCTATCATTTAACATGCCACTGATGAGCCAAGGTCTACAGTCGTCTCATCTAGTTGGTCGGACAGTGTCAGGCTATCAGTTAACATGCCTCTGATGAACCAAAGCCTACAGTTGTAGCATAGAGTGTGGTGGACAGTGTTAGGCTATCAGTTAACATGCCACTAATGAATGACGGCCTACAGTCGTCCTATCTATTGTGTCGGACAGTGTCAGGCTATCAGTTAACATGCCACTATTGAATGATAACCTACAGTCGTCCCATCTAGAGTGTCGGACAGTGTCAGGCTATCAGTTAACATGCCACTGATGAACCAAGGCCTACAGTCGTCCCATCTAGTGTGTCGGACAGTGTCAGGCTACTAGTTAACATGCCACTGATGAACCATCGCCTGCAGTCGTCCCATCTAGTCTGGTGGACAGTGTCAGGTTATCAGTTAACATGCCACTAATGAATGAAGGCCTACAGTCGCCCCATCTATTGTGTCGGACAGTGTCAGGCTATCAGTTAACATGCCACTATTGAATGATAACCTACAGTCGTCCCATCTAGTGTGTCGGACAGTGTCAGGCTATCAGTTAACATGCCACTGATGAACCAAGGCCTACAGTCGTCCCATCTAGTGTGTCGGACAGTGTCAGGCTACTAGTTAACATGCCACTGATGAACCATCGCCTGCAGTCGTCCCATCTAGTCTGGTGGACAGTGTCATGCTATCAGTTAACATGCCCCTGATGAACCAAGGCCTACAGTCGTCCGATCTAGTGTGTCGGACAGTGTCAGGCTATCAGTTAACATGCCACTGATGAGCCAAGGCCTACATTTGCCCCATCTAATGTGTCGGACAGTGTCAGTCTATCAGTTAACATGCCACTGATGAGCCAAGTCCTACAGTCGTCCCATCTAGTCTGGTGGACAGTGTCAGGCTATCAGTTAACATGCCACTGATGAACCAAGGCCTACTGTCCTCCCATATAGTGAGGCTGCTAGTGTCAGGCTGTCAGTAAACATGGCACTGATTACTGATGACCTACAATCGTCCCATCTAGAGTGGTGAACAGTGTCAGGCTATCAGTTAACGTGCCACTGATGAACCAACGCCTACAGTCGTCCCATCCAGTGTAGCTGCTAGTGTCAGGCTATCAGTTATCATGCCACTGATGAGCCAAGGCCTGCAGTCATCCCATCTAATGTGTCGGACAGTGTCAGACTATCAGTTAACATGCCACTAATGATCGTCCTATCTAGTGTGGTGGACAGTGTCAGAGATGTCAGTAAACAAACTATTGACCAGTCAATTAACCTGACTGGATATGGCTATAGACAGTTTGATAAAACAATTTTCAGCGTAGGAGAAGGTTCCAATGTCGATTTAATGATCACTTCCAGATTGTCGTCATTTTTCAAAGGGTATTGTCTTTGTAGATCATATGCTTCTGGCTGTAGATAATACCAATGCTGTTTTGGAATGATTGGAATGAAATATTTGACATCGACTTCCTAACATAATTGTCTTAAACACAGTATATTTAAAATTGGTAACAGACACCCAATTCCCCATTGTACTTTTGGCAATTAGAGATCTCAAGAAATGTCCATCTGTCTGGAAGAAGTACAAGAGAGATGAATTGCCGGGTACAGTATACTGGGTGATCGATGGGAAACTACAAAAAACATAATTTCTGAAAAACGTTTTGTGTACACAAAATATATAAGTAACTTAGTGTGCATAAGGTAACTATGTATACCTGCAGAGACCACCCAAGTACATCCAACTTCTTTAAGAACATCACTTAATTTGACGGGATTTTCCAGCACATCTGATTTCGCACTCACCAATGATATCTTCGCTTCACATATGGATGTCTGGATCTTGTAAGGTTGGTAAGGGTAATATTTTGTCCGATAATATGTGAGCTAATACAGATTTAAACCACAATCGAGGGCACTGATTTTCTATTCGGCCAAAATTACTGTGAAATTCACCTGTAAAGACCAGCCACGAGAGTGCAATGTGTTTGCTAAAATAGTGCTGTGACATTCACCTGTATAGACTAGCCACGAGAGTGCAATGTGTTGGCCAAAAAGTGCTGTGACATTCACCTGTATAGACCAGCCACGAGAGTGCAATGTGTCAGCAGTTAGTACTGTGACATTCACCAGAAAAGACCAGCATCGAGATTGCAATGCGCTGGCCAAATAGTACTGTGACATTCACCTGTATAGATCAGCATCGAGAGTGCAACGTGTTGGCCAAATAGTACTGAGACATTCACCTCTATAGACCAGCCACGAGAGTGCAGTGTGTCGGCCAATGGAAGTGTGATATTCACCTGTATAGGCCAGCATCGAGAGTGCAATGTGTCTGCCAATAATACTGTCACATTAACCTGTATAGACCAGGCACGACAGTGCAATGTTTCTGCTAATGGTAGTGTTACATTCATCCGTATAGACCTGCATCGAGAGTGCAATGGTTTGGACAAATCATATTGTGACATTCACCTGTATAGACCAGGCACGCGAGTGCAATATGTTGGCCAAATAGTACTGTGACATTAACCTGTATAGACCAGCCACGACAGTGCAATGTGTCAGGAAAGAGTACTGTTATATTCACCCGTATAGACCAGCCACGAGAGTGCAATGTATAGTCAAGCGAAGAGAGGTCAATGTGTTGGCCAATGTTACTGTCACAATCACCTGTATAGACCAGCCATAACACTGCAATGCGTTGACCAAAAAGTAATGTGACATTCACCTGTATAAACCAGCATCGAGAGTGCAATGTGTTGGCCAAATAGTTCTGTGACATTCACCCTTATAGACCAGTTCACCCGTATAGACCAGCCACGAGAGTGCATTGAGTCGGCCAATGGAGTGAGTGAGTGAGTATGGTTTTACGCCGCTTTTAGCAATATTCCAGCAATATCACGGCGGGGGACACCAGAAATGGGCTTCACACATTGAACCCATATCGAGAATCGAACCTGGGTCTTCGGCGTGACGGGCGAACGCTTTAACCACTAGGCTACCCGACCTCCCCCGGCCAATGGAAGTGTGACATTCACCTGTATAGGCCAGCATCGAGAGTTCAATGTGTCGGCCAATAATACTGTCACATTAACCTGTATAGACCAGGCACGCGAGTGCAATGTGTCGGCCAATAGTATTGTCACAATCACCTGTATAGACCAGCCACAACACTGCAATGTGTTGGCCAAATAGTACTGTGACATTCACCTGTACAGACAAGCCAAGAGAGTGCAATGTGTTGGCCAAGGTCTGTGTGAGGTCAACTTGCTTTTCCAATGTGCTGATGTACTTCTCCTGGACACGGTCGGTCATCTTAAGTCGCAAGGCATATTCTTTCCAGGAAAGCAGGTCTTCCATCTCGCGGTTCTGTATGTTAGTCTGCGATGATGCAGGATAGCAAGATCGAGCTGTCATCATTGGATCAGGCTGGACAGGGCTGTTATCATCATCAATCTGCAGAAACAATACAAGTCTTTACAACTTAGCACAGACATGCTTTGTAATTATGCACATTATCAAACTCTTTTGTGATACACATACTGTCTTTTACAATCAAATATTTGTTGACAAAAACAACATAATTTACAATTGTATTATTTTAACATAATATGTGTATTTTTAATTTAAACAGTACAAAACAAGTAACTGTGAGAAGATCAGGGTTCTCTCTAGGAATTTTCTGACATGGGCCCTTATGTGAAATTTCAAATAACCAGAGGTACAACCACACTGGCCCGTACAGCACAATGTTAAAATGTCCCATTATATATGAAAATGTTTGTTTTTTCAAATTTAGGAGCTAAAAGCACAAGGCCCCACCCTGGAAGATTACTATAGTATGTAAAGTATAATGTTACTTACACTAAACTAAAAGGCGTATGGTATTCCCTGAAAGTAATACATCAGTGAGAACTTACAATAGCAATAGACAGAAGAGCTGATGCAGCTACACTGCGCTGAACGTTCTCTTGCCTCTCTTTCAAACGGTTCTGTCTGTTTATTCTCTGTTTTGTGGTAGCAGCATTCTCTGTTTTGAAGGAAAACAATTTATAAGAAAGTCTTAAGACAAACGTACATTTAATTCTAAAATACCAGGTAGATCAATATAAAAATCTAGTTAGATATCTACCCAACCTTGATCTATTAGGCAACCAAAAACAGTAGGTCGTTGTTGTTAGTGTTAATAAAAGAATTGATTAAATGTAATTAAATCTGCGTCATAACAAACATAAGTTAACTACAATTATACATAATGTTCTTCAGTTCCTAACACTCTACCGTAGCCACGGGCCCAGCTAGCAAAGATGTTTATGAGATACCAACTTTGGAGTTACTTCCCTTCACGTCAGTTTAAACGCCAATGTGTCATATGATAAATTTTGTTACCAGACCTTCTTCATTTTATGAAAATATCTACCTTTTAGATGACGAAAAGAATGTACCATCAAGTCAAAAGATTAAATATATATATTGCCAAACCTTTCTGAAAATGCTCGTTGCAAATGCGGGAATATTCGGTTGGTATCCAGTCTTTGCAGCGAATGTCTAAAATCCATTTCTTACGAACATCTTCCTCTTTCGGAATTCGAAAGAATTTTTGGTGATTTTCCCTACCCCCACGATTACTGCAGCAACTGGCAGGCATTTGGTACGGAGTAATGATACAAATGAATTGCTGGAGTGACGTTGATTTGTGGCGGAAAAAACGTAGGGCACGTCCGTGTGTTTTTGCAGCACAGCGAAGTACGCATGCTCGGAAGTTCCTGTTCTGCGCGTGGGTTACTATGGTTAATGCTGAGGCATTGCGGATCTGCAACTCATCTATGGACCACCCACGAGAGTGCAATGTGTTGGCCAAATAGTACTGTGACATTCACCTTTATAGACAAGCCAAGAGAGTGCAATGTGTTGGCCAAATAGTACTGTGACATTCACCTTTATAGACAAGCCAAGAGAGTGCAATGTGTTGGCCAAATTGTACTGTGACATTCACCTGTATAGACCAGCATCGAGAGTGCAATGTGTTGGCCAAATAGTACTGTGACATTCACTTGTATAGACCAGCCACAAGAGTGCAATGTATCGGCCAATGGAAGTGTGACATTCTCCTGTATAGGCCAGCATCGAGAGTGCAATGTGTCGGTCAATGGTACTGTGACATTAACCTGTATCCAGCAGCCAAGAGAGTGCAATGCGTTGGCCATTGGTACTGTGACATTCACCTGTACAGACCAGCCACAGGAGTGAAATGTGTCGGCCAATAATACCGTGACATTAACCTGTATAGACCAGCCACGAGAGTACAATGTGTCGGTCAATGGTACTGTGACCTTAACCTGTATAGTCCAGCCAAGAGAGTGCAATGGGTTGACCAAATAGTACTGTAACAATCACCTGTATAGACCAGCCACAGGAGTGCAATGTATCCACCAATGGTAGTGTGACATCTACCTGTAAAGTCCAGCCAAGAGAGTGCAGTGTGTTTACCAAATAGTACTGTGGAATTCACCTTTTTCGACCAGCCACGAAAGTGTAAAGTGTGAGCAAATAGTACTGTCACAATCACCTGTATAGACCAGCCACAACAGTGCAATGTGTTGGCCAAATAGTACTGTGACATTCACCTGTATACGTATAGACCAGCCACAAGAGTGCAATGTGTCGGCCAAAGGAAGTGTGATATTCCCCTGTATAGCCCACCATCGAGAGTGCAATGCGTCGGCCATTAATACTGTGACTTTAACCTGTTTCGACCAGCCAAGAGAGTGCAATGTGTCGGCCAATGGTACTGTGAAATTAACCTGTATAGACTAGCCAAGAAAGTGCAATGGGTTGGCCAAATATTACTGTGATATTAACCTGTATAGACCAGCCAAGAGAGTGCCATGGGTTGGCCAGATATTACTGTGACATTCACCTGTATAGACCAGCCAAGAGAGTGCAATGTGTTGGCCAAATGGTTCTGTGACATTCACCTATATAGACCAGCCAAGAGAGTGCATTGTGTTGGCCAATGGTACTGTGACATTCACCTGTATAGACCAGCCAAGTGAGTGCCATGGGTTGGCCAAATGTTACTGTGACATTCACCTGTATAGACCAGCCACAGGAGTGCAATTTGTCCACCAATGGTAGTGTGACATCTACATGTATAGTCCAGCCAAGAGAGTGCAATGTGTTTACCAAATAGCACTGAGACATTCACCTGTATGGGCCAGCCAAGAGAGTGCAATGGGTTGGCCAAATAGTACTATGACATTCACCTGTATAGACCAGGCAAGAGAGTGCAATTAGCTTGCCAAATAGTTCTGTGAGATTCACCTGTATAGACCAGCCAAAAGAGTGCAATGTGTTGGCCTAATAGAACTGTGACAGTCTCCTGTATAGACCAGCGACAGGAGTGCAATTTATCCACCAATGGTAGTGTGACATCTACCTTTATAGCCCAGCCAAATGGGTGCAATGTGTTTACCAAATAGCACTGTGACATTCACCTGTTTCGACCAGCCACGAGAGTGCAATGTGTCAGCACATAGTACTGTCACAATCATCTGTATAGACCAGCCACAACAGTACAATATGTTGGCCAAATAGTTCTTTGAGATTCACCTGTATAGACCAGCCAAGAGAGTGCAATGTGTTGGCCAAATAGTACTGTGACATTCACCTATATAGACCAGCTACAGGAGTGCAATTTATCCACCAATGGTAGTGTGACATTCACCTGTATAGACCAGCCACGAAAGTGTAATGTGTCGGACAATGGAAGTGTGATATTCCCCTGTATAGGCCAGCATCGAGAGTGCAATGCGTCGGCCATTAATACTTTGACTTTAACCTGCATAGACCAGCCACGAGAGTGCAATGTGTCGG
This sequence comes from Haliotis rufescens, assembly GCF_023055435.1. Lineage (NCBI taxonomy): Eukaryota > Metazoa > Mollusca > Gastropoda > Lepetellida > Haliotidae > Haliotis > Haliotis rufescens. The sequence goes on from NW_025963802.1 coordinate 22,724,965, forward strand.
CCAATGGTACTGTGAAATTAACCTGTATAGACCAGGCAAGAGAGTGCAATGTGTTGGCCTAATAGTATTGTGACATTCTCCTATATAGACCAGCGACAGGAGTGCAATTTATCCACCAATGGTAGTGTGACATTTACCTTTATAGCCCAGCCAAATGGGTGCAATGTGTTTACCAAATAGTACTGTCACAATCACCTGTATAGACCAGCCACAAGAGTGCAATGTGTTGGCCAAATAGTACTGTGACATTCACCTTTATAGACCAGCTACAGGAGTGCAATTTATCCACCAATGGTAGTGTGACATTCACCTGTATATTCCAGTCACGAGAGTGCAATGTGTCGGACAATGGAAGTGTGACATTCACCTGTATAGGCCAGCATCGAGAGTTCAATGTGTCGGTTAAATAATACTGTGAAATTCACCTGTAAAGACCAGCCAAGAGAGTGCAATGTGTTGGCCAAATAGTAATGTGACATTTACCTGTATAGACCAGCAACGACGGTGCAATGTGTTGGCTAAATAGTTCTGTGACATTAACTGTATGAGTGTGAGAGTGCAATGTGTCGGCCAATGGTAGTGTGAGATTCACCTGTATAGACCAGACACGAGAGTGCAATATGACGGCCAATGGTAGTGTGACATTTATCTGTATAGACCAGCCACGAGATTGCAAAGTGTCAGCCAGTTGTACTGTGAAATTTACCTGTATAGACCAGACAACTGCTAAACAAAATTATAGCAAAAGTATAGCAAAAATAGCAACTGCTTAGCAAAATTATAGCAAAAATATAGCAAATACAACAACTGCTAAGCAAAAATATAGCAAAAATATAGCAAAAATATAGCAAATATAGCAAAAAGATAGCAAAAATACCAAAAATATGATAAATTGAACATTAGTGGTTATTATGTAATAATGTGGTTTGAAATCCTTCTTCTTTCGCAACAGTTTATTATTACGGGCTGTTTTGGATATGCCATATTTTATTATGTCAGACTTAAATATCTCCTTAGGCATTACATTATGGAATGCGAACTCATCAAACAAATGCTCAAAGAACCTGATCAACATGCAGAAGAACATACAGATAAATCTTAAGATTAACATAGAAAAGACTCGCTGCTTTGGTAGCTGGTGGAAAATGATACCACAGAAAAAAATGATAACATGACTGATGAAGAAATTAAAAAACTGTACGCGCATTACAAGCCTAGACTGGGAGCTACCATGACTAAAACAATATGTTCGGCTATGTTACAACTATACACAGTCATAGCTAGTACGTTTCTTCCTATCCCGGCAGGACATCGCTCGTATTTATGCGAATCTCTCGAGAAAGACCCATTCATCGAACACGCCATAAGCGCAGTAAGCTGTGAGTTTTATCATAGATATGGAATGTTCTTAGCTCCGGTAACCACCGCTTTAATAACGGCTAGGTATTGTCAATTTAAACATAAGTGCCCACTTACAAATAATGGAGACTCAAGTGACATCACAACAAGTGAACGAGGAAATAACACCGATTGCACAAACATAACAGATTGTGAAAACACAATCAAAAAAAGTGAATGAGGAAATACCAGTGATTGCGAAATCACAAGCCAGAGTGACTAAGAACCCCAGAAAAGTCGCCGCTGGTAAAAAGGGTGGGTTAGCGAGGAAGTCGGCAAAGCCCCACAATTCAAATATTGAACATTGTCCTCCGATTAAAACTTGGGCTCCCTATGCACTAGGAGTTGTTGCTATAGCGGTGGTATGGTTGTTTTATAAGACCGGAGAAGAGAAAATGTCAATCCCGATTACACAACAACAAGTTCAATTAGAGGTAAGCCCCCATATAATGTTATAAAAAGCATGACTACTCCAGTTACAGATGGTAAAATGTTGGTAAACCCAACGTATCATTCAGCGGTGGTCAGCGGCTTGGCCATTGGCTATGCCCGTATGGCTAAAATGATTACTAAAGCCACACCACCCAAGCTAGATTTTAATGGTGATGATATCAGTATGATGGTTCTTGATATTGGATTGGCAATGGCTACAAAAGATATGCTAATCAAACAAGGGCTTATCCCAGAAGACATAATGAAGTAAGTAAACATTTGAATATTTTATATTATTGAACATTTGAACATTTTATATGGCAACAAACCCCAGACTGTTAGAGAACTCAAAGCTCAAGCGAAAAACAGTGGGCTGAGAGGTTATTCTCGAATGAGAAAAGCTGAATTGATCACTTTACTAGATAATAATAAATCAGTTTGTGATGTTGATAATAATGAGTTAAAACTTGTCCCCACAGCTGGCATTGGTAAATATCTAAGAGGTTGGAAGATGGATATTAATTCCAACATGGATGTTAATGATGTTAAGCCCATCGTATTGAGCAAAATTAACGAGGAGTTAGATGATTTGAATAGTATAAAATACCAGCTGATGGTTAAAATGTCATTGAGTAAAAGTAACGCAGACAATAGCACTGAATATACCGAACCTTATTTTCGGAGCAATCAAGAAGTTATACCTGAATCCGATACTATAAGCACATCATTAGATACATCTATTAAGAGGATACAAGAAACTTTAGAATGCTGGACTAATACAGGTTCGGGTTGGGGTGTGGATAAAAACGATAGTTTATATCTAGATATAGCAAATTATATGCCTTCCAAAGGTGGATCTTATATAGATTTACCCCCATATTATAAAAAGAAAAAAGCCATAATTAATGTAAAAAATAAAGGCGGTGACTGTTTCAGAATGATGATAAGATCCACATTGTTCCCCTCAGACAAACATCCGGATAGACCTTCGAGCTATCCCCAAAATGATGGACTCAACCTTGATGGTATAGACGAACCTACACCAATCTCACAAATTGATAAGTGGAAAAGCAAAATAATTTAGCTATAAATGTTTTCAGACATTCTTCTAAAGGAAATGTTGTACACAGGATAAGCTCCGCTCAGGAACATATTCCCAGATTCAATTCATTTCTGATAAAAAAAGATGGTAAATATCATTATACATGGATAAAGAGTTTAAGCAGGCTATTATGCGATCAAACAAAACATGCAGGAAAGAAATATTTCTGTGAAAGATGCCTGCATGGATACAGCAGACAAGATCTATTAGAAGCGCATAAAGAAGACTGCAGAGGTGTTGGACCGAATGCTATCATGATCGATATGCCTAAAGAGGGGAAAAATATATTATAATTTGAACATTATTGTAATCAAATGCCAGTACCGTATGTAATTTACGCTGACTTCGAAGCGCTTATCAAACCTATAGAAAATACCGAACGCAATACTGATAGTAGTTTTACGTACAACAATCAACAACATATTCCTTGTTGGTTTGGATATATAGTTGTAAGGTTTGATGGGAAAACAAACCCGTCCATGATTTACAGAGGTTCTGATGCAGAGGGAAAGTTCCTAGAATATCTACAAAACGAAGACAGAATAATCAGGGAAAATTTTTCGCGTAAGAAACCGATGTGTATGACGAGGGATGATTGGAGGGCCTATAAGAAGTCAACGTGTTGTCATGTTTGTAATAAACCCCTGAATGGGGATTCCGTAAGAGATCATTGCCACGTCACGGGTAATTATCGGGGAGCAGCACATAACGAGTGTAACTTGAAACTAAAAATGAATTCTCAAACAATACCAAACCCCGTTGTGTTTCATAAACTTAGAGGATATGATTCTCATCTCATTATGCAAGCTCTCTCAAAGACCGACGGCAGCTTAACATGCATTCCTAATAATATGGAAAAATATATATCATTCTCGTTGACTAAAACTATACATTACACGGACAAGGATGGGAAGCCAGAATAAAGCAAAGTAATGGGCTTAGATTCATAGACTCCGTACAGTTTCTGTTATCTTCCCTGGACAATTAAGCTAATGCGAACAATCCCGATGAGTTTGCAATAACAAAACAATATACTGATCGGTGTCGTCATTTGTTGTTGAGAAAAGGTGAATATCCTTATGAATATATGGATGATTGGTCTAGATTCAACGAAACTAAATTACCACCCCTTGAATCATTCTATAGTAACTTAACAGAATCTAAAATAACCAATGCCGATTATGAACACGCTCTGACGGTGTGGGATAAATTAGGTTGTAAGAATTTAGGCGATTATCACGATCTGTACTTAAAAACCAATGTACTGTTACTCACTGATATATTCGAGATATTTAGAAAGACATGTTTAAAACAATACGGCTTTGATCCGGCATGGTACTATTCCAGTCCCAGACTATCATGGGATGCATTGTTGAAGAAGACCGGTGTAGAACTAAAATTACTCACAGATTACGATATGCACTTGTTTATTGAGAAAGGATTAAGAGGTGGTATATCGATGGTAGCGAAAAGGTATTCCAAGGCTAATAATAAATTAGTGGAAGGATATGATCCAAGTTAACCCGACACGCACATATTATATCTCGACGCCAACAATTTGTACGGATGGGCTATGAGTCAACCTTTACCCATGAGTGGTTTTGAGTGGGTTGATGTGAATGATATTGAAGTGAATGATATCCCCATAGATTCCGATAAAGGGTACATACTAGAAGTTGACTTGGAATATCAAAATTCGTTACATAAAGATCATAACCATTATCCGCTAGCTCCTGAGAGATTAATGTGAATAAAGATTGGATATCGGAATATCAACACTCCTTGATGGGTAATACTAGGTTAGCTAACGTAGAAAAACTCGTACCAAATTTTATGGATAAGACAAAATATATAGTTCACTACAGGAATCTTCAGTTATATCTATCGTTAGGTAGGAAACTAAAGAAAATACACAGAGTTCTAAAGTTTTATCAAAGCCCTTGGATGGAGCCCTATATAAGGCTGAACACAGATTTAAGAAAGATAGCTATCAGCGATTTTGAAAAGAACCTACATGTATATAAGCTCATGAATAACTCAGTATTTGGTAAAACTATGGAGAATCTAAGGAAGTGTGTTGATGTTAAATTAGTCATGTACGACACGAGTGATTACCCAAAAGATAATCCACTGCACAGCGTAGTAAATAAATAGGTGTTAGGTAAGATGAAGGATGAATGTGCTTGGATTCCTATAGAGGAGTATGTCGGATTAAGACCTAAGATGTATTCTATAAAGAAGTCCGATAATGGAGAGATAAGAAAAGCTGAGGGTGTTAAGAAGTATGTGGTAAAAAAGCATATCAAACATGAACAGTATAAAGAAGCATTATTCAAAGGTAGAACATTCACACATGAGATGAACTCTTTAAGAAGTTACAATCATAAGATATATGTATTGAGAATGAACAAGACATCATTCTCCCCCTTAGATACAAAGAGATGGATTGATAAGGATGGTGTAACTACCTATGCTTATTGTTACTTAGGGTGGTAATACTGTATCGTTGGGAACTATGAGCAACTCTTCTCTTACAAATGCCATGCCCGTTCCATCTTTAAGATAATAAAGAATAGGCTCTCCTTCTTTCATAACCAATCGACTAATGTTATATGTCTTAAGAGACCAAATCGGATCGGTTGCGTGACGTAGGCCTCCTTCGAGTTCACCAGGCTGGTATAAATATCTTACCCTTACTCTATCCGGAAGTTTTTGTTCTTTGCCTCTCCTCGGTGCTGAAGATTCGGAAGTCACAGATTTCATTTTAATCGCATCGGATGGTTTCTTCCCGATTAATCTCGTTACTTCATTATTCAGCGCTGATACAACGGCTGATAATCGTGTCACCCATTCGGTTGATCTCAATCGTTCTGATTTCATTTCGATCCCATACTGATAGCCAAACAAACGTTCCGCTAATGTCTGGTTAAATCTTTCAACGATAGCTTGACAACAGTGGGCCTCTTTTTCACCATGCCTGAATTTGTCATCGTGCTTTGTTAACAGTTTAGTTATTGATCCAATAAACTCGCGACCAGGATCTACTTGAAATAGCTTAGACCATTTTAGTCGTCCGCTTTTATATATGCGACTCAGTGCATTAGCTACTTCTGTTGAATCTTTCGAGGTTATCGGCTCAGGCTCTTTGTATTGACTAGCCACATCCACTACTGTTAAAGCATATTTATACGTTTTGCGTCTTACCTTATCATGGGGAAGAAACAAGAGGTCTGCCTGATGAACTTCATTCATTGTAAAATATCAAACTTCTTCCTCGGTATATAACGCGGTGCCGGTAAGTATATTTGCCACATCGCTTGTTTCTTTAGCCAATCCTTGGCCTTACTTTAGATACCTTAGCCGCAGTGGCTAATTTTTTGTATTGCTCCTACACCTTTCCAATATCCTTGTGGGCTATAGTAAATATTATTCATTATTAATTAATATTGATGTTTCTTTTAATACGACTTATGATGATCGTTGAATCGCATCATCGTTTTTGCATAAAAAATTCCATCTGTAGTAGCAGTATAGGTATATAAATCTGGCTCCAGTGGAAGTGGTCCAGAATCACCATTACCTACAGCATACTACTTTGGTTGTTTGACGTATGCTGTAATTTCAACATAGTAGAATCCTTTCATCTTCCTGTCATGGCTAGCTTACATACTTCTGTGCAGGCTGAACTCGTGCAAGCTCATGGTAAAAGAAGGCTTCCAATTCGTTTGGGTAAATGATAAAGCTGACCAATTTATGTACAACTTGTTGAGCAGTGAATGCCACTCTTTATTAGAAAAGGCTGTTGACGAAGTGTTACACAATATAGACGATAGTGTTAGATACATGTCAGAGGCCTTGTGCACGGCAGCAAGTGACATGAAAAGAGGGTGTACTTTTAACACATCTCGTCAACAGTGGTTTGACCGTGAATATGAGCTACTTAAAAAAGAAAAATGTATATATTTAAACAGTTTTAGGAGAAAAAAGGATAATAACTCATTATATGAGTATAATTATATTAGAAATAAATATAATAGTGTATGCAGAGAAAAGAAAGTGAAAGGGAAGCAGGAAAATCTTGAACATTGTATACGCGATTCTAAACAATTTTGGACCCCTCTTAAAAGACTAAATACTAATTGTTATGCAGAAAACAATATTCCAATTGATGATTGGTTTAACTATTTCTAGGATCTATTTTCAACTTCTACAGAGAACGAGGATAGATGTTATGATATCGACGAATCGAATGCATTTGATAACTCTTTTTGTCATTTAACTTCAGATATTCTTGATTTGCCTATAACAAGAAACGAAATTTTAGAAAGCATTGCAAACTTAAAAAGTAATTAAGCATCTATAGACGATAACTTGATTCCTGAATTGTTTAAATAACAGAACAGAACAGCTGACTTTGGGGATTGTAATTCCTTTGCACAAACAGGGATCAACTAATGTCACCAACAACAATAGGGGTATAACTCTTTTGAGTGTTTTCTGTAAGATCTTTACCAGTATTATACACAAACGTTTAGTATTTTTGACCGATTCCTTTATTAAGATAGATGAGTCTCATGGCGGTTTCAGGCGTGGATACATTGATGATGTATTTATATTGCAGACACTAGTACAGAGATATTTAGCACAATAGGAGAAAAATGTATGCTATATTTGTTGATTTTGCTAAAGCGTTTGTCTCAATTAACAGAAACGTGGTGTGGTCCCTTTGCAAATCTCAAGGTATCAGAACTAAAATTGTTAAATTACCATGTTGCATATATCATGTGTGGAGGTTTGTGTTCGAAACAAAAACACCTTAACTGATTCCTTCTATTGTAATATTGGGGTTAGACAAGGATGTATTCTAATTCCATTTCTGTTTTCGTTTTTCATAAATGAACTTTCGATACAAATATCTGAAAATTGTAACGCAGGCATCCAACTCCACCATTAAACTTTTTCTACTCCTATTTGCTGATGATATAGTTAGGTTCTCGAGCAAATTGCCTGGACTTCAAAAGTTAATAAATGAACTTAAGTACTATTGTAACAAATGGACATTGAAGGTCAATATCGATAAGACAAAGGTTATAGTTTTCAAAAATGGAGGGAAATTATCAAAACGAGAAAAAATGGTCATATAAAGGTAAAAAACTTGAGGTTGTAAGAAGTTACAAATATTTGGGGGTACATTTTACAAATCGACTAACTTGGTCAATGCATTGCGATAAAGCCGCACTGCAAGCCAAAAATATTTTAATTGTCATTTCACAAACCTAAAACCCCTTGGAAATATTAGGTATGACACTTGTTTCAAGATTTTCGACACAAAGATCAGTCCTATTCTAATCTATGGTGTTGAAGTATGGGGTCTAGGAAACTGTTACAATAGAGAAGGTACATCTATTTGTGTGTAAAAGATTTTTAGAAGTAAATTCCAACACTTCAAATGTTACAGTTTACGGGGAATTTGGGAGATACCCTATATATATATATACATTTAGTTACATAAACGTAATAAAATATTGGATAAAATTGTACCAGATTCCCAAAGAAATGATTCTTTACGATAGCAGAGGTAAAAATAACTGGGCCTCGGGTGTCAAAAAGATACTCCAATCTTGCGGGTATGAGTACATTTAGAGAGAGCAACATGTAACAGTACCAGATCGTTTCGTATATAATTTAAGACAAAGGCTAAAAGATATGTATTTTCAAAAGTGGTACTCTTCACTCTGTTTACACAATAAGTTAAATCATTACAATTGTTTTAAATCTTTCATTCTTACTGAAAAATATCTTTTGGATATAAATGTTAAGAAATTCCGTTTCAGATGTAGTTCTCATGACCTTCTAATAGAAAAAGGTAGACATTTAGCGATATCAAGGGAAAACAGATTGTGTAAATATTGTACTTGCCATGAGATAGAGGATGAATACCATTTTCGCTAGTCTGTCCATTGTATGCAAACATCAGAAAAGAATACATACATACATATTTTTATCTGAATCCTAGAATAGACAAATTTTATATCCTTATGTCATCTCAAAATGAAACAGTCACAAAATACCTTGCAATGTATATATACCATGCAATAAACATCAGATCCTCTGCATTATAGATGTGATATTTAGTTACGATATATGCAATTCCTATTACACTCATTGCTACTGTATGTGTATATGTACTATAGGCCTATGGCCTTTTCAGTACTTGAAATAAAGATTGATTGATTGTAGATAAGCCAAACATTGATCGATACTACTGATCAGTTCAGGTGACACCTACTACTTTCTGTATCCTGCAATGATGTATGCTGCATATATACAATACAAGACATAAAATATCCAAACGATCAATATTATTTTCATTGTTAAATACAAATCACAACCCATTTCTGCAATATTCAATGAACATTTCAGCAACATTTCATTAAATGTTTATGCTGTTACAAAATAGATAATTTAGTACCGATTTTATTTGAACTGACAGACATGATCAATCTACCTGGTGTGAACATTATACCCAGACATGATCAATCTACCTGGTGTGAACATTATACCCAGGCATGATCAATCTACCTGTTGTGAACATTATACCCAGGCATGATCAATCTACCTGGTGTGAACATTATACCCAGGCATGATCAATCTACCTGTTGTGAACATTATACCCAGGCATGATCAATCTACCTGTTGTGAACATTATACCCAGGCATGATCAATCTACCTGGTGTGAACATTATACCCAGGCATGATCAATCTACCTGTTGTGAACATTATACCCAGGCATGATCAATCTACCTGTTGTGAACATTATACCCAGGCATGATCAATCTACCTGGTGTGAACATTATACCCAGACATGATCAATCTACCTGTTGTGAACATTATACCCAGGCATGATCAATCTACCTGTTGTGAACATTATACCCAGACATGATCAATCTACCTGGTGTGAACATTATACCCAGACATGATCAATCTACCTGGTGTGAACATTATACCCAGACATGATCAATCTACCTGGTGTGAACATTACAGCCACTGACTCAACGTGAAACAGTCGTCACAATTCAACTTGCCCTATGATGTCCGAGCTGTCGCCATTAGCAAGCCAAAATCAAGGAACAAGTATTACAGTTTACCTCATGGTAATCTCAAGTTATAGGGATCAAGGAATACATTTTCCACATGTAACGGCTGCCAAACACATGTTTACATGCCTGAGAACTGGACCGGGAAAGACCACGTCTCTAGGAAATCCATAGATTGTGTTGGCAGATCACGGGGAGATCCCTACATTCTACTGCTGAGCAACGTACTCAAATCCAGGAGGTATGTTACTATATCCAAAGTCTTCAAAATCATCTTTAAACAGTTCCATGACAGATTTCAACAAGGAAATGGGAATGCATTTGTATGCCGCTATCAGTGCTTCTTGTCTTTGATTTTTCCACTTTTTTCTCTCCATCTTAGATGCCGAGAAATATGTGTCTAATACAAACTTTCTGAACACAGTCCTGTTGATATTGGGCATTTTCGTCAGCTTTTTAACAACAGAAGTAGCGTCAGTGTTGTTCGAAAGGAATCCATTCCACTGGAAAACAGTCCATAGCCTTCTAATGAGTTCCGTCTTATTTATACACGTGTAAAGAAATGTTCCCAGTCTCACATCAAAGTTATAGTCGATAAGGGTAGTGAGTTCTTCCCGTACATACGCGTCGTAGTCAAACGACTTCAACATCCACCCGCGACCATTTCCCTCTAAAGTGTACCTCGCGTCATCACTAAATGTCTCCATTTTCCCGATAATGTTTGGCCTGAACTGACAGGGATCGCATCTGTACTTAATTGGTTGCCAGTGCTCATTTTTACGTATTTTGGAACCCGAAACAACGTATTCCAGAAACTCCCGAAAGCTGACATCATTATGGCATTTTGAAGCTTCCTCGGTAATATTTGTTCGTGTTTTAATTATTTTACCTGAATGCTTCTTCCAGAAATCTGGAAGATACAATTTATCCAGATATGCTGACCAAAGTCGTGCGTATGGGTTCCTTGAAAACATAATGCGAGTGTACTTGTTGAGTATGGCTCCGCTCATGTGCCCCCTCTTCAATACCTTTGTGTTTGTTGTATTGCCATAGTGAACAAATGATCGTGGTATTTGAAAAGGACTGGGAACGTGGTATAGACCTGTGTCATTGTTCAAGAACAGGAACACTCTCTTCCAGAAGGTCGTGCCAATTTTAGCTACGGGGCAGTAAGCCAGTTTCGTTCCTTCACTGACATACACCCTCCGCAGCACCCCCTGGTGCCCCTGCATCCCTCTGCATCTGTTCTGTACGTGTCTCACTCGCTGCTGTATCGCCTCTATAGTCGGGTCATGTGGTCCCTGGCGTACATCTTGATGTCGTGTGGTTTGGTCATGTGAAGCCCAAGTCATTGACTTGACGTTGCCACCACTTGCATCCATGACTGTAGGCACCCAGATAGAAACAAGCATTTATTACACTAAATATTAAAAGGGAAGCAGAGCAGCGATTAGTAAACAATGTAAAACAGTGAATGAGTTCCTTGTGTTATATTTCTGTTTTCAAAAGCATTTCAGTTAATCACGGCGCGGAAGCGGAATAAGCCCCGAGCACTTTTGTATCACTCATACATTTTCTCCTGCTCCTGCTGGTGTATCATATACGATGATATAATTAAAATACTTAAAATAACACATTTGGCCCGAACTGCTTTCAGTCTACCATCACACCATGGTTCAGAGAGTAAGATCGTGAAAATCATGCAGGAAAATACGTAATAAACAGAATTTTTTCTTTTCCTTGTCAAACAAAACGCTTTTCTCATTTCGTGACCTGCAAAGTTTATATTTTTATTCCAGTATGCCTCATTCATAAACATATCAACTTGCAGGTAACTCGATAAGATGAACATGTTATATGACTAGAAAAGACAAATATTCTCCATAAAGCCGTGTCCTGTGTTCAGCTGTACTTAATGAACCGTATTAACAAACCGCCAAATGCCAAAAGTCATGGCGATTCTGAAGTCAACTTCGTGACATCATTCCCACTTATTTGCATTTGAAAAGTTAGTCCTTCGCACAAGAAGCTAGTACCGATTATCATCAAACTCTAATAGTCTCAAATACATTCAGTTATGACCAACATACTACCTGTTGATGCCTTCTCGGGTTGTTTCACGTGTCATTACTTCTGTAATATCACAAGTTAGATCATCAAACGCGCCAATTTTAGCTGATAGAATAATTAACTTGAAAGAGCTTGGGTCTTGCTGGGGGACTACGCAGCAAATGCAAGGGCCCTCGGAAACTGGCATTGCACACCTCCCGCTCACCCCTAACGTCAGGTCAGAAGGTGCTATCCGAGAGAACGTGTTTGCCCTCGGTGAGTAGCTCAGTCGGATGATGGAGTGGGAGACAAAATACGGGGTTTAAGACGTTTTAAGTTTAAGACGACATCAGCCAGGTTTATAGTAGTGTTATAGTGCAAACTATTTCAATACTTTAATTTAAAATTGTGCAAACCATTTCAATACTTTCATTTAACATTTAATTTATATAAATACCTAACTTGTTCAATATGTTTCCAAGTGCACCGAAATTCTATGCCCTTTGCCTGTTTAATATATTCAGCAAACATTGGGCATATTCCCTCTTATCATAAGCCCCTCCGGCCAGGACCCTCCAGCGCTATCTATAAATTTCAATTAACACCTCCTTACGTCGCCGTATCTTAGGTATATACATACGCGTGGGACAATGACCTTGCCACACGTTACGTAATACCTCGCTCTACAAAACCCGACTGACATGGTCAGTCAGGGAGACAGCCTGGAGACAGCCAGAAGATCGACTCGTGTAAGTGACAGAACGGTTCTCCCACCCGGGAACATTGGCCACTCGGTCCCGGTGTGCGTTCTGTCACGTTATTATCAACATGTCCCTTTTCGACTCGTTTCAACCATCAACAATACATATGGCTGCTGTCGTCTAAACTTCACCCCTGAGTTTTGTCCTCCGTCATCACCCTGAGCTACCATCCGAGGGCCGAAACTTACGCCCTTGGACAGATGATGGAGAATTATCCGGGAAGCGTGAGTTTGCTGTGACTCAGGCACGATTCCCCTACCCTAACTCTCAGCAAAGCAAATTGTAGTTCAGAGGTGATGGGAGACAAAAGCAGCGTCAAGCCAGCCGCCATCTTGACGGGAAAACGAAGAAGACGACAGACAGCACCCCAGCCAACCCGATAGTCAGCAACAGACAGCAGCCCAGCCAACCCGATCGTCAGCAACCCAGCCTACCCGATCGTCAGCAACCCAGCCTACCCGAACGTCAGCAACAACGACATCCAGACAATATCCATGCAATCGTGTGAATACGCCAACGTTCAGCCATGCTACCAACACTAAAGATCAAGTCAACCAACGTCAAGATTCTTTAGCAAGTGCCAACCGATATATGTGCGTTTGTGACAATATATTTGAACTTTCGTTCCAACTCTCAACGTGTATTGTGCTTATACGTATTTTCACGGACATTCTTGTTCCTATAAGGTATGTTATGTAATCAAGTCATTATTGTTTCGTTGTCTTAAAATTTTGTCATGTTTTTCTATAATGAGTATGTATTGCAATCTATGTGTTGTTATCAGAGGTACATCCTTATCAGATTAAGTTTTTGAAATCGGCTAGGCTCTTACTCTTCATGTCCTACGCCCTACGCGTCACTTTCATACAGGCAGGAATTCGGACTGCGATTCTTCTTCTTCATCGACGCAGTAGCTGTCGCCACTAATAGCCGAACACAATCTGTCCGCTCCTGTCGGTGATCTGGCCGGTCTCCCTGTTTGACCATGTCATTTAGGTTTCGCAGATAGTGATGCATGTATTACATAACGGGGTGCAAGGTCGGTGGTCCAAATACATACACATACGTCAGATCCGGCGACGTAAGGAGGTGTTAATGGACATTTCTATATAGCGCCTGAGGGGGCTTATAATTAGAGGGGACACGCCGAATGTTTGCTGGAAATATTAAACAGACTAATGAGGCAGAGTTTAGGTGAACTTTGGCGACATATTGAAACAATTGGATATTCTGCATAAAAGAAGTTTTAAAGATGCGAATAAAGAGCACTCTGCATCATTGGAGATCCAATTTTAATATCCTAAACTACTGATCAGAAGAAAGTAAAACGTCGAATTGGACTGCTTATAAAAAGAAAATATCATTTGAAATGTATTTTGTTGAAGTTCAGTCATAAGTGATACAACAAGCTAATGGACAATTTCGTAGCACTCAGGATGGACTGACACTTTTCACACAAAAACACTTATGGTAAAAGCCGTAATCTTGTGTGACGTCCTCGCCTTATCAATGACGTAAGCCTCATAATGACAGCTGTCCCACTCCTCCAATGTGTGGATGTTGAGGGGTACAGGAAGGCCCGACAGCCTGCAGTACAGCTAATCGTCCTGACACATTGTGTCTATATGCGCACTTTACGTCGCCGTCAGGAAGTAATTGCGCAGATGTAACGTGCGCAGATGACGGTCCTCCATTCGATTTACAGTGTCAACTTGTTTACTTCTGCTATTACACCTTAATGCAGTCTAAGTAAATACGTTCTGGTTTCTACCTTGCTATTTACTACGTAGTATTCTACACATAATAAGGAGCTTATTGTGTTCATAATGTACAAAACATGATGACCCGTGAAGTTTTGCATGAATAGTGTGCTTGCCACAATCCTGTAGCCTTTGTTTGGAACATTGACATGAAATGAGAGAAATCACTATTATCCAGGTGAAGCTAAACAAATCCAAATCAGTAACTATGTGATACTATTCACACATGTAAAGGTACATCTGCCCACAGTATAATCGCATTAGTGTATGGCATTGCCTAGGATGAGGGTTATCCGACATTCTTAACAATTTACTACAGTATGTAATTGTTTGGTTATCATTTTCAACCTGATTCATTTTCCTTTGGCCAAGGTTTTACAGCACACTCGCAAACTAACAATGTATACTTTCTTTTTAATCGTCATTGTAGTAGTTGAGATTGCCTCAAATTGACCTAACAAATTTGTCTAACAAACGCTGGTGTGAGAAGTCTATACGATGATGTTAATGGTGCAATACCAGATCCACTGAAACAATTACAATAAATGTATATTAACGTTAGCCACATACCTTTAGATATACGAATGTTAGTGACAACTAGGGCGACTAGAAGCGCTCCCATCAGAAGGGTGCATTGATGTAGACGACATAACCTGAACATCCTCCTCACGGGCAAGATCCTCACCATTCCGTATACCCTGGGGCTGCAACATACGTGATCATCAGGCACAGCTGAACATGTATTGAAAATCTTTACTCGGTCCTTTTTATTTGGCCGATTGGACTATGTACCACATAATTATATGTTCAGAGTTCCATGTGACAGAGATACTGTGAGACACAATATCGAGACAGCACAGGTTTCAGCAAGTTCGGACACACACAAAAATATACACTACTGCCATAGGATTTATGGATATGAAAATTATTGTTCATGTAAACATACAATGGGCAAACAGATAAGAAATTATATTCGTCGTCTACATCACACAATGTGATAAACTGGGAAATCGTGTTTTTGACGATTGTTTCAATTACGAAATCACGCTATTTAGTAAATCTAGCCTACAAACTCTTCAATACTGACACAGTATTTCATAAGATCTTCATGGGTATCATTTGCAAAGCGGGAGCACGGTCATATTTTTAAAAGTATTCTTCTTTGTGGTGTCTGAGAGTTCTGGTAAAATCAAACGGTGAGGTATGTGTAATTGTGCCACCCACATACCTTTGCTTCAGACATGGGGATACTGCATCTTGGTCACAAGGGAAATGAAGTTGGTAGCAACTACCATTTACACGTTTGACAGTAATAGTTGTGACACTGTCTACTTTCTACATAAGCTAAAATAATGTTTCATTGGTATTTCCGTCACCAAAAATAACTGAATTTATCACTTTAGACATCTAAAAAAAGCCCAAAATATATCTTACTTTAAGAGTCTCAAAGTTTGAGTACAGACGAAACTACTTGGAGACTGTATATGCCTAATGATATTTTCAATAGCGGTAAAACTTGTACACCAATGTCCAATACACGTTCTTTACGACTTAAGGCAGAAATATCTTCTCCAAAAGAATAAACTAAAACTTGATGACAGGAACTATATGTGAGATGAATATGACTTCCAAACAAAATCCAAAGATCCAGACATTGAAATCTCTAATGCTTCAAAGAAATTCAACTATCACAACAGATTTATACAACATATTGTAAACAGATTTATACAACAGATTGTAAACAGATTTATACAACAGAGTAAGAAAACGTCCTTTAACAAGAACAGTTTTCATTAATGTCTCCGCTGTTCAAATGAACGTAAGATTTCTGTACCAACTAACCAGACAGTATTATTCCAACAACCTTGGCAGAACATTTGTTCACGCCTACAGTTTTTGTTTTGTTAAATATCTCAGAATATATACACCAAACGAAGATGTTATATTGATACAAATCATGAAAAAAAACATAACGAAGCAGAATTACACTAATATGAATTTAAAATGTCGTTTTCACCCTGAAAAGCACCACGTTGTCGATTCGTCTCAGTTGAGCCACATGACATCAAAAGTAAACTTTAAGATAAAAATATTGAACTTTTTGTTAAGTATCGTGTATAAACACTATAACGATTCTGGACAGAAGTTAGGTTTAGTTCAAAATATTAATTAAAAGGGCTAAACGCTTGTCTAAATCATAGTTCATGTGATCGGGTGAAATCACAATTGTTACTGTCCAGCGAGAAAATGGTAGTTGCTTTCTATCAACTTTCAGTTTGACATGGATAACGCTAACCCCTGTGCAGGTCTTACATACAATGTCAGATTCCCTTGTCGGATATATAGAACATTTTAAAGAGTAACTTCATTCAATATATATTTATATATATATGTCATGATAACTACTTGACTCAGTAAGGTGCACGATTTAGTGTGACAGGTTCAATTAATTATTTCCTTGAAGTAGCCGCTAACACTGGATCCCGTCTCCCAGCCAGCAGCTGTTACGTGTCTGCTAGGTTTATATTGAGCAGTAGCTTGTTTCCGTTAATTGCAGGAACACCTAGTTCAATGTCGAAAACCACGTGCAGGTAGTGACATATACCTTTGTACCTGGACATGCTCAACATGACTACAGCACCAATACATGTGATAGTCTGGTAGTGGAAGTAATTACTATACTACTCAAAGTTTGCTAAGGATCAAGTTTTGATGACAGCAAGGTATCATTCAACAAATAAAGATTCCCGTTACATATGTTTGGGTAAGCCCTAAAGGACTTCAATTTCACGATGAATGGACATAGGCATGCAGCCATGAATACGATGTGCTTGATGTGCTCGATGTGCTTAAAAATCTGTGTTTGGATGTATCGTGACAGCACCGTGTACCATTATCAGAGAACACAACAACATTTGCTACTGAAGATTGCAACAACTGAATACACGTATGCCCCCTCAGCGTCTGAGAATGGAATCGATACCAGTTAGGACCAGCTGTCCATTCACATCGGGTGGCCGACAGCGTTCCACCACCCAGCGGGAAGACAGGTTTCCCCTGATCGCACCAAGACGTCATCATTCCGTGTCTACCACCACAATCACAAATGGCCTGCGGAACACCAGTAGCGTTAACCTGATACTCAGACAGTACGTAATCGTCTCCATGAAGATGGTTTCCGGTCACGGAGCGCATGAATTCGCATCCCACTGACCCGACATCTGACACATATCAAAAGCAGAACTATTCATTATTGCAAACGAAATGAATAAAACTTTAGTTTGACTACATATATTACAGTGAGCAATATTCACATCAGGTATAAATGGAATTATGATATATAAGATCAAACAGAGTTATGAGTTATCCTTTGTTGAAAAAAACCCAACATTTCATCTTTTTGCATTCTTGTGTACGAGACTGAAAGCACTTTCCTGGATGTTCGAAGTGTGATATATTGAATTTGCAGTTTCATAATAATAGACATGTATTGGTTCACGGCCAGTTACTGAGGAACGATATAATTGTACATAGAAACCCAAGATATATACACATTAAACATTATACATTTATTGAACCCATCTGGTGCATGCATTGATTCCTCTGTACAGGTAGAGGGAGAGGGGTGGCGGTGGGAGAGAGTGAGAGAGAGGGAAAAAGATAAAAGACGAAAGTGAAATTATGATTTCACTGTATACATACACATATACATGTATAAAAACTGTATAAAACCTCACGATATGAATGCATTGAATCATCTGTATACATATATTTAACCAACAGAATACTTGTATTGAGTCCTTTGTATACATATATTTTGCCTACAGTATGCATGCATTGAACATCTGTATACGTATATTTCGCACTGACAATGAACACCACACATCACTACCACGGGACATTGTGAACCAGTAGCTTTCACGTTCCGTGGACAGTGATCACTCCATATCACTGCCAGAGGTCATTGTGAACCAGTAGGATTCACGTTCCGTAGACAATGATCACTCCATATCACTGCCAGAGGTCATTGTGAACCAGTAGGATTCACGTTCCGTGGACAGTGATCACTCCATATCACTGTCAGAGGTCATTGTGAACCAGTAGGATTCACGTTCCGTGGACAGTGATCACTCCATATCACTGCCAGAGGTCATTGTGAACCAGTAGGATACATGTTCCGTGGACAGTGATCACTACATATCACTCCCTGAGGTCATTGTGAACCAGTAGGGTGCACGTTCCGTGGACAGTGATCACTACATATCACTCCCTGGGGTCATTGTGAACCAGTAGGATGCACGTTCCGTGGACAATGATCACTACAAATCACTGCCAGAGGTCATTGTGAATCAGTAGGGTGCACGTTCCGTGGACAATGATCACTACA
The DNA here is from genome assembly GCF_023055435.1 of Haliotis rufescens. Lineage (NCBI taxonomy): Eukaryota > Metazoa > Mollusca > Gastropoda > Lepetellida > Haliotidae > Haliotis > Haliotis rufescens. Next base: position 22,743,951 of record NW_025963802.1, read on the forward strand.
TATCACTGCAAGAGGTCATTGTGAACCAGTAGGGTGCACGTTCCGTGGACAGTGATCACTACATATCACTGCCAGAGGTCATTGTGAACCAGTAGGGTGCACGTTCCGTGGACAGAGATCAATACATATCACTCCCTGACGTCATTGTGAACCAGTAGGATACACGTTCCGTGGACAATGATCACTACATATCACTGCCAGAGGTCATTGTGAACCAGTAGGATTCACGTTCCGTAGACAATGATCACTCCATATCACTGCCAGAGGTCATTGTGAACCAGTAGGATTCACGTTCCGTGGACAATGATCACTCCATATCACTGCCAGAGGTCATTGTGAACCAGTAGGATACACGTTCCGTGGACAGTGATCACTACATATCACTCCCTGAGGTCATTGTGAACCAGTAGGGTGCATGTTCCGTGGACAGTGATCACTACATATCACTCCATGAGGTCATTGTGAACCAGTAGGGTGCACGTTCCGTGGACAGTGATCACTACATATCACTGCCAGAGGTCATGGTGAACCAGTAGGATTCACGTTCCGTGGACAATGATCACTCCATATCACTGCCAGAGGTCATTGTGAACCAGTAGGATTCACGTTCCGTGGACAGTGATCACTCTATATCACTGCCAGAGGTCATTGTGAACCAGTAGGATTCACGTTCCGTGGACAGTGATCACTACATATCACTCCCTGGGGTCATTTTGAACCAGTAGGGTGCACGTTCCGTGGACAGTGATCACTACATATCACTCCCTGAGGTCATTGTGAACCAGTAGGGTGCACGTTCCGTGGACAATGATCACTCCATTTCACTCCCTGGGGTCATTGTGAACCAGTAGGATGCACGTTCCGTGGACAATGATCACTACATATCACTCCCTGAGGTCATTGTGAACCAGTAGGGTGCACGTTCCGTGGACAGTGATCACTACATATCACTGCCAGAGGTCATTGTGAACCAGTAGGGTGCACGTTCCGTGGACAGTGATCACTCAATATCACGGCCAGAGGTCATTATGAACCAGTAGGGTGCACGTTCCGTGGACAATGATCACTCCATTTCACTCCCTGGGGTCATTGTGAACCAGTAGGGTGCACGTTCCGTGGACAATGATCACTCCATTTCACTCCCTGAGGTCATTGTGAACCAGTAGGATACATGTTCCGTGGACAATGATCACTAAATATCACTGCCAGAGGTCATTGTGAACCAGTAGGATTCACGTTCCGTGGACAGTGATCACTCTATATCACTCCCTGGGGTCATTGTGAACCAGTAGGATGCACGTTCCGTGGACAATGATCACTACATATCACTCCCTGGGGTCATTATGAACCAGTAGGGTGCACGTTCCGTGGACAGTGATCACTACATATCACTCCCTGAGGTCATTGTGAACCAGTAGGGTGCACGTTCCGTGGACAGTGATCACTACATATCACTGCCAGAGGTCATTGTGAACCAATAGGATGCACGTTCGTGGACAATGATCACTACAAATCACTGCCAGAGGTCATTGTGAACCAGTAGGGTGCACGTTCCGTGGACAGTGATCACTCCATATCACTGCCAGAGGTCATTGTGAACCAATAGGATGCACGTTCCGTGGACAGTGATCACTCCATATCACTGCCAGAGGTCATTGTGAACCAGTAGGATTCACGTTCCGTGGACAATGATCACTCCATATCACTGCCAGAGGTCATTGTGAACCAGTAGGATTCACGTTCCGTGGACAGTGATCACTCTATATCACTGCCAGAGGTCATTGTGAACCAGTAGGATTCACGTTCCGTGGACAGTGATCACTACATATCACTCCCTGACGTCATTTTGAACCAGTAGGGTGCACGTTCCGTGGACAGTGATCACTACATATCACTCCCTGAGGTCATTGTGAACCAGTAGGGTGCACGTTCCGTGGACAATGATCACTCCATTTCACTCCCTGGGGTCATTGTGAACCAGTAGGATGCACGTTCCGTGGACAATGATCACTACATATCACTCCCTGAGGTCATTGTGAACCAGTAGGGTGCACGTTCCGTGGACAGTGATCACTACATATCACTGCCAGAGGTCATTGTGAACCAGTAGGGTGCACGTTCCGTGGACAGTGATCACTCAATATCACGGCCAGAGGTCATTATGAACCAGTAGGGTGCACGTTCCGTGGACAATGATCACTCCATTTCACTCCCTGGGGTCATTGTGAACCAGTAGGGTGCACGTTCCGTGGACAATGATCACTCCATTTCACTCCCTGAGGTCATTGTGAACCAGTAGGATACATGTTCCGCGGACAATGATCACTAAATATCACTGCCAGAGGTCATTGTGAACCAGTAGGATTCACGTTCCGTGGACAGTGATCACTCTATATCACTCCCTGGGGTCATTGTGAACCAGTAGGATGCACGTTCCGTGGACAATGATCACTACATATCACTCCCTGGGGTCATTATGAACCAGTAGGGTGCACGTTCCGTGGACAGTGATCACTACATATCACTCCCTGAGGTCATTGTGAACCAGTAGGGTGCACGTTCCGTGGACAGTGATCACTACATATCACTGCCAGAGGTCATTGTGAACCAATAGGATGCACGTTCGTGGACAATGATCACTACAAATCACTGCCAGAGGTCATTGTGAACCAATAGGATGCACGTTCGTGGACAATGATCACTACAAATCACTGCCAGAGGTCATTGTGAACCAGTAGGGTGCACGTTCCGTGGACAGTGATCACTACATATCACTGCCAGAGGTCATTGTGAACCAATAGGATGCACGTTCCGTGGACAGTGATCACTACATCTCACTCCCTGAGGTCATTGTGAACCAGTAGGGTGCACGTTCCGTGGACAATGGTTCGTGTTGTACATTGTCCCCCAGACATTGCAAGTATAGGACACTGTCAACTACGAAAGAGGGTTAGAGTAGATCTCAAGCACTCTTTCCCTGGTTGAAAAAGGCGAATGTGATCTGGTGGTTAGGCTCTGTGACGTGGTAGTTTGTCTATCATCGTACCCCAATGACGTGGGGCATTGCTCACAATATCAGTCATGTGTTTCTCTTGCCGCCCAGACTCGATTATTCACAGGATCCGCGATATAGTTTAAGTACAACAACACCTGTATAGTGATATAGACGCACTACTTACGCGTTCTTGCACCAAGTCGGCAAGTACGGCCAGATTCTGATGTCTACCTCTGATCAGCACTGCACATGTGCACGAGTCGTTCGGGGCGTGATGGTCGTGATACCAGCTGTCTTGAATATATACTGAGCAGATGACATATTCCCAGTTAGCATTAGGTTCATTTGTAAATGTCCTTCGTGTTGTGTGGTGTATAGAAATCATCAATTGATTCTGAGTTCAGACATCAATTTGAATATCCGATACCGTCACAGCTGGAAGCCTGGGCAGGCCGTGAAGGGATTTTGCCGTCTATATTCTGTGGAACACGCTTAGAAACAACTCGGTAAAGCCAACAGACGGGATGCCGGAGATATTCACGTTTTATGTAGTAAAGTGATATACCTGAAACGTATGTCATTACTTTCCCAATGACAACAAATACTTTCACAGAAGAACATATCATGAGTTAACGTTACTCGGATGATTTTATTAATGGCAAGCGCAATGGCATGGGACAGTGCGTATTTTAGAATGCACAGCCAAAAGATATATCTTCATCACGTGGCGTATATGTCTATCCTGATATAAGCACTACAGGCTGCCACACACTTGGTATATTGACCGGCGCAGCTACAGTTACCGACACATAACACACTGGTAATGAACAAACGTCAGCTATAAACGAATCTATACTTGTCGTGGTGTTTACTTAGATGACTCAATTGTTGAGTGATAATAAGTAACCAAATCTTCTATTAACATGTAAAACATTCTTTAGATTTAACAAGAGCAGTGTCACATCTGGGGTTAAATGGGAAAATGTCTCTAATAAATGTTTTATGTGATTTGGACATATGGAAAATTCCCACTCGGAACATTTTTTCAAAATATTTGATTCAAAAATCAAACCCATCCTTCATGGGGACATCAAAGATTAGAGGTAGTAGAAAGGGTCCAATATCTATCTTGTAAATATAATCTCTGTACAGGAATTAACACTCCCAATGTAATGGCTTATGTGAATATGGACGGTCCCCATTGTTTATAAACAGTTCGGTGAAATGCATTTAATACTTGCTAAAACTACTTCATATGCCATCTAATAGACTCCGGGTAAGGCATAAGAAATGTTATTTAATCTTGATTCAGTAGGTTGGTAGAACAGGGCAAGTAATGTTAGACTTATTCTGTTTAGTTCAGGTCTTGGGTATTCTTGGGTCTACCATGAAGTTCGATGTTTTGCTAGCTTTCTCAACCTTTTTCAAGCCCGTTTGAAAGATAAGTACAGCCAAGAATGGACCAATATATTATCATCTAGTTCTAGACATGAATATTATACACTTTTTAAGATAAGCCTAGAAGCAGAGAAATATTTAAAGATTTGATCTTGTGTGCATTTGCTACCGAGTTTGTTTGTGGGCGAGTTGGATGTACAAGGTCTACTATTGATACCAGGAGACACCACTAAAATTCCAAAATCTTGTACAAATTGTAATCTAAACAATTTCGATGATCTGTATCATTTCACCTTTATATGTCCATCCTCAAAAGATATTCGAAAGCAATACATACCAAATAAATATGTAATTAGACCGTCAGTCCAACAATTTATTTGCTTTATGGAAACCTCAAATTATCCAGATTTAAAATTTGATATGTTATATTTCAAATATGCCTTCAAGCTCAGAAATGTAATGAAATGAAACATGAGATTCTACTTGTAAAATTATCCCGTACTGCGTTGTATCCTCTCATGTATACACCTCGTCATAAATATAGCACCACCCACTTTTTTTCACTAAGTACAACTTGATCTTCAACCTCATAAAAATGATGCTTAGAAAAACACATTAAACTGTTTATATGGCCTCATGTGAGCGTTCAGTCAGAAAATTGACAACACAAGACCGAATTTGAGCACTAATTGAGGGTTTAATTGTAGCAAACTAAAGTTCACTAAAATCACCGTGAAATAAGGTGAAATAAGTATGGATGCCGAAGTCGTTACAACAGACACACAACACAGTTCACATTTCATTAATGTCGAACACACTAGTAAGGTCCACAATGACTGGCTAAGTCAGTATCTGGTGTAATCGTCTCGCACTTCGATAACATGTTCTACACGCCGTCTCATGCTGGTCACCAGACGTCTGAATCTCTGTTGGGGGATCTGCTGCCACTCATCATGCAATGCATGGGTCAATTCCTGAAGGTTCTGAACTGGAGCATCCCTTGCTCTCACCCTACGTCCCAAAATAGTGGGTAGTGTCTCAGTGGCGTTGTGTTGGAGATGCTGAACAACAGCTCGAGCACGATGTGGTCCGGCATTATTGTCCACGAAGACTGGACGTGTGGCGAGAGCATGGTTATCGAAATGAGGCACAACAGCACCGTCCAGGATCAAGTTCTAGTACCTCTGTCCATTCAGTGTTCCGGGAACAGTGATGAGGTCAAGTTTACAATCATAGGAACAACACCCCCAAAACATGACGGATCCACCCCCATATGGAACATCAGCTTGATTGTTCCTCAGATCATATGCTGTGCCTGTCTGCCTCCAAACTCAAAAGCAAAAATCTGCTTTCATCGGACCAGTGGATCCTTCTCCATGTCCTCAGGTTCCAGCGAGCACGTGCTTGGCACCAGGCCAAGCGGGCATGGCGGTGCTGATTTGTGAGTAGTGGACGTCTGATTAGTCGTCTTGCTCTCAATCCTGCAGAATTTGGGCGTCGTCTGGTGGTGCTGATGGACACTCTGTTGTATGGATGCCATCCATGTCGCAGCTGTGTACAAGTAGACTTTGGGCTTCGTCTGTCTTGGCGTACGAGAGCACGATCTTCCCTGTCATTGGTTTTTCTGGGACGTCCAGTCCTCGGTGCATCCTTCACTTCACGGATGCAGTATGCTTACGTATTAGCCTGCTGAAGAGAGTGTGATTAATGTTCAGTTGTGCTCCAATAGCACGACATGACATACCAGTCTGGTGCATACCAATAATTTGCCATCTTTGGTTCAGAGGCACTGGACGGTTGGGCATTTCACTGGTTGGTCAAAATAAAGCTTAATTTATGCCTAAATCCAAATTTTAACTGTGTCTGCCAACATAACATACGCCAAAAGAGGCTATGTGCATACTGCATTTTTAGCAAACCGACCCCCGGTACAAGCATGCTCAACGCAAGCATGCACGTGCAGCTCGGAACAGGATGTGTTTGTGATATTATGTTCACAGATGGTGTAGTATATAAAATATTATGAAATAATTATATTTTCTACTTTTACTTTAAAATGTGTGGTGCGATATATATGACGAGGTGTATATTTGGGCCTTTGACTTATCATACAATCAACATTTGAGTTAATAAACATGTAAAATGCGTCATATTTTTCGTCAAAACATTCATAGAAATGAAACCACAAAAGTAAGATAGGGTTACTTTTTGAGTTACAAAATGGAGACGATCGGCAAGTTTGGCCCCACTCCGATTTCTACCTCTGCTCACGCTGGACATGTCAACGGCTCGTGCGGAGCGTGCCGGTTGCGATACCCACTGTCTCAGCACAGGACATGTCAACGGCTCGTGCGGAGCGGGCCGGTCGTGATACCCACTGTCTCAGCACGGGACATGTCAACGGCAATAGTATAGGTAATGGGGGTTCTGGACCACTTCCACTGGAGCCAGATTCATATACCTATACTGCTACTACAGGGGGCATTTTTTATGCCAAAATGATTATGCGATTCAACGATAGTCATAAGTCGTATTAAAAGAAACATCAATATTAATTAATAATGAATAGAATTTACTATAGCCCACGAGGATATTGGAAAGGTGTAGGAGCAATAAAAAAATTAGCCACCGCGGCTAAAGTATCTAAAGATGTGGCCAAGGATTGGTTAAAGAAACAAGCGATGTGGCAAATATATTTACCGGCACCGCGTTATATACCGAGGAAGAAGTTTGATATTTTTACAACGAATGAAGTTCATCAGGCTGACCTCTTGTTTCTTCCCCACGATAAGGTAAAAACGCAAAACGTATAAATATGCTTTAACAGTAGAGGATGTGGCTAGTCGTTACAAAGAGGCTGAGCCATTAACCTCAAAAGATTCAACAGAAGTAGCTAATGCACTGAGTCACATATATAAACGCGGACCACTAAAATGGCCTAAGCTATTTCCAGTAGATCCTGGTCGCGAGTTTACGGGATCAATAACTAATCTGTTAACAAAGCACGATGTCAAAATCAGACGTGGTGAAAGAGAGGCCCACCGCAGTCAAGCTATCGTCGAAAGATTTAACAGGACATTAGCAGAACGTTTGTTTGGCTATCAGTATGGGATCGAAATGAAATCGGAATGATTGAGATCAACCGAATGGGTGACACGATTATCAGCCGTTGTATCAGCGCTGAATAATGAAGTAACGAGATTAATAGGGAAGAAACCATCCGATGCTATTAAAATGAAATCCGTGACTTCCGAATCTTCAGCACCGAGGAGAGGCAAAGAATGAAAACTTCCGGATAGATTAAGGGTAAGATATTTATACCAGCCCAGTGAACTCGAAGGAGGCCTACATCGCGCAACCGATCCCATATGGTCCCTTAAGACATGTAACATTAGTCGATTGGTTATGAAAGAAGGAGAGCCTATTCTTTATTATCTTCAAGATGGACTGGGTAGGGCATTTGTACGAGAAGAGTTGTTCATAGTTCCCAACGGTACAGTATTACCACCATAACCATAAGCATAGGTAGTTACACCATCATTATCAATCCATGTCTTTGTATCTAAGGGGGATAATGATATCTTGTTCATTCTTAATCCATATATCCTATGATTGTAACTTCTTAAAGAGTTCATCTCATGTTTGAACGTTCTACCGTTGAATAATGATTCTTTATACTGTTCGTGTTTGATATGCCTTTTTACAACATACTTCTTAACGCCCTTAGCTTTTCTTATCTCCCCATTATCGGACTTCTTTATAGAATACATCTTAGGTCTTAATCCGACATACTCCGCTATAGGGGTCCCAGCACATTCATCCTTCATCTTACCTAACACCTTTTTATTTACTACGCTGTGCAGTGGATTATCTTTTGGGTAATCGCTCGTGTCGTACGTATCTATTTTTTCTGCCATATCTTTATACACATCCTCGGTTTGTATTTCCATCAACAAAGAATCTGTGACGGTATATAACACCTCGCATCTATCGCCGTATTGCTTCTTAAGTTCGTTGTAATAAAAGTCATACATTAAGTGTTTTGACAAGTCGAGAATACTCATACCGACGTACACCGGTCTGTTAAATTTTATATTACTCTTCTGCATATGCAACGCGGCTAAGTCGTTATCGAATATCTTGCTTCTGTTAAAAGCCGGACTGGCTATAAGTTTCCTGAGTCTTTCTTCCTCATTAGATCTGACTAATTTAACATCCACACGCTTCCTTAGATTCTCTATAGTTTTACCAAAGTTATTCAGGAGCTTATATAGATTCTTTTCGAAATCGCTGATAGCTATCTTTCTTAAATCTGTGTTCAGCCTTATATAGGGCTCCATCCAAGGGCTTTGATCGAACTTTAGAACTCTGTGTATTTTCTTGAGTTTCATACCTAACGATAGATACAACTGGAGATTTCTGTAGTGAACTATATATTTTGTCTTATCCATCAAATTTGGTACGAGTTGTTCTACGTTAGCTAACCTACTATTACCCATCAAGGAGTGTTGATATTTCGACATGCAATCTTTATTAACCATTAATCTTTCGGGAGCTAGCGGATAACTGTTATGATCTTTATGTAACGAACTTGGATATTCCAAGTCAACTTCTAGTATGTACCCTTTATTCGCATCATTATTATGGATATTATGGATATCATTCACATTGATATTATGGATATCATCGACCCACTCAAAACCACCTGTGGGTAAAGGTTGACTCATAGCCCATCCGTACAAATTGTTAGCGTCGAGATATAATATATGCGTGTCGAGTTTACTCGGATCGTATCCTTCCACTAATTTATTATTAGCCTTAGAATACCTTTTCGCTACCATCGATATACCCCCTCTTAATCCTTTCTCAATAAACAAGTGCATATCGTAGTCTGTGAGTAGTTTTAGTTCTACGCCAGTCTTCTTCAACAATGCATCCCACGATAGTCCGGGACTGGAATAGTACCATGCCGGGTCCAAGCCGTATTGTTTTAAACATGTCTTTCTAAATATCTCGAATATATCGGCAAATAACAGCACATCAGTTTTTAAGTACAGATCGTGATAATCGCCTAAATTCTTACAACCTAATTTATCCCAGACCGTCAGAGCGTATTCATAATCGGCATCTGTTATTTTAGATTCTGTAAAGTTACTATAGAATGATTCAAGGGGTGGTAATTCAGTTTCTTTGAATCTAGACCAATCATCCATATATTCGTAAGGATATACACCTTTTCTCAGCAACAAATGACGAGTTATCTTATCGGTATATTGATTTGTTATCGCAAAGTCATCGGGATTGTTCGCATTAGCTAAATTGTCCAGGGAAGATAACAGAAACTGTACGGAGTCTATGAATCTAAGCCCATTACTTTGCTTTATTCTAGATTTCCCATCCTTGTCCCTATAATGTATAGGTTTAGTAAACGAGAACGATATGTATTTTTCCATATTATTAGGAATGCACGTTAAACCGCCGTCGGTCTTTCAGATAGCTTGCATAATGAGATGTGAATCGTATCCCCTAAGGTTGTGAAACACAACGGGGATGGGTATTGTTTGAGAATTCATTTTTAGTTTCAAGTTACACTCATGCGCGGCTCCCCGATAATTACCCGTGACGTGGCAATGATCTCTTACGGAATCCCCATCCAGGGGTTTATTACAAACATGACAACTCGTTGACTTCTTATAGGCCCTCCAATTATCCCTCGTCATACACATGGGTTTCTTACACGATAATTTTTCCCTGATTATTCTCTCTTCATTTTGTAGATATTCTTGGAACTTTCCTGCTGCATCGGGACCTCTGTAAATCACGGGCTGGTTATTTTTCCCATCATACCTTACAACTATATATCCAAACCCACAAGGAATATGTTCTTGAGATTTGTACGTATTATTATCTTGATTATTTTCTATGGGTTTGATAAGCGCTTCGAAGTCGGCGTAAATTACGTACGGTACTGGCATTTGATGACGATAATGTTCAAATTTTAATATATTTTTTCCCTCTTTAGGCATATCGATCCTGATAGCGGTCTGTCCAACACCTCTACAGTCTTCTTTAGGCGCTTCTAATAGATCTTGTCTGCTGTACCCATGTAGGCATCTTTCGCGGAAATATTTCTTTTCTTTATGTCTAGTTTGATCGTATAATAGCCTGTTTAAACTCTTTATCCATGTATAATGATATTTTCCATCTTTTTCTATCAGAAATGAATTGATTCTGGTTGATATGTTCCTGAGCGGAGCTTATCCTGTATACAACAATTCCTTTAGAATGTCCGAAAACATTCATAGCTAAATTATTTTGCTTTTCCACCTTATCAATTTGTGATATTGGTGTAGGTTCGTCTATACCATCGAAGTTGAGTCCATCGTTTTGGGGATAGCTAGAAGGTCTATCCGGATGCTTGTCTACGGGGAACAATGCAGATCTTATCATCATTCTTAAACAGTCATCGGATTTATTTTTTACGTTAATTATGGCTTTTTTTTTCTTTTAATACAGGGGTAAATCTATATAAGATCCACCTTTGAAGGGCATATAATTTGCTATATCTAAATATAAACTATCGATTTTATCCACACCCCAACCCGAACCTCTATTAGTCCAGCGTTCTAAAGTTTCCTGTATCCTCTGAATTGATGTATCTAATGATGCGTTTATAGTATCGGATTCAGTTATAACTTCTTGATTGCTACGGAAATATGGTTCGGTATATTCGGTGCTATCGTCTGTGTTACTTTTACTCAATGACATTTTAATCGTCAGCTGGTATTTTATACTATGTAAATCATCTAACTCCTCGTTAATTCTTGATATGATGTGCTTAATATCGTTAACATCCATGTTGGAATTAATATCCATCTTCCAAAATCTTAGATATTTACCAACGCCGGCGGATGTGGGTACAAATATTAATTCTTGTTGTTTATTCTCAACATCATCATTATGTTGAATATCAACATCAACATCATTAGGTTGATTATTATCTAGTAAAGCGATCAATTCAGCTCTTCTCATTCGAGAATAACCTCTCAGCCAAATGTTTCTCGCTTGAGCTTTGAGTTCTCTAACAGTCTGGGGTTTGTTGTATTCCAAACCGAGTAAGGTAATCAATTCAGCTTTTCCTTTTGAGAATATCCATGTAGACCACGTTGTTTTGCCATAGCCTTCAACTCTCTGACAAAAACCATTGTGACCATGGTATATACAAAATGATTCATTTGCCTAAATGGTTGTTTTTCATATATAAATACGTATTCTCCCCAACCTTTCCTCTCATTGATGTAATCTCTCTTCCTAGCATAAATAATCTGCTTCCTGACCTTATCAGCACTGTGACTCTTACATAAACTGTAACTACATTTGACTCCAATCCCACATACAGAACAAACGTAATTTTTAAAACCCTTTCTGATGTTATAAGCGTGAGTGCCACAGTAAATACCCACAGATGGCTTCTGACATTGAATCGATTTCCCCATGAGTGTATATTTGCATAGATTCATGGTTATACACATATCATATCATTTGTCTAAAAGGTAAATCACATCTACACTACTGATAAGGCAGTCAGCCAACGCTATTTATAGATTAGCTGTCATAGTGATTTATTGATTAGCTGTCACTCTGACTCCCCTAACTAGGTCATGGTATAGCTGACAATTGCAACAGCCCATTATCACAAATGTGACCTCGCGGTTTTTCTGAGCCTCTGACGGTGTATAAAACTGACTCATTGTTGGTCTCGGTATTGGGTCAAGTTTTTTCCCATAAATGAGGAAGTATTCGTGCATGGCAGATTCGACATCCTTAAACGTTTGAATTGAATGTCCTTCCTTACGCAGTTCTTCATGAATAAAGTCTAACCTCTTCATTCTCTGCCGCGTATATTGTGACTGAGCTGCTTCGAGTTGTTCTAAAGCATTGTTATGTCGTTTACATGCCTCTTTAACTTCTTGAGCGTTTGATTTCCTCAAAGTAGAAAATAAATAATTACTCCCCGAAAAAGCTAGAGCATTAACAATAGCTCCACCGACCATCATCGCAATTGTTGCCATATGTTTAATAATATAAAATATTCAAATGTTTAATTAATTACTTCATTATGTCTTCCGGGATAAGTTTTTGTTTGATGAGCATATCTTTTGGAGCCATAGCCAATCCAATATCCAGAATCATCACACCTATATCAAATCCATTAAAATCTAGCTTGGGAGGTGTGGCTTTAGTAATCATTTTAGCTATACGGGCATAGCCAATGGCCAAGCCGGTGACCACCGCTGAATGATACGTTGCGTTTACCAACATTTTACCGTCTGTAACTGGAGTAGTCATGCTTCTTATAGCATTATATGGGGGCTAACCTCTAATTGAACTTGTTGTTGCATTGGGGGTGACGTTTTCTCTTCTCCGGTCTTATAAAAGAACGATACAGCCGCTATACCAGCAACTCCTACTAGTGCCCTTGTTTTAATCGGATTAATAATTGAATTATTTATTAATTTGGCTTTCCTCGCGAGTCCTCCTTTTCTTCCTGCGGCTATTTTCAAAGGATTCTTTGTCACTCTGGGTTGTTTTTGTGTTTTCTCATTCACATGTGGTATTTCCTCATTCACTCGTTGTTCCGCAATCTGTTGTGCAGTTATTTCCTCGTTCACAATCTGTGGTGTCACTTGAGTCTCCATTATTATTAAGTGGGCATGTATTTTTAAATTGACAATACCCAGCCGTTATTAAAGCTGTGGTGAACGGAGCTAAGAACAATCCGTATCTATGATAAAACTCACAGCTCACTGAGCTTATAGCATGTTCGATGAATGGGTCTTTCTCGAGAGATTCACATAAATACATGCGATGTTCTGCCGGGATAGGGATAGGGAGAAACGTACTAGCTACGACTGTGTATAGTTGTAATATAGCCGACCCTATCGTTTTAGTCATGGTAGCTCCAAGCCTAGACTCGTAACGAGCGTACAGTTTTTTAATTTCTTCGTCAGTCATGTTATCAATTTTTTCGATGGTATAATTTTCCCCCAAATATTGGGAACATTTTCCACCGGCTACCAAAGCGGTGAGTCTTTCTCTATGTTTATCTAAAGATTTATCAACATGTTGATCAACATCAGATTCTTTGGGATTTGTTCGATGAGTTCGTCGCATTCCATAATGTAATACCTAAGGAGATAACATAATATAATATGACATATCCAAAACATCCCGTAATAATGAATTTTGCGTATAATTTTGCCATAATTTTGCTAAACAATTGCATAAGCAGCTGGTTGATCGGTTTTTAATACGAGTTTACAGTGCTTCATTGCCGTTAACAGTTTTCTGACTTTATCTCGTTCGAGCTTGGTATAAATGACATCATTTTCGCGTAAACATTCCTCGAATGAATCTCGATCTTTGCAATGAAACAGTGCTACCCATTTGGTCTGCTCTCTGAGATCTTTCAGGACAGAGTTGTATTTTTGAGTAAGTACCCAAACGCTATGTTGAGTATGCCGTCCGGAGAATGCTAAATACGAAAGCATATCTTTCTTTTTTGTGAGTTCTTTACTCGCGCTGCAGTCATCTATTACGAAAAGGGTTGATTCTCCTTTGTATTTTTCGTGACATACTCGTAAACAGTCTTGTAAACGATCGCCAGGTTCGACTCTGTGTACCCCGTCGACATTCATTACCCAATCTCTCGATAGGTATGTTTTATTAACGCTTATAGTCGGACACAGAATAATAATATGATCGAAAACGTCCCGATAATGACTTTGTAAAATATCTAGAATAAAAGCTGTTTTTCCACAGCCCGTTTGCCCGCATATGATAGCGCAGTGCGGATCTTTAGGTAAAAGATTATTAATAGATTGCTTGCACCATTCTGTATATTAAGTTGCGCATCCATAATCACGTACAAATATATGTTTAATTTACATGCCGTTTCCTGGAGCTTCGTTATCTGTATAGTGATACCCTCGCTAGCATTTTCTATTCTCCTCCCACTGCCGTGTAGTTGATCATCGTCCGTTGTTCGCATGTCGAGCCATAGCGCGTACTTCGTGGTGAGGTATTCACCCATCGATACACTCCCGAGAGACAGATCTTTCACGACCGCGATAACTTCCGGGCTTCGTTTTATAGAAGGAAGTTTTTTAATCTCATCCCACTGGTGATACGCTAGCATTCCTTGGCTATATAGTTGATTAGGAACGCCCTCGATAGTCAATTCTACTTTTGTAATCTTGGGATTGTAGAACTTCTCGGTATTTCTTTTAAACGCATCGGAGGGGTCCTCGAACAACATTAAAATACCCTTCAACGACCTCGTGGGGACGTTTAGATTGATATTCCACATCGTATCTTTTTTGTCCCTCGTTATCTTTCGGTGTCGCAGCACGCGATCGTACAAAATGGCTAAACTTCCTGCATAATGGTTACGAATTTGTCTGGCTAATTTGGGATCTGTTATCATATCGTACTCCAGCGAGATATTGTCAATGGAATAGCTAGCATTACTCTACCGTAGTCATTAAAAGTGAGTTCGTATTCTAACCTATCGCCTAGGGATGCTTGATAAAAAGGCATGTGGGAATCTAGTAATTCATAGTCTAGGGGAATATAGAATCGGTTACCTAATGCGTCGGCAACGGCCTTATCTTTTACGACGGTACCATCGCCATTTTCAGCGCCCACGCGCAGTCTCAATGTGTTCCGATTACAAATACCTTGGTACTGTAAGTTTTCTCGCTCTTTATCCGTTCTCCAGTGATCCATGTAACAATAGTATACATCGCTATCATCGATACTCAAAACCTCATTACCGCTAATTTTAATCGCGATTTTCTTAACGATAGCACGACCTATGTTCTGAACGGGCTCCCTGTTAACGTCGGCCACCTCTCGTATCACTTGCATTTGCTTCGAACAAAATGGCGGCGCACAATCAAGACGATCTGATCGATATTCAGTATCTTATTGTGATAAAACGGGTCTTACATCGCGAAGTGCACCAAATCATGTGAGCACCTTGATTTAAAAAAAGAAAAGATTTGGATTTCGATTCCGTTGCGCGATTTTTATTGGATTATGCATAAACTCGTTTGTCCAGCCAAAATGTAACTCCATAATACAAGCCTAGTTCGGCAGGGGTGGAAGCTGGACTTTGAACGATGCTATTCATCATGTTGAAAGTAATAATTACTCAGTAGATTTGTTTACACAAATTGAGATGGAAAGATATTCATGTGATAAATTACTAAATACATATTCGGAATGGAAGATTTGGAACTGACTATCAAATCGGTGACTGTACATTTATTAGGCATTTAGTGAGTGAGTGAGTTGGGTTTAACGCTGCTTTTAACAGTATTCCAGTTATATCACGGCGTGTCAGCTGAATGTGGGAGGAAAGCCCGAAGTGATGCAGGCCTCAGACGTTTACCGCGCCTCAGACATTTACCACTTCGATGAAACCAACGAGCATGGGTATGGTGCTGACAAACCTAGCAACATAATCGGGGCGAACTGGGATTCGACCCACAATCATAGGTTTCTGGCGAGCCAAGGGACGCAACTCTGCACAGCGAATCGAGGCGCCTTAGACGACTGGAACAGCCGTGCCCCCTATTGGGCTTTAGGGTGTAGTGTGATAGATTATGGTTTAGCATCGAGTGACATGTTCCCCGATCATGATGAATGTCTCTGTAAAAAAACATGAACGGTGCCAATATTTAAATGCGTTCAGAAGAAACTAAAGATAACTCATACCTTATTAAGTATAACATTGTGTGCAATGAATACAGATAATTTTGTTGAATCAAGAAGGAAAAGTTTGCAAAGTGTAAAAGGAGTGACCTTGAAAATGCAGCTGCGGACTCTAAGCGTTTCTCTAAGCGTGTGTCTGGACGACCGCAACGACCCAACCCTATTGATATCCATGACTGGGGGGACTATTTCTCGTCGCTGAATTCTGAACCAATGGGTATTCAGGATAATCTTGGTGAGGTGGAGCACATAGTGACTTGTCAAGGTAATGTGCAAGAAATGACAATTGAAATATTAGAATCCGGATCCGAACTTTTTGAAAGCATCAGTGCCAAGAAACAGAATAAATCAGCTGACGACATCTATGGAAACCATTGCACATACATGGTTTGGGTGCTAAAATGGGTAAAATGTTACAATTCATTTATAGAAATGTAAAGGCTTAAGTTCGTTCAAACAACAGAGTATCTGGTATATTTGTTGCTTCATGGGTGTGAGTTAAGGGTGTATGCTTTGTGCCTTTTTCTTTCAGTTTTTTTATAAACGAATTGGTTACTGAAATGGAACGGAATTGTCGTTTTGGTGTTAAGGTACATCATTTATTTATATTTTTCTACTTCTATTTGCGTAAGACTTTATTGTATTTGGCAATACTGTCAACAACGTACAAATGAAGTTGAATATCTTGCATGGTGGCTGTTGTAAATGGGAAATGCCAGTCAATCTATCGAAAACAAGAATAGCTGTTTTTAAAAATAAGGGGGAGGTTTATCACTTTATGAAAAAATGGTATTATGATGGAAATGCGTATGAAGTAATTACTGGATACAGCTTGTATTTTAGCAATAGATTACTGAGGTCGAATGCTTAAATAACGTGACAGGATCAGATAGTTGTATATATTTTGAGAGTTTTATTAGTTTAGATTTTTACTGAATTAAATATTCAGTCATGTATGTTTTAATCAATATATACTTCACACTTCGGCACTCCTAATTCTCTGTTTCAGCTTACTGCATGAGTACTTTGCCACAGCCTCAATCACCTAGTGCACTATCACACAATAGCCTGCCCATGCGTTTGTGTTTAACTTTCTAGCTTACAGTCTCCAGTTTAAAGGGTTTAGTTTTTACTACAGTTTATATCACATTTGATGTTATTGTCGAACACACGTATAGCATTGGACGTTTTGGAATTGACAATTTGGACTAATTGTTGTGTTTGATTTATGGACTTTGGAATTCACTTCTAAAGGTTGGTCTTTTGATGATATTTTATTGTTTTACGTATTCCTAGAATTTGTAAGTATATTGTGTTTATGCTGTTGATAATTTGGCTGTTTTTTGTCATGTTGTAAATATTAGCTAGATCGTAGTAAATAGTTGTATTTCTGTATGCATTTCAAGTGTTATTATTTACGTAAGGTAAATAATTCAGTAAGCGCCAAGTTTAGGCCTAAAATACTATTTAACTAAATCTTCAATCACTGTGAAGCTGATGTATGAACGTATGAAGAATGAAAGTAAGAATGTGAAACATATGTGTTGCTAGCTTACATATTGGTTTATATGAATGTGTAATGTATGAATGTATAATGCATGAATGTATAATGCATGAATGAGTCAGGATTTTACTATTATATTTTACAAATGTTTTAAGTTACTCTGCAATAACATTATGTATCGGTTTGTAGTAATATTGCTGCTATCAGATTGGTCGGCACAGTGTGCATATATATTCATTTATTTGTCGTGCAGATGTAGCTGTATTACTCGTGCAGAGGTCTGTGTCTGGACTGATGAACCCAGGTCCACACACTTGGTGGGTTTACAAGGTTTTATATATATTTCTCATATATTGTATATTGTATGTACACATGATAGTAAATGTATCATGTCACGTTTATATTACTCTATTTATATGATACGCATACGCTGAAGCAGTCCCGGTTTCAATAATATTGCAATTCAGGTAAGAAAGGTATTCATTCCTTGAAACCACACTCGCTTCAGTTTTACTTCAAATGTTTTGATACAAAGATGACACCGATACTTTTATACAAGGCTGAAATTTTGGGGTTCAGTGGCATAGAACTGAGTCTGGCAGATGCTCTATTCAGTCGCTCTCTGTTTTGAAATGTGTCAAATGTGCGGGGATCTCGTTTATCCCCCCAAATGTTACAATATGTTGCGGTTGTACGATGAACAAGGCCACGTAAATTGGGTAACGAAACTTAAAACTGTTATTTTCAGTTTAGGATTTGGTGATGTCTGGTACCTTCAAACATGTAGTAATAAAACCGCATTTTTAAATATGTTACGAAAGCGGTTAAAAGTTTCTTTCAGGTTTGGCATATTGATCTATGCGAAAGCCCCCAAATGGCTTATTATGCACAGTTTAAAACATCCATTTCATGTGAGAACTATTTGAGTAGTATTACTGTGAATAAAGTCAGGACCACATTGACTCGTTTTCGGCTCAGTTCTCACAATTTCGAAATTGAACGTGGACGACACTTCAATATTCCTCGTGAATTTCGAAAATGTAAAGTTTGTAACCTAAACCATATCGAAAATGAATATCACTTTTTGTTAATTTTTCTATGTTATAGCCATCTGAGGCAAAGTTTTTACATCTTTCCAAATATTCTGAAGTTTAATACACTACTGTTATCGCAAGACCCTATTATCAATATGAACACAGAAAAGTACTTGTTTTACGCCAATCCTGTAAGAACACAAATACTCCAACTTTGATTATAAGCAAGTATGTTAAAACGGCTTTTAAAAGAATGCAAAGGAATGCATTGTATTTTATACTGTTTGCACCTACATTGTATTTCGTTTGTACAAAAAGGACCGTGGCCTACAAGTACTGAATAAAGTGAAGACTTATTATTCGTAATAGAATATATTCTTCCTTCAACTGTGCGCGTTTTCTCGGAAACAACAAAAAGTAGAGTCATGGAGCTTATGTAAGTGCACTGCACCTTTTATATTCCAACAACCTCTCAACAACGACAACCTGGTACTTATTTACAGGTTTTCTTTGTGGGTCATAACTGACGATTTTGTTAAATCTTGGTACAAAGGTGTATCTAGGAACACTATACAATATGACTATTTACGTTACCACCAAGCTTCCATGGAAACGGAAAGGGCATCTGCAGAGCTGCTTAATCATATTCCGAGATTTCGTTCAAATATGGCATTTAGGTACAATGTATTTCAGGACTCAACAGAATAGGTTTTCTTACCATCATGGCAATATAACCGAGGCATCTGATTGGTCGAAATTTAGTTGTAGGATTTCGTTAAAGGGATATTTAGATATATTTGTGCACACAAAGCACATTTTATTACAATACGAACGGAATGGAGTCCTCTGATTGGTCGAAATTTAGATAGCTAATCCTATTTAAGACTATTTGACCATACAAATAAGTGCTCTTTATGAAACTATGTGTGGATGATCAGCACAACATACATTAATATAACCTCATTCAGAAATCCAAGAAGGTGTCACAGTCGCCATTTTGTAATTTACAGGTCTCAAACATCTAAAAGAGTAAATAGCTATTTATGAATTCCTTTTGAAAGCCCACGTGATTATCATTTCATAAGATTATTGGTTCATTATACCCCCGCAACGAAGTTAGGGTGTATAAATGGAATCAGCGTGTCACCCCGTCTGTCTGTCCACAGAAAATAACTTTCCGAACAATTCCTTCCAAACTAATTGTCTGTTTTCCATTAAACTTTGTACACGTGGCCACATCAACATGTTGTTGGGCACATTGCAATTGTTTTGTTTTTCATTTGGGCGGAGTTATTGCCTTTTGTTACTTCGTCCTTTCAATTTGCCTGGACAACTTCTAAACTACTCCATCGATTTCTTTCAGATATGTATGTAGGTGTAGCTACAGACACTGTACGACATGCCTTCATTAGTTTCCCAAGTTCCCCAAGTTAGCTTATTTTTTATCCAATGTCCAAAAGGCTTATGTTACGTATTGTCATCCGTCATGCGAAATCTATTCACAATCCAATACGATTTATTCATAAATATCTCGAAAGATATCATTTACAGCTCACCTGGTACCAAGTTCCGTGGTGAGCTTATGTCAGTTCCCACAGAAGATCGAATGGTCGGTTCCTAACATACATGAAATACTCTACAGGCCGTATGCCTAATGTTCTTTTTCGCAATTTTCAATCAACAATGGTCTTACTACAGGATATGCTAAACTGCCATAGAAAAGGTATAGACGTCATATCCGAAAAATATAAACTTTAAGAGGCTATATTTGACTCGGCACCAACGGTTCTTTTTTTTTTAAACCAAACATCATTGCATTGGAATTCCTGTCGTTTGTAATAGCATATGATTCTGGTGTATGCTTAACTGTCATATCCGTAATACTGCAATAAAATGTCCATTATTTTATGCCTAAAACTCTGTGAATGGACAATTATAACAACCTACCACCATCTACAACTTGGTCTGATCTGCTTGGGCTGAGTCCTCCTTTCCGTCGTTGCGGAATTAGGATAGTGACCTTGCAGAGTATCGAGAAATAACCTTTGTAAAACAGTAAGTTTCATCAAAATCGGTTTAAAGGGTTAGGGGTCATAAACCCTTTTATGAAGCCTGAATATAACAACCAGATGTACGTTGTAGAGAGGGAATATAAAAACGATTAGTCATTTGCACATCTAGACAAAGTAACGATCAATTAAATCTGCGAAGTTTCATAAAAGTTCGATCAGTATTATTTTATAGTGATAACCCTTAATGTGAAGAAAATATTATCTACTTTACATTAAGAGTATGTTTTACATTAAGAGTTGTTACAAAGGTGAACCCGCAACCCTTAATGTAATGGTGTGGATTGAATGCTTGCTGTAGATGGGATTGTGCATGCTCCTATATCTGAATGAAAAAACGCTGTGCGCGTCTACCGCCTGCCGTGGTTGGGGTAACCGCCGCGGACGTTGTGCAAGGTGTTGTTAGCAATAGGTTTTGATTTACATGAATAAGAGTTCTAGTTCCCTGATGCAGCCTTGTGAGGTAAATCACCGTTGTTAGGCGTAGATCGACGCAAGCCCCAACTGATGACGTGATATGAATGAACGTCTAGGCAGAAGTGTACATACATATAAAAACAATGAAGTCTTTTCTATAATTTTAAGAACTCTTCGCTAAAGGCAGAGTACGTTGGTATGAATTAATAATGTATTTTCTGCGCTGAAATGCACCTAGTTTTCGACTCGTCGCTATCACACCAAATAGTAGTGACAATACTAAAGTAAAAAAATATCAAACTTATCATCCAGTGTTGTATATAAATACTATAACGATTATGACCCGGAAGCCCCTCGGAGCATGATATATGTTTGATTTACTTCAAAATATTAGGGGACACGTGTGGCCCAGCGTCTGAGGCGCCGCAATTCGCTGTGCGTTCCTTGGGCACGCCAGAAATGTAAATAATATTCGTTGACAAATGCAGATACTGCAGTACTCATCGTCTAAACCGCCCTTCGATGCCGAAAGCTAAAGGCCGAGAAGAAATGAAACAGCAATTGTGCTCGGTCGCCTGGATTTCACAAATTTCCTGTTTCATTTCTTACTCGTATTTGTCTAACTGTGTCTTCTGGTTCTCTGGGAGTTAATGTTTGAATCTGGTGGTTACTGACCATGTCATTTGAAATAACTGCCTTCTCCCTGACATATTTGTTCCGGTTCGTTACTCTTGAAGTTCTTCTTCCCTTTTGCCTTGATTGACAGTTCCTATGGCAGCTCACGTCACAGTATGTATGCCTACGCCTGAAGTGTCGTCACACAAAGATAGCCAGGTGATGGGTCGGGTACGACGTCACAAAGAGATAGCAACAACAGGTCAGGAGCACCAAGAATGGTCTTTGTGCCATGTAGAGCTGGGACGAGTCCAAATTTACTACCTGGGTACCAAGTCCCTATTACCCGACCCTACCCGGGTACCCACTGTAGGTCTCACATGTCTCAAAATGTCCGATTAGGAACATTTTTAGCATAGCCCTGGCAAAACGTATTTATAAACATGTATTAAACAATCTGGCCATGCATACACTGAAGTTTAATTAAGTTATATCTTTATTCAACCATATGCAAAATCAGAAGGAATGGGTGTATAGTCAGAAAGAAATGCGAACATTAGTGACTTGTAGAGTTCTAGATAATTTGTGTCATTAAACAATATAGCAGGTGAGTAACCACGGTTTAGGGTAGTCCTACTCAGTACCCACCCGACCCGTTCCGAGTTACCCGTCCCAGCCCTTGTACCCGTATCAGGAATAGTTTCTGTCTTCAGCACAAGAAATCACTTTAAATACTAGTCTTCATCACATCTTGCTAATATTGACCTTTGGCTGATTACCTAACAATATTAGGTCAAACGTGTGTGGCATGATCGGTTATCATATTCACACTTTAAGGTAAGATATCATGGACTGGCTGACATTAGCATGGGATAACTTTCAGAATGTCCCAAAATGCAACAGTATAAACCACAAGCACAGCCACATACTGCATATTGGTTACAGTTTATTGTCAAACATTATATTATTACAGAATGGTACAGATTTGTCAAATAGAAAAATAATGTATATAATAATCATTAAAATTCAATTATATACACATCTGAGCAATACAATCAATAATGTCATAAAATGTACACTGGTTCCTGTTGCATAATCAGTATAATACATGAGAGGTTGGATCCTACTGATGTACATTATGGAGCAAAACCCCATGGGTAATGCAACTATTTCAGAACACTGTAGTAGAATACTTAAAGACCCATTCTGGCAGAAGAAAAGACAGATCTAACATAAGATAAGATAAAGTGCCCAGTGGTAATATACCAATGTAAGATTGCACTTAATATGACAAGTCACAAAGATGTAAAATGGCAGAGCTGAACATGAGAGTATTAGCAGCACTTTGATCAGACAATATGGGTCTGTACAAGTGAGCCAGCATTCCTCCACTACAAATCACTCAAGTATTATCACAAAGAAAAGCTTGTATCTCCGACAAACTGGAATGTTAAAATAGAGAAATCAAAGAAAATAATTGACGGTTTTTTTATTCACACACAACCCAGCACAAGAAAACGTGCATAAAACATTTGAATCTATTTCTAAAATCATTTAAGCCTCCAATCTAACAGGTGAAAATTTGAAATTGATCATATATCCTTGAGTGTCCTTTCTTTCCCTGTTACTACTCATTTCTTACAATCATAACACAGCCAATACTGATCTGTAGGAGTTGAGCCATGATAATCCTCCTGTAGTGGCACATACATCCATGCAGGACACCATACCCCACACTTCCATGCACAAGTAAACTGAACATAGAAACACAAGGCATGTCGGGCTGGTTGTCAATTAAGAGGCTGCTGTTGAAACAATGGTGGTGTGAGGTTATGAGGCAACAGCGTCGTCGGAGGACCTGTGAAGGACTGCAGACAATGTTTTGAGTATTTATTCACATAAGGTATTGACAGTTTTCTTGGGAATTCAATATACTTTTACTCTCTTGGGTCCAGTCTTTTGGGTTACTAACAGATTTTGTTATAAAAGAATAGCGCATGTGCTGCCCCACGTGAATCTCATGTCACGTACCATAACAGTATTACAATGAGCATGATGTTCACATCATGTACCAGATATACATGTCTGCATTCAGTAAGAAAAGACACTAGTGTATGCAAGATGAAAATGTTGATATACTGTTAAAATTAATTGGCTTATTTTGTTTGCCTATTTTACACAAATATAAAGCTATTTGGAGCTCTGCATGTGTTACAACCTGTCAATGAATCAGTGCGCAAGGTGAAAGTCTTGTGGAACACAAGTCCAGTAGGCTACATTGCCTGACCTGCCTTGTACATAGGTCGAGAAGGCTACATGCCTGACCTGCCTTGTACATGAGTAGGCTACATGTCTGACCTGCCTTGTGGTACACAGGTCCTGGAGGCTACGTGCCTGACCTGCCTTGTGATACACAGGTCCTTTAGGCTACGTGCCTGACCTGCCTTGTACATAGGTCGAGAAGGCTACATGCCTGACCTGCCTTGTACATGAGTAGGCTACATGTCTGACCTGCCTTGTGGTACACAGGTCCTGGAGGCTACGTGCCTGACCTGCCTTGTGATACACAGGTCCTTTAGGCTACGTGCCTGACCTGCCTTGTACATAGGTCGAGTAGGCTACATGTCTGACCTGCCTTGTGATACACAGGTCAAGTAGGCTACATGTCTGACCAGCCTTGTACATAGGTCGAGTAGGCTACATGTCTGACCTGCCTTGTGGTACACAGGTCCTGTAAGCTACAAACACTGAGAACAATACATGAGGGAAACAATATTTCATAAATGTTTCTGATAAAGAAACAATAAAAATATACAGCTGTTTCCTCTTTGTGCAGTTGCTAGTGGGGTAAGAATGATCTCGCATCTACCAATGTATTGATACATTTACCCTTAAAATCACATGTCTAAAATTCTCTTCAATAATGCAGATAAATATAAAAATGCATCCAGAATGTGTCAAGGCACTGTAGCTCACCTGGGTTTGTAGTCAACAGTCTTAAATGTCCAAAAATACTGACGCATAGAAAAGCTTGAAATTCAAATATTTTCTTCACGAGGAAGAAAAGCTAAAATTAATTTATATTGGTTTGAACAAAATAAGTAAAATCTAAATATTTTTTACATTTGTATACTTATCCTGCATTACTCCTTAATGCATTCACTGCTTACCTTACGACAACTAGAAGGACAGCGCAACTGCGAAGGTCCTGGGTGAAGAAATAAAGTTGTTGTTCTGAAGTCCCAATTACTGATCTTTTGTCACTGTCTTGTGACCTTGATTACATCTAAGGTCATCTTCACATCAGTGCCTGTCGCCCACGCTCTTAGAAAAACATACTTTTGAGGTTTCTGAAGCCAAAGTGGGGAGGCAAGTCTTGCGACTGGTGGGCCTTAAACGTAGTAATGCAGAATAAGCATACAAATGTAAACAATATTCAGATTTTACTAAATTTTATACTTATCCTGCATTACTCCTTAATGCATCTGTATCGGACGGTTTGGAGGTTGGTAAACCTTCAGAATACAGAAACCTCAATAATTCACACCCTGCAATGAAACCAGTTGGTCGATAAACCATGAAGCGGAAAAGTTTTAAAAAAAATACTGTTCAAAAATCAAAAAGATTGAACATTTGAATTAAAGAGAAATTCCCTATACATACATACATACATACATACATACATACATACATACATACAGAAAATAATAGCTAATCAGCTAATTCTTTACTTGCTACGTCATAGAGCCGTCGTAGACAAACAAGATTGTCTAATATTCTTCCACTGGCGGCGACTGAGTAACTGCAGATGGAAGTAGGCTGGCTCTGTATTCATTATTTGCGTCAGGGGTTGGTAACCTGCTGGGTTACAACCAGAGCGCCAAACTTCACACGCCTTTGACATCCTCTAACGAAAACCTGTGTTGAAACTCCAGAATTATCCTTCCTTGATTTTCAAATAAAACAACTGCCGTGTTGATCCCTGGTAAGGCTAACACCCTGAGATCGTGATGGTTATTCGCTCTCGGCGGATTCTGTTTGGCGATCTGGTAGGCCTGAAGGATTACTGTGCATAACCATAGAGATATGGAGTTTGCGACTAACTTCGGTCTTGTAACTGAGACACAAAGGTCAAAGGTATTGACTGGACCATGGCTTGCATCTATTGTCCCTCCATCATAGCATCTTAAGACGCTGGTGCTGTCACAGATTTAACATATATGGAAGTGTCCGGCGGCTGAAAAACAGGAGCAGTAACGATACTCACAAAATCCTCCGGTATTGTTGATTTCGGTGGAGGGTGTACATCTGCAGTCACAGTTACGGGCGTCATATTACCTGCCAATAATAACTGCTGGGTGGTAATGACTGAACCATGTCCTTTGCTATTCCACAATTGTGACATTCCTCTCGTCTCACGACAGGATTACCGCAAAATATGATTGTGAGTAACCTGCTTTTATATTGTAGAGATTTACACAAAAATTACATTTAGAATTTGGCGAGCACATCTACGTGCATGCTGAGGAACGTGGATAAAGATCTTTGGGCGATTTTTTCCACGACAATATGTACAACACGCAAACATAAGTTATGCAATAAAACCATTGTTGAAGAAATGGTACTGGAAGAATGACGTAGAATTGAACAATAATCTATCTGCAAAAATATCAATGTAAACCAAAGCTATTTGCTTTTAGATTTTGACGAACACATATGCATCTAAGCCAAACGATGTGGATGATAATCTTCGTAAGATTTTTTTCCACGACATTTAGTACAATCGCGCAAACATAGGTATGCAAATAAATAATTGTTGATGAAGCAGGCCTGGAAGAAAGCCATAGATTTGATATTAATCTATCGGCAAACATATTTTTAACAAAATAATTTATATACACGCAACTCACTGTCACGCCAAAGCTAGTAGTAATTAAGAACACAAGAATATGTTATACATACGTTGCTAAGAATTGTAAACAATGTGACTACCTTGGCAGGCAAACGATTGAAACACAATTCAAAATGGCGAACAACAAATATGTGGTGGGAAAAAAAGACGAGTCTTTTCATGCCTAATTAATTCATATAAAACTACACAACATGGTGAAAGTAATATGAAAAGAAAAGAATACATCACCCATCGCAGATCAATTATAGGATTGTAGACGAAAACTGAAGGTCTAAATTAATCCAAAAGGAGAGCTCTTGCTGTGCTGCGACAAGCAGTGATGTGAAGATGACCTTAAGTGTCATCAAGGTCACAGGACAGAGACAAAAGGTCAGTAATTGGGACTTCAGAAAAACAACTTTATTTCTTCACCCAGGACCTTCGCAGTTGCGCTGTCCTTCTAGTTGTCGTAAGGTAAGCAGTGAATGCATTAAGGAGTAATGCAGGATAAGTATAAAATTATGATGTCATAATAAGGAGAAAAATACATGCCAAGCTTCTCAGCTCCCTCAGTCTGGCAATATCAGGGAAGAAGATGCCAATAAATATTAACTAAATGCAACAGTTTGGTCAAAATCGAAACTGTTGCAAAAAAACAGACCATATGTGTTGAATCCTACAACTATATTAACAAATTTTTACTATATTTAAGTACAAAAATGGCAGAGCAATGGCTGTGATAGGTTTTTGCATGCAGTCTGATCAATTCAAGATCAACATTGAAAACTATCACAAAGAAAACCAGAAAATATACTGGTATGACGCTCTACAACTAGACACCACAGAGGTGGTCTAACAGCATGTACACACTTCCAGCTTCATTGGTTCACTGGTTTCTAGGGAGAAGATGCGAGGAAGTGTATTTTGAAGGGAATTATGAGGATGGAAAAGTGCAAAGTTAAAAATATAGGTAAAAAATATAAACATTGTGAAAAACAAAACAACTTCTTACTTTAACATCTAGCAAAGTACATAGCATTACGCAAAATGGCCACAAGAAACCTCAGCTTTCAGTATGGTCGAAGTGAAAAGGTCAAATTAACATCCAAAAGAAATATCACAAAAATCATAATATATAGAGAGACTAACTACACAAATACAAAATTTCATTCCATTTTGAAAAATTAATAATGGTTGAATACTGTCCATAAATATGTTTTCAAAAGGGATGTCATGGCAGCCATAATGATAATTGGAATCAGGTCCTTGAACGAATCAATGTCATCATTGGGAACAAGCATGTGAAGTTTCAGCTATTTCTGACAGATGACAAACAGGCAATGACATAAGCTAACTTGACTTTCAGCCAGGCGAGCTAATAAAAATGAGATTCTCCGAGTAAACTTGGTAAAGTGACATCTTATTCTCCAGAAAGATAAACTTTGCATAGTTAAGCAAATCACCTAAAACTCTGCTATGTTTATGTTGGATACAGTAAGCACCTTGGACATGCTAAAACTGTCCATAAAGACACATACAGAAGTGTCATCAACAGGCACAAATGTAAGGGCAAGCAATAGATGGCATGACAGCAAAAGGCTGTCACAAGCAAAAGAGCTAATCTCTACTAAACTGATGAGTATTTCCAAATACTATTGAACAGCTGTTATTTGTTAATGCCAGCAAGCTAGTGACTAGAGTATTGCAAAGAATTCAAGGTAATTTCACTCCTAGATGACAACAACATAGCATACACTCTGCCCTCCATGAAAGAACATACCATCACCCACAGGAATAATACTGCAGGTCTCTTCCAGCTGCTTGTGACAAGGACTGACTAATGTATTTGTAGAGAGCATGTTGGCATGATGGATACACTATGTCTTCTGTCTGCAAGGAAGGTTACCTGCACCTTGTAATGTTACACAAGCACACAGTAAGTACAATGCTTTCAGTCTGCTTTTTATGTTGTTTTCTCAAACAGGATATAAATTTGTTTCAACATTCTACAAAATGTTCAAGTCTCTCCCAAAACACTTCATTATTATAAGCAGGTTAATTCTAGCTTTAAACTTTCAAATTCATTTGGTTACTTTTGAGCCTAACAAGCAAGATATATGTTTTCAATGCATCCAATATTTTTATCAAAGGCTCAATAGCTGTACATGTACTTGTGAAATCAATCTGCTATCATCTTCAACACAGAGAAATCAATGAACTCTAATCTGATTTTAACTTTGAATATTTCAAATTGAAACCTAAGCATATGCAGAGACACATCGTACGAAGAAGCCGATGGTGCAGCTGCAACAGGCTCTCCGGTGTAACATATTGTACATTAAAGCAGCGCCTCCTCCCTGACTTGTAGCCTGTTTACACCAGGACTCCACAATACTCCCTGGACACATGTGGCCTTTACCATCTATCACCATACAACATGCACACAGAGGAGACATCTTCCTTCCATCAAAACAGGGCAACGAGATGCCTGCTTTGTGGAAGTCTACAAAAACAATTCCAGTGATAAAATACAAACGTAGGGGAGAGAATTCACAAAAAAAACACCACCTTTCATAGGTCATCAGTTTTCTCAGGTAAACACAGTCATGCAAGTTCTGTATTTATGGAACAAAAGTATTTGTTGAGATTTTCAAGTTTCACATTAATAGCTCACTCGAATTAAGAATTAAGCCAAAAATATATAAATATTTCACTATTTGTAGAGTTGTCTCCCTTACATACGCATGGTCACATTCACTGAACAACACCTTTATGTAAAGCCCAATATATGTATGCATATACAGCTTTTGTATAAACTCTTCACATCTCTTGATATTTGTGCTTGGCGATGATTCCTTTATATTCTTCTAAACAAATACCATCAATACCAGCTGCAGTGTTGTAAACAGAACAAGTATGTACAATTCCTGAACTCGGGATTATGCCTTTGACATAGATATATACATACAAATATTAGGTCAGACAAACTAATATTAAGTCAGTCAAGAACTGTCCATATCATAGCAACAGTTAGTGGAATGTTTAATTGTTTACTCTTCTTGAACACCAATAATTTAAGGAGTATTGACTGAAACCTTTACTGTCCTACGCCTAGGACTGTAGTGAATATATCCTAACAACACAGTCGTCATAGCAACCTGTATGCCCTTCCATTTATCCATGTATAGTGAAGGATATTAGTATACTAGTAATAAAACATTCCCCCATTTTAAAATTATATACAAAGACTCAGAGCCTATATCACACATTTTCAACATACAAAATTATGCTTGACAATAAAATAATAAGAGGACTTATAACTATCAATATCTCTATTATTTGACAATTTCAAGGTGTATTGTAAGTATTATCACAAGCTTGGAAATGGTGTTTTGCCTACATTCACACAGCTTATTAAACTCTACCTTCAGCAATGCAGATCAAAATCCAAAGATTAACAGGAATTTGGGGTTAACATGTATGTCCACATTTCATTGGTAAACAAAAATTAATTCGAGATGATATCAAGCTTATGTCAGAAAGCTATCAATGTTCCCTCCGAAATAATAAAGGACGTATCTTTCAGAAATATTACCAGAGGTTCTTTTGCAAATGTTTTGTTGAGGTTCTGCCCCTGACCATGCAGCTGTGAGTATGCTGAGTTGGCAGGCAGTGGAGGCGGCCACTGTGGAATGTTGGATATGTGTATGTACATAAGGCAGTGTTACACCTCCCACACTATTATCTCTGCCGACGCCATCTTGCTAGCTGGTCCAAGATCTGGCCCTCCAACATCCGGGACAAGCAGATTGCAATTAACTGGAATGAAAATACATTGTATATATCTCAAGCCAATCATGATTTCAGTGGTACGATCAGACTTGAATTTAAACATCACATCAACATCATTCTTTGGGTTTCAAGTTTAGAGGCCGCAGCACAAGGTAAGACTTTTAAGACTGATGAATCCTTCTCACAAATGTAATACAATGTGTTGGTTTGACAATGTGGAGCATGTACCTGTGACACTGAATGTGCTGGTTTGACAATGTGGGGCATGTACCTGTTGCACTGAATTTGTTGGTTTGACAATGTGGAGCATGTTCTGTGACACTGAATGTGTTAGTTTGACAATGTGGGGCATGTTCTGTGACACTGAATGTGTTGCTTTTAAAATGTGGGGCATGTACCTGTTGCACTGAATTTGTTGGTTTGACAATGTGGAGCATGTTCCAGTGGCACTGAATGTGCTGGTTTGACAATGTGGAGCATGTACCTGTTGCACTGAACGTGTTGGTTTGACATGGTGGAGCATGTTCTGTGACACTGAATGTCTTGGTTTGACAATGTGGGGCATGTTCTGTGACAATGAATGTGTTGGTTTGACAATGTGGAGCATGTTCTGTGACACTGAATGTGTTGGTTTTACAATGTGGAGCATGTTCTGTGACACTGAATGTGTTGGTTTTACAATGTGGGGCATGTTTCTGTGACACTAAATGTGCTGCTTTTACAATGTGGGGCATGTTTCTGTGACACTGAATGTGTTGGTTTGACAATGTGGAGCATGTACCTGTGACACTGAATGTGTTGGTTTGACAATGTGGAGCATGTACCTGCGCCACTGAACGTGTTGGTTTGACAATGTGGGGCATGTTCTGTGACACTGAATGTGTTGGTTTGACAATGTGGGGCATGTACCTGTTGCACTGAATTTGTTGGTTTGACAATGTGGAGCATGTACCTGTGACACTGAATGTGTTGGTTTGACAATGTGGAGCATGTACCTGTGACACTGAATGTGTTGGTTTGACAATGTGGGGCATGTACCTGTGACACTGAATGTGTTGGTTTGACAATGTGGAGCATGTACCTGTGACACTGAATGTGTTGGTTTTACAATGTGGAGCATGTACCTGTGACACTGAATGTGTTGGTTTGACAATGTGGAGCATGTACCTGTGACACTGAATGTGTTGGTTTGACAATGTGGAGCATGTTCTGTGACACTGAATGTGTTGGTTTTACAATGTGGAGCATGTTCCTGTGGCACTGAATGTGTTGGTTTGACAATGTGGGGCATGTACCTGTGACACTGAATGTGTTGGTTTGACAATGTGGAGCATGTACCTGTGACACTGAACGTGTTGGTTTGACAATGTGGAGCATGTACCTGTTGCACTGAATGTGCTGGTTTGACAATGTGGAGCATGTACCTGTTGCACTGAATGTGCTGGTTTGACAATGTGGAGCATATATCTGTTGCACTGAATGTGTTGGTTTGACAATGTGGAGCATGTTTCTGTGACACTGAATGTGTTGGTTTTACAATGTGGAGCATGTTTCTGTGACACTGAATGTGTTGGTTTTACAATGTGGAGCATGTACCTGTGACACTGAACGTGTTGGTTTGACAATGTGGAGCATGTACCTGTGACACTGAACGTGTTGGTTTGACAATGTGGAGCATGTACCTGTTGCACTGAATGTGCTGGTTTGACAATGTGGGGCATGTTTCTGGGACACTGAATGTGTTGGTTTTACAATGTGGGGCATGTTTCTGTGACACTGAATGTGTTGGTTTGACAATGTGGAGCATGTTCCTGTGGCACTGAATGTGTTGGTTTGACAATGTGGGGCATGTACCTGTGACACTGAATGTGTTGGTTTGACAATGTGGAGCATGTACCTGTGACACTGAACGTGTTGGTTTGACAATGTGGAGCATGTACCTGTTGCACTGAATGTGTTGGTTTGACAATGTGGAGCATGTATCTGTTGCACTGAATTTGTTGGTTTGACAATGTGGAGCATGTTCCTGTGGCACTGAATGTGTTGGTTTGACAATGTGGAGCATGTTCCTGTGGCACTGAATGTGTTGGTTTGACAATGTGGAGCATGTATCTGTTGCACTGAATTTGTTGGTTTGACAATGTGGAGCATGTTCTGTGGCACTGAATGTGTTGGTTTGACAATGTGGAGCATGTTCCTGTGACAATGAACATCCTGGTTTGACAATGTGGAGCATGTTCCTGTGACACTGAACATCCTGGTTTGACAATGTGGAGCATGTTCCTGTGACACTGAACATCCTGGTTTGACAATGTGGAGCATGTTTCTGTGACACTGAATGTGTTGGTTTGACAATGTGGAGCATGTTCTGTGGCACTGAATGTGCTGGTTTGACAATATGGAGCATGTTCCTGTGACAATGAACATCCTGGTTTGACAATGTGGAGCATGTTTCTGTGACACTGAATGTGTTGGTTTGACAATGTGGAGCATGTTTCTGTGACACTGAACGTGTTGGTTTGACAATCTGGAGCATGTTCCTGTGGCACTGAAAGTCCTGGTTTGACAATGTGGAGCATGTTCTGTGGCACTGAATGTGTTGGTTTGACAATGTGGAGCATGTACCTGTGACACTGAACGTCCTGGTTTGACAATGTGGAGCATGTACCTGTGGCACTGAATGTGTTGGTTTGACAATGTGGAGCATGTTTGTGTGGCACTGAACGTGTTGGTTTGACAATGTGGAGCATGTACCTGTGACGTCTAACTTTGTTGGTTTTACAATGTGGGGCATGTTTCTGTGACACTGAATGTGTTGGTTTGACAATGTGGAGCATGTACCTGTGACACTGGATGTGTTGGTTTGACAATGTGGAGCATGTTCTGTGACACTGAATGTGTTGGTTTGACAATGAAGAACATGTTGCTCTGGCACTGAACGTCCTGGTTTGACAATGTGGAGCATGTTCCTGTGGCATTGAACGTGTTGGTTTTACAATGTGGAGCATGTTTCTGTGACACTGAATGTGCTGGTTTGACAATGTGGAGCATGTCCTGTGGCACTGAACGTCCTGGTTTGACAATGTGGAGCATGTTCCTGTGGCACTGAATGTGTTGGTTTGATAATGTGGAGCATGTTTCTGTGACACTGAAAACGTTGGTTTGACAATGTGGAGCATGTTCTGTGGCACTGAATGTGTTGGTTTGACAATGTGGAGCATGTACCTGTGACACTGAACGTGTTGGTTTGACAATGTGGAGCATGTACCTGTGACACTGAACGTGTTGGTTTGACAATGTGGAGCATGTACCTGTGACACTGAATGTGTTGGTTTGACAATGAGAAACATGTTCCTGTGGCACTGAAAACGTTGGTTTGACAATGTGGAGCATGTTCTGTGGCACTGAATGTGTTGGTTTGACAATGTGGAGCATGAACCTGTGACACTGAACGTGTTGGTTTGACAATGTGGAGCATGTACCTGTGACACTGAACGTGTTGGTTTGACAATGTGGAGCATGTACCTGTGACAGTGAATGTGTTGGTTTGATAATGTGGAGCATGTTTGTGTGACACTGAAAACGTTGGTTTGACAATGTGGAGCATGTTCTGTGGCACTGAATGTGTTGGTTTGACAATGTGGAGCATGTACCTATGACACTGAACGTGTTGGTTTGACAATGTGGAGCATGTAACTGTGACACTGAATGTGTTGGTTTGACAATGAAGAACATGTTCCTGTGACACTGAATGTGTTGGTTTGACAATGTGGAGCATGTACCTGTGACACTGAATGTGTTGGTTTGACAATGTGGAGCATGTACCTGTGGCACTGAATGTGTTGGTTTGACAATGTGGAGCATGTACCTGTGGCACTGAATGTGTTGGTTTGACAATGTGGAGCATGTACCTGTGGCACTGAATGTGTTGGTTTGATAATGTTGAGCATGTACCTGTGGCACTGAATGTGTTGGTTTGACAATGTGGAGCATGTACCTGTTGCACTGAATGTGTTGGTTTGACAATGTGGAGCATGTTCTGTGGCACTGAATGTGTTGGTTTGACAATGTGGAGCATGTTCTGTGGCACTGAACGTGTTGGTTTGACAATGTGGAGCATGTACCTGTGGCACTGAATGTGTTGGTTTGACAATGTGGAGCATGTATCTGTGGCACTGAATGAGTTGGTTTGACAATGTGGAGCATGTTCCTGTGACACTAAATGTGTTGGTTTGACAATGTGGAGCATGTACCTGTGACACTGAATGTGTTGGTTTGACAATGTGGAGCATGTACCTGTGGCACTGTGACAGCTATGATGATGCCTCCCAAGAGAGGCAGGTTGTCCTCGGCCACCTTGATCATGGCATCCACACAGCCCATGGTGTACACAGACTGACCCGCCTTCGTCGCCTACAAACAGGTACCAGGCATAATGAGCATGATGAGAATAAAACCAAACAGCCACAGAGAAAAAAATCAAGTAGAAACATCACTGAATATCATTCCATTATTCTCATGACCAAAGATAATAGCAGGGGAACTGGTGTAGTGGAGAATTTAAAGACATTTTGCTACTTCTTTGCATACTTACAGATTCACTTAGGGCATCAGCTCCACATAGTATATTTGGCACCCCATCCTGTGAAATGATTCAATAAAATAGACATCAGTATGAAATAAACCATAATTTGTAACACAATTTTCATTAATAATTATCTTTTAGTGTAGGGAGTAGGATGAGTAGGAGTAAGGGTAGGAGTAAGAGTGAGTGACTGAGTTAAAATTTAACGTAACATCGGCAATATTACAGCCATATCGTGACGAGTCAAACATTTGCATACAAAGAAATTCCAACTTGTAAAATACCTGTTGTCAAAGGACAGTACAATAACTAGAGTATCACAGATTTTAGTTAAAACTAGTTTGAGAGTATAGTCCGAGGGGACTTACAATGGGTAGGAGTAAGAGGAGGAGGAGGAGGAGGAGTAAGAGAAAGAGGAGGAGGAGGAGTAAGAGGAGGAGGAGGAGAAAGAGGAGTAAGAGGAGAAAGAGGAGGAGGAGAAAGAGGAGGAGTAAGAGGAGGAGGAGTAAGGGTAGGAGTAGGACGAGTAAGGGTAGGAAGAGTAGGAGTTAAGGTGGGAGTAGGATTAGTGAGAGTAGTAGGAGGAGTATGGATAGGAGGAGGAGTAAGGGTAGGAGGAGGTGGTGGAGTAGGGGGAAGATGAGGAGTATGGGTAGGAGTAAGGGATGGAGGAGTTAGAGGAGTAAGGGATGGAGGAGTAGGAGGAATAAGGGATGCAGGTGTATGAGAAGTAAAGGTAGGATGAGTAAGAGGAGTGAGAAATGGAGTAGGAGGAGTAAGGGGATGAGGGGTGTAAGGGGAGGAGTATGAGAAGTAAAGATGAGTGAGTGAGTATGTTTTTAGCAATATTCAAGCAATATCACGGCAGGGGACACCAGAAATGGGCTTCACAATTGTACCCATGTCTGGAATCAAACACAGGTCTTCGACGTGACGAGCAAACTCTTTAACCACAAGGCTACCCGAACGCCCCGAGAAGTAAAGGTGTGAGGAGTAAGGGTAGGAGGAGTAAGGGGAGGAGGTGTAAGGGGAGGAGGTGTAAGGGGAGGAAGAGTAAGGGGAGGAGGAGTAAGGGGAGGAGGTGTAAGGGTAGGGGGAGTAAGGGGTGGAGGTGTTAGGGGAGGAGGTGTAAGGGGAGGAGGTGTAAGGGGAGGAGTAAGAGTGTGAGGAGCAAGGGTAGGTGGATGAGTAGGAGGAGGAGGTGGGATAGGTGGAGGAGTAAGGGTAGGTGGAGGAGTAAGAGGAGGAGGTGCGATAGGTGGAGGAGTAAGGGTAGGAGTAAGAGGAGGTGGGATAGGTGGAGGAGTAAGGGTAGGTGGAGGAGTAAGAGGAGGAGGTGGGATAGGTGGAGGAGTAAGAGGAGGAGGTGGGGTAGGTGGAGGAGTAAGGGTAGGAGGAGTAAGAGGAGGAGGTGGGGTAGGTGGAGGAGTAAGGGTAGGAGGAGGAGTAAGAGGAGGTGGGATAGGTGGAGGAGTAAGGGTAGGAGTAAGAGGAGGTGGGATAGGTGGAGGAGTAAGGGTAGGAGGAGTAAGAGGAGGAGGTGGGGTAGGTGGAGGAGTAAGGGTAGGAGGAGGAGTAAGAGGAGGTGGGATAGGTGGAGGAGTAAGGGTAGGAGTAAGAGGAGGTGGGGTAGGTGGAGGAGTAAGGGTAGGAGGAGGAGTAAGAGGAGGTGGGATAGGTGGAGGAGTAAGGGTAGGAGGAGGAGAGTAAGAGGGATAGGTGGAGGAGTAAGGGTAGGAGGAGGAGAGTAAGAGGGATAGGTGGAGGAGTAAGGGTAGGAGGAGGAGAGTAAGGGTAGGAGGAGGAGGAGTAAGAGGAGGAGGTGGGATAGGTGGAGGAGTAAGGGTAGGAGGAGGAGTAAGAGGAGGAGGTTGGGTAGGTGGAGGAGTAAGGGTAGGAGGAGGAGTTGGAGTATGGGTAGGAGGAGGACTCACCGAGATGGAGTTCTGGTTGATGCAGCAGGAGTGGGGTACGAAACATCGCAGTCTACTCTTGTTAAGTTGTGTACAGTTGTAGTAAGGGTTGGTGTTCCAGTCCTTGTATCCGTCCTTGGTCACGCCACAACATCGTACCTTACAGTCACAAGCAAAATAATCAGTTTAGAGAAAGTTTTTAAAAGTTTCTACATTAAACAAAAGGAGTTAAGGACCATCCGATTCTTTCATATTACTATAGTTAATCTGGTATGAGAGATTAAATATCTATTTAAGAAAGAAATTAGTAAAATCTAAATATTTTTTACATTTGTATACTTATCCTGCATTACTTCTTAATGCATTCACTACTTACCTTACAACAACTAGAAGGACAGCGCTGCGAAGGTCCTGGGTGAAGAAATAAAGTTGTTGTTCTAAAGTCCCAATCAGTGGCCTTCCGTCGCTGTCCTGTGACCTTGATGACACCTAAGGTCATCTTCACATCATTGCCAGTCGCCCACGCTCTTAGAAAAACATACTTTTGAGGTTTCTGAAGCCAAAGTGGGGAGTAAGGGGAGGTAAATCTTGCGACGGGTGGGCCTTAAACGTAGTAATGCAGGATAAGTATACAAATGTAAAAAAATATTTAGATTTTACTAAATTTTTTACTTATCCTGCATTACTCCTTAATGCATCTGTATCAGATGGTTTGGAGGTGGGTATACCGCTGACAAACAAAATTGTCTAATATTCTTCCACTGGCAGCGACTGAGTGACTGCACATGGAAGTTGACTGGCTCTGTATAGGGCGAGTTCATTATTTGCGTCAGGGGTTGGCAACCTGCAGGGTAACAACCAGAGGGCCAAACTTCGCATGTCTTCGGCATCCTCGAGAGACCCAACCCGAAAAGACCCGAAGGTTATGACTAACGAAAATCTGTGTCGAATCTCCAGAAATATCCTTCCATGATTGTTCCAAAACCACAATTGAGCCGTGTTGAGCCCTCGTAAGGCTGACACCCTGAGATCTTGAGGGTAATTCGCTCTTGGCGAGTTCCGTTTGGCCATCTCGTAGGCCTGAAGGATTACTGCGTGTAACCATAGAAATATGGTGTTTGCGACTATGCGACTATGCGACTAACTTCGGTTGTGTACGAAGTAAATACGGGTATCAATGACCGCTTCCTCGAACCACGCCTAGTCTTGGAGCATCGAATGAAAACTCGAACTGCTCGCACCGAGCCCAGAAGAACTTCACCATGTACGATTCCCACAATAGTCGATATTGGTGGGATGGTGAAGGTCGGGTTGGCCTGGTATGGATCTTAGCAATAAAATCCAAGCATAACCCGAGATGTCCCGCTCCGTGCGTCCCATGTTCAAAACGGATTCGGGTTGAGTCGATCACATGTAGTTCGCTCACCCGTACCGCCGTTGCTAATGCCAAGAGAAACTATTGTTTCCTTGGTGAGGTCATGAAATGAGGCAAGCTCCTCACAGCGATAGCCCGTTCGCAGAGCTCTCTATACTATACTGAGAGTTTAACGAAGGTGTCACGCACTGGGGAGGAGCTTGAAAATGAGGATGTACCACGTTCAAGTCCCAATCAGGTGGCCGGAACTTGGCCTTCTGATCCTCAAGCCTGAATGAGCCAAATAGGGCCTGTAGTTCCGTGACCTTAATCACATTGTGATTTTCCGGAACGGCCAACACTAAGATAATTGCAGCCAATTACGTAGTAATGGTGCTACCTTCCAAGAGTCTTTGGGTACGCAAAAGTAGGAGGTATTCCTCTAGGAATTGTGACGCAATCGTAGGGTCTTGATTCTTTTTTTCCTTGTAAAAAGTCTAAAAAGATCCCCACTTGTCATCATATAGTCTCTGGGAGAGTAACGATGAACTAAAGCTATAGCTTTGCTGCCCGTGTCGAAATAACCCTTTGCACTTAAACGCCTTTTAAAGACGAACCATGCGTGGAGACGTTGAGTGAGGCAATTTGCTGTGAGGGTGGATGAGTAGGTTGGACCACTGTGGGAGGGGTTGTGAATCGTCTTCTGCAAGATTTTTCCGAGCTTGACGAACTACCCTCTCGCCGGTTACAAGGGTTTGACCAAAGGG
This sequence comes from Haliotis rufescens, assembly GCF_023055435.1. Taxonomy (NCBI): domain Eukaryota; kingdom Metazoa; phylum Mollusca; class Gastropoda; order Lepetellida; family Haliotidae; genus Haliotis; species Haliotis rufescens. The sequence goes on from NW_025963802.1 coordinate 22,783,063, forward strand.
GAGATGGAGATACCTTGTCTCCTTGATCCCCTGTATCACCTTGGGAAGTAAAAGTGGTGGCAGAAAAGTGTAAGTTTTTAGCCCTTCCCAAGTGATACTGAACTCGTCCACCGCCCAAACGGGGAGATATACGTCATGAGTTGGTGGTCTAGGCAAGTGATAAACAAGTCAATGTTTGGTTGCCTGAATTCCTGAAGCAGTAACTGGAATGCTTCTGTGAGAAATTTCCACTCGGTGTGAGCCACCCTGTCTGGACGTGATAAAGTATCGGCCAGTATGTTTCTACATCCGGGGATGTGCTGAATTATGAACTTTAGTCACAGCCGATCCACTAGATGGAAAAAATCTGAATAGAAGTAGAGAGTGGGAGTGTGTTGTTCCCCGATTGCACAGGCACCACACCGCAGTGCTGTTGTCTTTGGATATTGCGAGTTGGGCTAACTGTAGTTGATAACATGCTAGTTAAGTCCTGTGCCGAGGTGATTAACCCTAGCAACACTTGCCATTGGCGAAGTGTGTGTGGTTGGTGTAGAGTAGATGACAACAGAAGTAGAAACTTGTGCCATCTGTCCCTCGGTACAGATAGGATATCCTGGTCTGTCTTGAACAGGCCTCCTATGAACTGAAGTCAATAGGAAGGAGAATACTCCCGACTTCGCCTCGTTGATTATCTATCCCAGTTATTGACATGTGTTGATGATACAGTAGATTGTCCTCCATCTACGACTCGAACCAAGTGTTCTTCAAGTGTAGATACAGTTATTAGCTTCATTACTCCTGTAAATAGCCATAAGTGTCACTGACATGTCAAATGGGAAATACTACCATTGGTAGTGAACCCCAATGAACTGGACCTGAAGAGTCTACGGTTGGGATGGATAGTCGAAACTGATCAAGAATCAAATGTTCGTTGAACACAGAGAGATTGTGGATCATTCTCATCTTGTCTGGGTCCTTCTTGAGTACCAGGTAGATGTGAGGATAAAACCCCAGTGTAAAGACTGGTTTGTGAACCAACTCTACAGCTCTTCTTACCAACAGTATGTCTATGTTGGATTTTCCATATCAAACTGTGGTCAACGGTGGGGTTATCTCTACCCTTATACGGACACCATGATATAGTACGATAAGTACGAAATCGTCCTTGAGACTTGTCTCTGCCTGAGTCTTTATTGGAAACACTAAAAAGTCTTGGGTGTAACGGTAATCTCCGTCAGAACAGTCTCAAGGTGAATTTTCCTGTGGTAAAACTGACGCTGTAGGAAAATCACCATAGTTTGGAAGTGATCTAATCAGATAGGGTTATCCTCTAATAGATTCTGATCCACTGCAAACATTGACGATATTGGTGGCTTAAATGATGGAGCAAATGTGAGTTTGGAGAAGTCTTCCTCCAATGACCTCGTGGTGTCCCTCTTATTTACCCTGTTACCAGGGGAGGGCGTTACTGACAGGAGATGGTCTGCTTCCCAATCGGGTACATGTGCTAAGCTGATCATGTGCCGGTTACGTAACCGAGTACACTGTAAGCCTTTGGGCTAACGTCATTGTAGAGACCTTGATTGGTACGCAGGATGCTGCGCTCAGCGCAGGTCTAGATATGTTGGAACAGCGCTAAGCTGATCGTGCGTCGCTTGCGTAATAGGAGCGCTTGGGTAGCAGTCAGACACTGCGCTCGGCGCAGGTCTATGCTGGATATGTTTTCGAACAGCGCTAAGCTAATCGTGCGTTAAAGAAAGCGCTTGGGTGGTAGTCAAGTGCTGCGCTCGGCAAAGATAACTGAGACACAAAGCTCAAAGGTATTGACTGGATCAAGGCTTGCGTCTAATCTACACCCCATCATAGCATCTTGATACGCTGGTGCGGTCGCCGACGTCACAGATTAACATATCTGGAAGTTTCCCGAGGCTGAAAAAATAGGAGCAGTTACGATACTCACAAAATCCTCCGGTATTATTGATTTCGGTGGATGGTGTACTTCTGCAGTCACAGGCGTCATAATACCTGCTGATAATAACGGTTGGGTGGTAATGACCGAACCATGTCATTCGCTATTCTGCGATAGTGACATTCCTCTCGTCTCACGACGGAATAATTGCAAAATATGATTGTGAGTAACCTGCTTTTATATAGTTGGATAGAGATTTACACATCTTTGGGCGATTATACCACGACAATATGTACACCACGCAAACATAAGTTATGCAATTAAACCATTGAAGAAATGGTACTGGAAGAATGCCGTAGAATTGAACAATAATCTATCGGCAAAAAAACGAGTTGCAAGGGTATACAATATTTTTATATACGCAATTCAATGTAAACCAAGGCTATTTACATTTAGAGTTTCGAGAGCACATCTGCGCGCAAACCAACCAACGTGGATGATAATCTTTGTAAGGTTTTTTCCACTACAATTAGTACAACGCTCAAGGATATGTAACGCAATTAAACCCTTGTTGATGAGACGGTACTGGAAGAGTGCCGAAGAATTTAACAATAATCTATCGGCAAAATTATGAGTTGCAAGGGTATATAATATTTTTATATGCGCAACTCAATGTAAACCAAGGATATTGATATTTTCATTTAGGGTTTGGAGAGCATATCTGCGTGGACCAAACAACGTGGATGATAATCTTTGTAAGATTTTTTCCACGACAATTAGTACCACGCTCAATCATAAGTTACACAATTACACCATTGTTGATGAGGCGGTACTGGAAGAATGCCATAGAATTTATTGGCATAATCTATCGGCAAAACTATGAGTTGCAAGAGTATACAATAGTACATATACGCAACTCAATGTAAACAACAACAAAAAAAACCAAACTATTTACTTTTAGATTTTAGCAAACACATATATGTGTAAGCCATCTGACGTGGATGATAATCTTGGTAAGATTTTTCCACGACAATTAATGCAATCGCACAAACATAGGTACGCAATAAGAGAATTGTTGATGAAGCGGGGCTGGAAGAAAGCCGTAGATTTGATATTAATCTATCGGCAACCATATTTTTATACAATAACATGTATACAATAATATGAGTATACGCAACTCACTGTTACGCCAAAGCTAGTAGTATTTAAGAACATAAGAATATGTTATACATACGTAGCTGAGAAGTGAGAATTGTAAACAATATGACTACCTTGGCAGGCAAACGATTGTAACACAATTGAAAATGGCGGCGAACAACAAATATGTGGCGGGGAAAAAGACAAGAGATAAATTTTAGGATTGTAGACGAAAACTGAAGGTCTAAAATTAATCCAAAAGGAGAGCTCCGCTGGGACAAGTCCTAGCTGTGCTGCGACAAGCAGTGATGTGAAGATGACCTTAGGTGTCATCAAGGTCACAGGACAGCGACGGAAGGCCACTGATTGGGACTTTAGAACAACAACTTTATTTCTTCACCCAGGACCTTCGCAGCGCTGTCATTCTAGTTGTCGTAAGGTAAGCAGTGAATGCATTAAGGAGTAATGTATACATAAACAGGACAGCATAAACCTGTTTCCTGTATGTGATGTCACTTGCTGCACCAGCTGATACAACAATACAACCATCAACCTCTAATACAAACTCAGTATTGCAACGGCTTGTTGTTTGTGACACAAAAAATAACTTACATTTTCCTGTACAAAATCAATGAAATTCTGTGCATCTGGGTCGTCCTCATATCGAGTGATGAGGTTTTCCTGAAGAACATTGATGACGAAATCTTTGGCCTTGTCTCGGAACACAAATGCCAGGACAGCCCCAGCCACTTCTAGCAGGAAGATGATGATGATAATGATGTAGAACTGAAACACAGACAGGACATTAACACTTGTGTTTACATGTTTATTGGAATATTGAAGACCAAATATTTCATCAATTATTCTCAATGCTCCTTAACAAGAAATGAACAAGCATGGCAGACTGCTAGTCACATTGATCTTGTTTACATTTGGAACATTTATCAAAGATCATCTTGTTCATACATGATGATGTTATACAAATTATACACATATATATACAACATTTTAAAAGACATCTCATGTTGCGACTTCTGATCTCATTGATATCAAATAAAAGTTATTTATGTTGCACAACAAAAGACACAGTGACAATAACTTGAATAAAGAATATAGAAACGTGCCATACATGGTTTTGGAATTGAACAGGAACAATGACTGTTCATATTGCGAGACAATCTGGCTATAAACGTGTTATTCTGTGCATGTTATAAGAACGGGCATGCTTTTAATGTAACAGTTGTTTTGAAGGAACCCATAAAAGTGAACATGGCAACAGATATGTCAGTTGTTTGAGTGAATGCACCATGCCCTGATCAGGAACAATCACTGATGGTGGGCATGAATGAAGCTGATCAAGACAGGGTAACTGTTCGTTCTCACTCCTGGGTACTGACCTACTAGAGTCCACTACTGCCAGGCAGACAGTGGAACCCACCACAGACCTGAGTCCACAACAGGGGTGGAAATTTTAAAAAAACTTCACTTGCAATCGGAGAAGTTTAAAGACAATTTTCACTTGCCCTGATTTCATTTTCACTTGCCCAAATAATTTCAAAATAAAACTTCAAATCATCAATATGTGTTTATTTACCATTGAACAAAATTACACTACACCAGCACTGTTATATCTACATAAGGACTCGGGTAAATTCTAAATGAACATCGGAAACCTCATGACTTGTCAAATAATGTTTTTTCGAAATTGTGTACAACCGTTAACAAAAACATGTTTCTTATTTCTGGATGTTACAGTTGGATACTGACAACAAATTCTGCACTTCATGACATTTTGTTTTTCGTCATACACTAACCATGGAAACTCATCGCACCAACTCTGAATGAATTTTCTGTCCCGTTTTTTCGGCATCATACTTCTTGTTCTTACAACATGTGTCCTCATTTGGTCGTTTTCTTTTACATGATCAGTAGATGATTCGCTATCATCGGCATTTTCAGATTTATTTTCACTTTCCCCACCGAAAAAACTTTTAATCGACGCCTGCTTGTGTGTCGCCATAACCGGGTTTACATAGGAGACAGTCACAGGCCACGACGTGTTTCAATTACGAGACCCCTCTAGGCAGTATTGATCATTTATCAATTATCAGATCCCTCTAGGCCGCAATGAGAGAAAAGCTTTCAAACCGAGTGTAGAAAGTTCTTTCATACTGTTCCGATTGAATATTAAAACGAAAATAGAAAAGGGACGTAACTCTAAGTCTCATGTGTTCTTTAATAGTGTCAGTTTTTCGCGAAAGCGTGATTAAGAAATTTCTCTCGGCTAATTTATTGTACCATTTTACCAGCAGTTAGACATCTAGACAGTGATAGTAATTTCCAATATTACTTGCATCCGGACAAGTTAAAGTAAGTTATTTTGTTGCCCGACCTCGTATTTCTACTTGCAAATTTCCACCCCTGCACAAATACAGTGTGTCAGTTGTCAATGGAAAATCTCAGGTCCATACTTTGGGATGTGCATTTCTCGAAGCATGTTTAGTATTGAGTTTACATATATTTTTCAACAAGACACAAACATGTATTCTGTATGGTACTTGTTATTTGGTGTACCAACAGCTGATCAAGTGAATAGACTGTATTAGACTGTCTCAGTATTGAGTGGTAAATGAAACATTTGTGCAGAGAGACATCTAAAGTTACCTACAGATAGATAAGACTAGTGCATCCACAAACAGTTTTTCAAAAAGTCCAAGAGCTTCAACTCACAACCCTGAAACTTTTGTTTTTGAACTTCAGAGAACAAAGAAGAGTTGCTGTGTGGCAGAAACAAATTAGACTAGGGGGCACTGTGAATGTTATTTATGGCCAACCAGGAAATACTAGAGAATCTGTAACAGTTTCAATTTGCATATCAAATTTTGTTATCATTCACATGTTTTTACACTAAAAAAACTTGAAATGTTTTGTTTGTTTGTTGTGTCTATTGTTAGCAATATTCCAATTATATGGTGGTTGTCTGTCAATATATAAGTTTGGCCAGACAATCCAGTGATTGACTACCTGATCCTTTTTGTGGCGTCTTACGACCAGCATAGCTTATTGGGGACCCATACTCCTACCCACAATCCCCATGTGAGAAGAGAATAACATTAGGAGTTTGGTATCTAAATTAGAAACAGACATGACCCCTCACTAGAGGTGTAACAATACGGGAGGGTCGCGATACGATACGCGATACGATACGTATCACGATACAGTGTTTACTGGTACAAGCTAAGCCAAGTTGATGTCTTTCTGCTCTCTAAAAGATGTGACAAGTACATTTGAAGAAACTATTTTTTTTATAAGGATAATATATAGAGGTTATCACGCGAGTGTGTTTGGGGATGGTAAATATCCTGCATTAGGAATAAACAGTGTTTATTCCTAATACAGGATATTTACCATCCCCAAACACACAAGCATTATAACCTCTTTATCATATAATGTCATTCTTTAATTCTGTGCTTTAAAATCGCTTTCCCTCTCTCACAAACATTACCGAAACATTGCGAGCTTTCCTGGAATGCGCGCATTAATATTTATTACGTCACAGGGTAAGTGATGTGTCAGTAGGACTGTGACAGTAGCCAATATAGTTCCAACTGAAATCTGTTTCATATACAGAGGCGAAGCAACATATACGCAAAACAACAGTTGTTTTTAATTGCCTTTCGTGGCAATCCATCGGTCTGTCCGCTAGAGTAACTGCCCTTTGTCAAAGGGAAGCTACTCTAACCCTAGTCTATGAGTCACGGCCACGGTCAGACGTTGTTGACAGTCGGTCTGTCCTTTCATAACGTTAAGAAGTGTAGTCAGATGTACACACAGTGACAAATCGAAACAAGGTAACAGTTCAAACATATTTCGGCCGAATCCAACCATTTTGATTTGTGGAGAAGGTTTCAAGCCACAGAGGTCTACAAGCACAGATATGGCTACTAATCCCGCTTGGCTAGGCCTCGTGCCCTCGCAAAATTGTTTCAAAATTTATATCTCGAAAGTTGCCAAAACTTATAAAATGCCTTAGCTACGTCACGGTTAGACACTGATTTTCAGTATATTAGACTGTTCGTTTGATAATGATAGCAATTATCCCTGTAGTTTATCCAGATTCACGATGGTTAATTCTGACTCGATCGCCGAATGACGAGGGCGACGCCATGTTTGTTTATAAACAGTGAAAGTAGTCCTACTTGACCTTTGGTATTTGCATCTCTATCCGCATATGACCCCAACGGATATCGTTTTTATCCGTTGGCTTTATCCTGCCCAGAAACCTACCCATTATATGATAAATTCCAATATCTTGTTAATTTAGATGCAGCTTTTACTAAACATATTTAAAATAATAATAACCCTAAGCGAAGCAGCTGATCGCTATTGCCGGGTATTATTTTTTACATGCAACCAGTCTGACCAGTCACCGTCAAGGCTCCACTGCACGTGATCGCTTTATCGCTTGATCGCGAGAATTACGTGTTGACATAGAATCGTCCAACAAAAACAAATATGACTTTCAACGAATCAAAGTATGGCATTTAGGATATATGTATCCATTCTCTGTCAACTAAAGTTCGTTTCAAGGCGTCAATGGCGGTAATCTGACCGTGGTTGCTGTTAATAATGGTGAGTTGTGCGATCTTCCGATCGCTTCACACACGATTTCGACGAAATTAATTAAAACAATATTAAAAGGAATTTTGAATAAAATAAATGAAATAAGTTACAAACAAAAGTCAAGATATACAAAGAACACTTTTTATAGCCAGACAGTGTAATTACATGAATAATTTGCGAACTTCAGTATGGATTTGTTGACATGGTATTTCCGGTGTTACGTGCTCACGGTAATGTCTTTCCATGGGGGAAAAAACTTCAAAACTCATTAATTCGTGTATAATGCGCACCCCCTTCTACACAGCTGTGTTTTTTCGGAAAAAAGTGCGCACTATACTCAAGAAAATACGTCAAGTAAAACTGTGTTATGAAAATATTGTATGTATCGCGATACATGCTTTCCAAATCAATGCATCGTATCGTGGGCTGTGCATCGGGATACAATACTGTATCGCCATATCGTTACACCACTAGCCCTCACATGTCTCAGGTGTGTTATTCAAAGAAACAAACCCATAATTCAAATTTGAAATATCACACTTCTCAATCACCATGTCTTCTTATTTCATTGTGTTAATACACTGTATAGATGTACAATGGTAAGTATTACCATCCTGTGTTTATCATCAACGGTCACACCTTACATACATTCTGCTATTAATAACAGTAATGACTGGTTACTTACAAATTTGAGAAGGCATGTGTTTTCCCTGAGAGCACCCACACATCCTGAGAAGCCAAGGAAGAAGATGATAACGCCCACCACGATGAAGATGATTGACAGGTCAAAGATGACATCATACACATTCTGGATATCTACGTGGGAAAAGCGGTTCTTCTCAATAAAGGCATATATCCCTACAGCAACCAGCAGACAGCCAATCAGCTGAAAACAGAGAAACACAAACATCACAGGACTTCAAAATAACAGTTTACCACACCACAGGTCAGTCATATGATGTACAGTAAAACATGCTAAAAATAAACACAGATATAATGATGATAATAACGTACAGTTACAATGAACTATTTCACGTTCAGACTGTTTTATAATATACTACTCAACTTTGTTCACGATAATCAGATATCAGGTATGTATCTTTGTTGTTTAACGTCATACTCAGCAATATTCCAGCTACATGATGGCAGTCTAAGTAATCGTGTCTGGACCAGACAATCCAGTGATTGACATGAGCATCGATCCACGCAATTGGGATACGATGGCATGCATCAACCAAGTCAACGAGCCTGAACCACCCAATCCTGATAGTCGCCTCTTACGACAAGCTGAAGGGTTGCTGAAGACCTATTCTTAAACTGACCTTCACAGGTCAGATATATCTAGATATACACTTGACATATGGGAATCAGTTTTGTGTATGGTGGAAAGATTCAAATATCCCTATCAAAAGTGGAGCAGTATCTATACATCATCTAATCATCACATAACATTCATGGGAGAACTGACTTCCATACAACGAGGTAAATCAATATTTTGTTACATGGGTACTGAGCTGGTCCATCTGAATCACTGAATCAGTGCCACCATCAGAGGTAAATCGAACAATGCACTTGTTAATATCCCAGTATCATGTTTATCACCATGCATACAACTTATTGAACCTCAACCATGTCAACTGGTGCCAATAACAGACAGAACAAAGACACACACCAATCAGCAGCATTGCAACATTGGTTCACTTATTGCAACACTTGTCTTCCTGTTTCACAAGTATTAAGTGGTTTTTAACCAATTCTAAACATATGTTTTTATGTTAAATGTTTATTACAATATAAAAAAATGCCAATACCAGAGAATAACCAGTGTCGATTATCCACCAAAACAGATTCCATTGGGTGTAAAAGACAGTGTCTAAGGATCCCGCTGAGCTGTAGGTTGTGTTATATGTCACAGACAACTCCCACTCTTCGTACTGAATTCTAGTGCTGTAATATGTGTTTCTTAGATTGCCAAATTATTCTGTTACCACTTACAATAATACCAAGAAGTTGACATGAATCATTGTTCTATTATCATCCAGCACAAGTTGAATTGATAAGGTTATTTACAACAGTTTAAATACATATGGTACAAACATAAATATTAAATCTGCGTTTTCACAATAGACAGTGATTGATATATCATGATAAAGCTGGTATGAAAAGAATCCCAACTGGTCAACATGTAATCAACAAATCAGTTCACACATATACAGGTCCAGATATACAACGAACACTTCATTTTAACCAGATGTGGGATAACAGGACTAAGTTGCATACTTCTTTATTCATCAGTTGACTTGCTGTTTCCAGTGTTACATGCTCACTGTAATGAATTTGCATTAGAAAAAGTTAAAACTTATTGTATGCATGTACTGTGAGCACCCCTCCACATGGCTGTATTTTGAAGGAAAATAGTGTGCAATTTACACAAGAAGGTACTGTGCTTAGACAATGGAACAGCAATCATCACCAGCAGCAGGTAAAAGCAAACAGTATAAATCATGTGATGTTAACCTCAAACTTCAGGTAGTACAGTAAGCATGGTAAGCAAAATTGAATTCCACAGAAGCATCATCTACTGTGCTGATCTAGGAAGTTTTATGTAGCCTCAAAATGGGTTGGAGAAAGGTGTTAAAAAGAATCAAGTTTGCTCTGCTACTTGACATCTGCCAAGAGAATGCAACTTAATGGTGAAGGAATATTCTTTTGTGGTGGCATGTCGGGGAACTGAACACCTGACTACAGAGGCAGTCTGAAAAGTACTAGTCTAGAAATGCGGCTCATCAGCTGGATAGAAGACCCTAGCCAGGTACCAGACAGATGTCACATGTCAGTCACACAAGGCGACCCTAGCCAGGTACCAAACAGGTGTCACATGTCAGTCACACAAGGTGACCATAGCAAGGTACCAGACAGGTGTCACATATCAGTCACACAAGGTGACCCTAGCCAGGTACCATACAGGTGTCACATATCAGACAACCAAGGCGACCCAAGCCAGGTACCAGACAGATGTCACATGTCAGTCACCCAAGGCGACCCTAGCCAGGTACCAAACGGATGTCACATATCAGCCAACCAAGGCGACCCAAGCCAGGTACCAGACAGATGTCACATGTCAGTCACACAAGGCGACCCTAGCCAGGTACCAGACAGGTGTCACATGTCAGTCATCCAAGGTGACCCTATCCAGGTACCAGACAGGTGTCACATGTCAGTCACACAAGGTGACCCTAGCCAGGTACCAGACAGATGTCACATGTCAGTCACACAAGGCGACCCTAGCCAGGTACCAGACAGGTGTCACATGTCAGTCACCCAAGGCGACCCTAGCCAGGTACCAGACAGGTGTCACATGTCAGTCATCCAAGGCGACCCTATCCAGGTACCAGACAGGTGTCACATGTCAGTCAAACAAGGCGACCCAAGCCAGGTACCAGACAGGTGTCACATGTCAGTCAAACAAGGCAACCCTAGCCAGGTACCAGACGGATGTCACATGTCAGTCAAACAAGGCGACCCTAGCCAGGTACCAAACAGATGTCACATGTCAGTCACACAAGGCGACCCTAGCCAGGTACCAGACAGATGTCACATGTCAGTCACACAAGGTGACCCTAGCCAGGTACCAGACAGATGCAGCTGTAATACCAGAGGGGCGCACAAATTCATATTTAAATTAGTTGATGTTAATTCATGCATATTTGATGTGACCTTCTTCGTATCAGCATATTAGATCAGCAGTTGGATATAGAACTACTCATAAGAAGGTTGGTACTATTGTTTGCATGTTTTGGATGCAGTTTCACATTACTATGTTCACATTCACTCTCTCGATATAGATTCTGTATCAAGAGCATATATTTTACTGTATGCCAATTTATTAGCGATGGTAGCTTATGCAACACTGCAGTTGAAATAGTATACACTGGGTCTCTAGTTACTGTCAGGCCTCCATTACCCACCAGGTTTGGAAGCTTGTTCAAAGAATAAAGCCAGGGTGCTCATGAGAGGAAACAAAGTATTGCGAAACCATCCTATAACATAGCATGGTAAGCATGGTAAGAAAACCTTGTGTATAAAGTTTCAAATCATCACAGACATAACCATGGTAACAAAAGACAACATTCCAATAATTGAAAATAATGAGAAACTTTGAAATGTTTGAAGACAAATGGTATGTCTGCAGACTGATGTCACATTTTCAATCTTCATGATACTGGGGGATCTTTAATTACTTCTGGGATAGTAATGTATTTTTTCAAGTGTGCCACAGGAGACTCCTAGAATTGTTCTGGTGTGACCTTTGGAATTAACACTTGATTTACATGATCAGGGTGTGCCATTCTCTCAAGCAAGGGGGTTAACTTTGATCCATCATCAAATTTGGTGAATGTCATTCCCTCAAGGCTGAAGGAGTAGTAGTAACTTTGAAAGTTTGCCCAGTTTTTTTCATGTGATTCATAAACATGATAACACCTTTTTGCTTTTCTTAACAGGATTAATACCCACTCCAACTAATGATGTATGCCCCTGACAGGATGGGTGTATGCGTGTTATCTGTGCTAAAGTCTCAGCATCATATGCCCCTGTGTTGTAACCTGTTAACTCAAGTGTTCTCATGGCGCATCCATAACAACATGTTAGTCATTGATTACCAGCTGAAGTCATAAAGCGTGTCATTTAATCAATAGGACAGAATGGATCACTTGCTGTGAATAACCATCTATAATCAATATAAGCCACTGACATTTTTCTCAGTAGTACAGTCAATGAACAGCTGATGAAGGGTTTAAGCTCATAAACCACACATGGCAAATGGCAAATGGCAATGTTTACAGAATCAAATACAAGCACCGAATAAGCTGTAAATTTACTGCATGCTAAACAATAAAGCATAAATGAAATAGATGTTTCACCTGAAAAACATAATTAAATGTGTACTGCTGTAATGCAGGAAAGAGGAAAAGAACAGGGAAAGTCATCTATTTTAAGACACTCATCAACTACACACCACCTGTCACATATTATACCTGTTCTTAACAATGCTTAAAGTTCAGAAATCAACAATATGATACCTCCAACTGAATTGCACATAAGGCGTGGTTGCATGGCTGACCATGTTACAATGGTTTAGGTAAAACCAACCTTGCACTATTGTAGTAAATGAGTGATTAGGCAGATCAATATTCATTGATACACAGTTAAATGTTCAATAAACTTTCTAACAGACATAGACAAATACACTAACATGATTATTAAGCCTGTTGTGGGAATACTAGTATTGTGTGTGGATTTTCCACAAGTCTTGCGTGTGGATTTTCTTTTGGCAAAATTTCCAAATCAATGTGGCAAAAACCGAATCGTTTAAAAAACACACAAAATATACAATATTAATAAGCTGGGAATTTTGAACTGTGGAGACCCTGCCTTCACAAGAATTATTTTGGGGCGTAGGCTATCACACGTATGATGAGACAGTGTTTTTAGCATTGTGGAGGGCAGACGGGGACGGTGATGAGAGGGAGTGCTAAAACAACATCTGCCCAACTCTCCTCACAACCAATGTTCTCTCGGTGACAAAACGAAGTCAACATTTCTGAAAGGTGTTCTCACATGAACAAACGTTTAAGTAACCAGGCATGGGGTTATGTAAGCTCTTGTACATTTATATGTTGATAAAGATATATATACAATGACAATATAAGCATGAGTAAAACATGTCGATAGTAATTTCTCCAGGGTATAGGTACTGCATGTATAACGGAGATATACCACACAGGCTACTCCTGCCTGGGGTTTGTTTAGTGTTTCAAGCAAAGTGTAACACAGGTAAAACATTTAGAAATACCATGAACACTGGCATGGCAATTTAACATGTTGAAAAACACATAGCTATGTCAATTCAGAGTCCTGTCTTAGACCATCAGAATACAATGATAGAAATAATATATACGAGGGGTGTTCATTAAAGATTTTCCCTAAACCACTTAGGGTTATCATATTTGGTTGAAATTTCACATGTGTAATGATACATGTATCTATGGGTTATGTCTGAATTTGCAGCACCGAACTGTTAATCTTACCACTTTTACAGGTGTTATGATCAAGTAGGGTGTGACAATGGAGCAGTAGAATACCGAGCAGTGATTAGATTTTTTATATTTGAAAGGTCGCACACCAAAAGAAACTTTCAATGAAATGAAAGCAACTTATGGGGAAGTTGCCCCATCATATGACGTTGTTAAACACTGGCATCGCCAGTTCAAGTGTGGTCGGACATCTGTGGAAACAGCTGCCATTCCTGGTCGCCCCCATTCAGCCATTGATGAGGACACTATCCATCAAGTGGAGACCGCCATTTTGGCAGACTGACGTATAACTGTTCGCCAGTTTGCACAAGATGTCAAGATCAGTGTAGGGTCTGTGGAAAAAATCATCCATGACAATTTGAACATGCATAAGGTGTCTGCACGATGGATTCCCAGGTTGCTCACACCTTTCCAAAAGCAGGAACGTGTCAATTGCTCAAAGGATCTTTTGGACATGTGCCAAAAAAAATAGGCAAACTTTTTTGACAGACTTATCACACAGGATGAAACATGGGTCCATCACTATGATCCTGAGACTAAAGTTCAGTCAATGCAATGGAAGCATGTTGAGTCACCACCCCCAAAGAAGGCATGTGTCCAACCCTCTGCAGGCAAGGTCATGCTCATGGTGTTTTGGGACCAGCACGGAGTAGTGATGATGGATTTCTTGGCAAAGGGTACCACAATTACAGGAGGTTATTATGCTTCACTGCTGCGGAAATTGCAGGACGCTATCAAGCTTAAGAGGCGTGGCATGCTGACCAAAGGTGTCTGTCTCCTGCAAGACAATGCTCCAGTACACAACTCTCATGTTGCCCAGACAGAAGTGCGGTCATGTGGCTATGAAATCCTTACACATCCTCCTTACTCTCCTGACGTTTCACAGATGATGAAACACTGATTTCTGAAGTCAAGTCCTGGTTTGAGACGCAAAATGAGGGCTTTTACAAGCGAGGTCTCCATAGTTGCATAAAACGATGGGAGAAGTGTGTAACTCTTGGTGGTTCCTATGTGGAGAAAGACTAATACCTATGCCAAGTTTCACTCCACTAGGTCCATCGGAAGTGGGTCAGGGGAAATCTTTAATGAACACCCCTCATACATACTCGGCATAGTAAGTTGTTCTAAGTCAAGCATCGATGAAACTAAAAGCTTTCAAACCATACTTGCTGTCAATTGAGTAAACAACTTTTATCATTTTTTATTCCAATTTTGGTAAGCACTATTCATATCAATATTGTTGTGTGTGATTTCCTCATATGATAACCAAGAACCGTGCAAGAGTAGGTGCGATTTCCCACATGACTTTCACTATTAACTGCAGACCTTTAACTGCAGCAAAAACATGGAAACCAAACCACCATACATGTCGCTACAAAAACCGAGATACAGCTTTCACCATATATTCATGATATTGTAATAGCAGTAGTAAACTGCGGCCCTCAAAACAGATTTGTTAGCATGTTCCCTAACATGGTCAACATGTCAGTGGTTATGTTCTGGTTTGGGGAAGTAAGCCCAAACTCAATAGTTGCCCCCTTCCCACATTTGTTCCACACAGCTGTATTTTTTGCTAAAACATATCTAATATACACAAGAATCTGAACAGTTAGACTAACATTTAGTCTCTGAAATCGTATATTACACAATATCCTTCTTGACTTTTAAAATAAAAAAAAATTCCCTATGCTGATTTCAGAATGTGGAACAGAGCTAGCTTGAGCTGGCTAGACTTGCTTTTGTATGCATTTCTAGATTATTTTTATTTCATAAAATAAATATATTCCACGGTCATGGTGCAGGACTACTGAACAGTGTGTTTAAAGGGATGATGTGAAGACTGGTCTAGAAGTTAGTTAGGGTGTGCTTATCATTCTTATTGGCAAGAAGCATTTAATACGATGAATATGGTATATCCAATGTGTGGCAGTTTCTACAATAATTTTGATGTGAGGTAGTGAGGTGAAATGGGCATGTACTAGTCCGGACAAATGCCGATTTATAGTGCTCGCCCTCTGAGCTACCATGCCAAAGTTTAACATGAATACCCCACTCAGACTCCAAGCAGCCCAGTCCTTGTTTTGGCCCCTTAATGCAGAGTGCCAGGCAGGGTAACACAACAACATGTACCATCTTTTAACGCCTCTTGGTATGATGCAGCAGGGAATCAAACCCCCGTCCTTCCACTCTCCAGGGACACTCTACCACTAGACCATGGAGGCGGTCACAATAATTTTGAAGATGAGACACAAAGGTCAACAAAAACATGAATGAAAATGTTACTGTAACTGATGCCCAGCAGGCAGTACTTCTCAAACAGGCTTCTAAGGACTGATGGTTTGTAGATTGGTGTCGGAATCTCTATTACATAATGAACCATGACCACTGTTTAAAATAAGCACCTGCCCATAGACATGATAGACTTGTGGCAGGTAGATCTTGTTGTGGGGCCCATAGTTTCAAACTTGTATGGGTCTTTATGGCCTGCAGTATATTCACATTTGATTTATTTGTCACAATAAGCTGCAGTTTCTTTAAGGAAGGCCTGAAGAGTTTTGTCAGGGCCCACAGCTTCTAATGTCTGTGAGTCCTGATGGCAGCCTGGCAGTTTTTATATTTCCAACACTGACCATGACTCGCACTGCTTGTACACAGCAAGTTGTATTACCAAACCCTTCAGAGTTACCTTTCCATCACCATACATGGTTCAACTTAAAAAACAAACCCATATTTCTCAGGCCAGTAAACACGGTAAAATGTCATCTTGGCATGTGTTTTCAAATATTAACTTAGCTAACGACAGGTAAATCTTAAGCTAGGGGGGCCTGCCTTCTTGCATTTGAACAATTGATTCAGGACTCTTTTTTTTGTTCCAGCTTCCAGCAGACATTGGAGTTGCTGTACTTGCATTTGCTGCTGGTGTTTGTAGTATTGTTTTTCTGAAAATCAGCAAAACAACAGGTATTTCCATGAACAAACTGTTCCTTTCCTTGTCACATTAAATTTTGTATACACAACCAAACACAGGCCTACAGACATGTCGGCATTATGCAGTATATGGTGAAAATAAAACAAAAGCTCTTGGGTCAATTGGGTTTGCTCTGGGAGTACAATAAGCACCCTTTGAGTTTCACCGAAGTAAATCCAAAACATGTTTCAACAACAATTATTCATCTTGACCTTAAAGAGTGGTAAGTTAACAGGTTACCTAATGTCATTAAAATCAGAGGTGCTCACTGGAAATTTTAATAAACAATGCTTGTTCAAATGTTAATTATCTAGAACTTTGTTATTTGATACACATTACCATGGTCACAGTTTGAGTGAGTGTAGTCTTACACCAATTTTAGCAATATTCCAGCAATATCACTGTAGGGACACCAGAAATTGGCATTACATGTTACAGCTTGAACAAAACCCCTTTTGGAGCCATTCTTTTCAAATGCTGATCGCTGTAGTAGTTCTAGGCAGGCCCAATTTGGGTTAAAAATTGAGATTTTCTTAGGGTTTATTTCCATCATTATCATGTATTCAGGTGTACAAACGACTGCAATCATTGCAATGTCATGAAAAAGGCGTAACATCGTCTTCCACTTGACTGGTCCAGGTATCAGTGAAACACAAGTTGACTCTGCTAAGCAATAATTATAATAACTTAAACTAGGAAAATATTTCATCCAATTTGGGAATCTTAACCATTGTTAACATTTGAGGCCGAATATCAGCCTCTGAGTTGCACAGATATATCATAGTCTTGCACAATATAAACTTGCCTATAAGCATGATTAGGATTTAAGGATGGTTAGCTTAAATCATAATTCCTACATTTCATAAACAATAAGAACAAGTTGTCCCCATAAAGATTTTAAAAGTCTGGCCCTCTTATATGTACTGTCTCCTTATCTAGACTTGCCTATTATTAGGACATATTAAAATGTTAATCATTTTTATGAGACTGAATCACATGTAAATATAACAATCTTTGTACGCCATAGTGAATAATACACTGTAAAGCTCCAAGAATCATGACACACTGTTCATTGAAATGACATTTTAATAGACATTCACAGCAATGCTTCATGGGTTGAAAGCTTTGTACCCAACACCTAGCTCTCCTTCAAATATCCACACCCAGGAAATTAGGCTCGAGCATGTCTTCCTTGTGAGGGCAACTGGTAATAACAGGTCATCATGAACTCAGTACTCCAGAACTCAGTACTCCAAACTTCTGTAGCAGGCTCATGTCATAATAACAGATGCTTACACCACAGCACAAAAACTATCACCATGATCACCTCTATCTGATGACCCAAAACATTTGCTGTTTGAAATTCGCTTGTCATGGCAGACATTTTGAATCTTGTTAATATTCTACATTGTTTCTGTTGTGTGTCAAGTCTTATCAACATGATCATGGTTATGTTTGTGTTAAAGCATCTATAGATACTGGAGGTCACCACTGTTCTTTGTTCAGATTATGTCTTGGTTCTACATGACTCAACTGGGATGTGAACATCGGGGATAAGCAGGGTAATCATGGTAATGAAAGGTATTTCAGCATAATTTGGATCTGCAAAAAGTTGGATGAAATATGGTTAGTATATATCAATGTGGTCCACAAACAGGATCTGAGTTTGATGTTTGAATTAAAATATACCTTTAAACATGTTGAATATCACGGAAGTTGCAACAGGGTTTTACAATGTATACACAGATCTGTCGGAGACAAACAAGATAACAGCGTACACTGCCCATTATATGTACAGATGTGGGGGTCCTGGGGCCCATTTGGTCAGAATACATACACATGTTCATGATAATTGTGATAAGAGCTGACTTTCAACATGTTATAGGACAGGGTAGTTACAATATATGGCCAATGTGATAGTGTGTCATCTTACCCAGACTGGAGAGTGTTGCCTCAAGTTATCAACCGTATGTACAATGAAATATATCCTACTACTTCTGACTTGATGTGTCGTGACACCAGAGAATCACACCACACGTGTTCAACAGAGGAGAAATGCATAACAAACTTCATTACCACACTCCAAATGACTGCCATTTTCTTGTGTAGTCTAATAATTGATATTAGAATATGACACATTTCGTGCACATAAATATGCGAGGATGATACTAAACAACATACCTATCACATATAGCTACATATATTATTGATTTGTTTATGTAGATCTACCTCAATATACAAGTAATATTTTTGTGGAACATGATATTGCTGTACACATGGTACACACATGGCTGGGGGAAAACACTATCTGTCCCAATATTTTTCTCCCCTTACCCAAGATATAATACCTATCATGCTGATCGTCTGTACAGCCACCATAATGCAATGCTGATTACATCCAACAGCTGAACATGTGCTATTGCTTTATGCAAACCTAAAAAAGCAATCTTATCGAAAGTTTCATAAAAAAACCAGGAAAAATTAAACTTTAACAGCACCTGTATTGTTTTAATGGGTTTTTTTCTCATTCAAAATACAACATTTAACTTTAAGGTCATTTTTCTTCACTGTAGTACTACATGAGTACTCTGACCACACTGTGTCCACACATACCAGTGTAGAGGAGACTACGGTATGTGTTCTTCATACACCTTGTACATGTTGTACATGTTCCCAAGCAGCTAATCCAGTAGCCACAGGCAGTATTATGTAAAATTCACTGATCTGTGACATTATGAAGGGCGAAAACCTGTGCTGGTTGGGCGAGGCAACTAAGCTGTTAACATCTTAACTTTGGACAGATACACACAGCTGTCCTCACAATATAGATCACCCTTTCATTTGTCACCATAGGTCAAGCAATATCCTGTGACCCATAACACACCTCAAAGACTGTGAGGCCAGAGGCCAGTCTCTGATGACACAGCCACAAGAAGGAGTTCAATGCTGCTTTTATATTAATGATAACACACTATAGTATAAATTTTATTTATCATGACAATAACAGTTAGTTTTGACCTGGAGTCAGATGTCGGTCAATGTGTCAGGTGAGGTGAAATAGGGTTTAACGTCGCGCCCACAATTATTGCACTTATATAGCGATGTGCATGTACGTGTGTGTGAGTGTGGCTGCTTGTAATAGTCCGGACTGATGCCGATTTATAGTGCTAGCTCACTGAGATACCATGCCGCAGTTGAACACGAATACTCTACTCAGACAAAGTATACTGACTCAGAGCTGACCAGTCCTTGTTTTAGCCCCTTAATGCCGAGCGCCAGACAGGGTAACAACAAGTACCATCTTTTAACGTCTTTTGGTATGACACAGCAGGGGATCGAACCTCGGACCTTCCGCTCTCCGGGCAGACGCTCTACCACCAGACCACGGAGGCAGTCTCAGTGTGTCAGAGTTGGAAAGTGGTCCCACCTCACTCTGCATGTGCCAGCCAGTGTATGGTGTCCTTTTGTACCAGTTGTACACTATGTTGCGGTCTACAGGGTTCACACCAACACTTGAAGCAGGGTGTAACTAAAGTTATCAGTGAACAGTAAACACTGAAAACCTTAATGAAACATCCATTATACCACTGATCAATCATGTGTCAATATATTAATTCATGTCTACAAATTACCAAATGAAACTTAATAAAGTGATGATCAGATGATATATCCAAGTTTATTGGTTCATCCAGCAGTAATAGGCAATAATTCGAAACATGCTAAAAGCAACATATTTTTTATCAACTTTGAATTACTATTTGAACATTGTTCCAGTAATGAAATCTGGTCAATTAGCATGATTAGGAAAAATACCTTCAAAAACTTATTACTTCTTTAAAAATTTAAACCAAACTTCCCAACTGTACCAAAAAAGGCCATCCAAATCTCAAAACTCATGAGTGGCAGTGGATGACAAATGTTACCAATTAAGCATGCACCCCCCCCCCCCCCCTTTAACAAAAGCCATATAGATCAGTGCTGGGGTGAGATGAGAAACAAAACATGTTTTCTAAGTACATGTAGCCTTGAAATGATTAACAAACCCAACCATGCCTAAAAGTCAACATCTTCAAGTTTCTGCATTATCCTAACCTTCAGCGAAAACGGTTATCAGGAACTTCCCTCAGTCCCAAACAACACTTTAAACAATAAACACTTTAAGACAATTTTTAACATTGTATAATAATATGCTCCCATTTACATGCATCATGAATTTTCCTTAATTCACTGATTTTCTTAATGCAACATAATTCAGCATGTTGAGATAAACACACTTGAAGATATATATAGGTATCAGGGCTGGGACGGGTAACTCGGGTACCCGGGTAGGGTGGGTACTAAGTAGGACACAGGTACCCTCAGGACTACCCGGACCCGTAGTTAGACATGTGATATATTGTTAAATGACAAAAATTATCTAGAAATCTATGTTTACACTACAAGTCACTAATGTTCACATTTCTTTCTGGCTATGCACCCATTCCTTCTGATTTTTCATATGGTTGAGTAAAGATATACCGTAACTTAATTCAACTTCAGTGTATGAATGACCAGATTGTTTAATATGTGTATCTAAAAATGTTTTGCCAGGACTATGCTGAAAATGTTTCAATTCGGACATTTTGAGACATCTCCTGAGACCTACAGTGGGTACCCAACTTTACACAGTATTTGTTTTTGTTTGTCAACAATATTCCACCTACATGATGGCAGTCTGTGAATAATAGAGTCTGGACCAGACAATCCAGTGGTTGACATCATGAGCATCGATTTATGCATTTGGGATACAATGACATGCATCAACCAAGTAACCGTGTCTGACCACCCGATCCCCTCTTACTACATTCCATCAAGTTCACAAGCAACACAATGTTATTATAAGGGAATCGCTATTTTCAAGGGCATTATCATTTGCAGAAGCTGGAGGTCTTCCATTAACTGCCTGACGCAGAAGAGCAGTTGAAAAGATCAAGGGCTGCTGCAAATGATAATGCCCTGAATAATAGCGCAACCGTTATTATAGCTAAAATGGATGTTCTGCTCATTTCGGACATCAGGAGACTGAATCTTCTCGGTGAAATAATTTTAATCTGTTTTAGCTGAGGGACCTCTTGGGATTTCCCTTTTTTCAGCATGTTTCAAATGTTTGCCCTACTAAATCCACAAGCTAGTACTCAACACTGAAAACACAGCTCCACACTCACTGAACATGAAAATATACTCTCTGATTTGATTTCTTACCATTTTATTTTTATTTCACAATCTAACCAAACTTCCCAATTGTACCAAAAAGGCCATACAATTGTCAAAACACATGAGTGGCAGGCATTGCACATGTTGCAGGTTGTTTGGATGGCTTGGATGACAAATGAAACCAATTTAGCAAGGAACCACCCCCTGGGTTTTCCCTCTTTTTCAGCATGTTTCAAATGTTAGCACTACTAAATCCACAAGTTTCCTAACTCAACACTGAAAACACTACTCTCAGATTTGATTTCTTACATGTTTACTGACCCCAACGTATTGCCACAGAGTCTTATCAACACGCGTACACGTTACGTCCTCTACTGATCAAGATGCCTACAGACAATGAATGACAAATATATTATTTCTAAAAACATGAGCTTGCACAATGATGTGGTCATGAAATCAGTCCTTTAATTAACATGATCAAGTGGTGGCCATTGTGATTTAAAACCTCTGAATGACCAATCAGAATAAAATACTTTCTAAAGTCATGGTAAATGTTCATACTCATATCAAACAGCACTCAAGTAACTGGAGCAGGTGGATTGTGAGTAGGACCTGGGTACCAACTGGCGTACCCGGACCAGTGGCTAGTCACGTGTTCTGTAATGACGGTTATAACGAAAACAGTGTTCAATGGTACACTTAAGTCGCTAGATAAGATAATAAAGATAATGGTCCATTCAACTTCAGGGTGGGCAATTTAAGAGAAGGGCATTTTAAATGTTTTTAAAAAAAATAAAAATTGCTGGGACATTTTGTACTCAAGACAATATGTAGACCTACCTGCCTGTCATTTCATCAATCACACAAAACAAGGTGAAAATTTATACTTTGGGCATTTACTGAATTTATAACCCTGAAATGACAAGCTACTCATATATGAATATAACATGGGAGCTTGTAACTCCCTAGTGCATAGTGGTTATAACAGGTACCACATATACATGAAATTCAAACATTTTTAATGGAATAGGCAAAAGAAATTATATCTGAAACTATACTGAACCAGGAATAATATATGTTCTAACAATATGTCATTTTAGTTGCTGCTTTTACTATTATATAAACTGATAATTAGTATAGCATTTTGGCAAATTATCGATTATCTTTATATGTATGGAACAGATTGGGGTTGTCACTGTTTTAGATAAACTAATCAGCAATCGCAACACAAATGTTTCCTACATGTTTGCTATTTAGACCAAGAAAACAATATTGACACAAAATAACAACAAATATGACTTTAAAGTTAAAGTATCGCATACATGATGTATGTATCCATTCACTAGCCACCACAATTTGATTCAAGGCATCAATTGTCAATCTGATAAAGGTGACTGTTTGATCGGAAAAACGAAAAACAATATACAATAACGCTCAAGGCTTAAACAATTAAGGAATAAAAGAGGTTCGAAATTTTGCTTCCTACTCTTTCCAAAACAGGAATCATGTAAATGACTCCAAGAGCTTACATACATTGCGTGTTAAGGTGATAAATGGAAGCATAACTGGTTTAGATCTAGATGGGAAAGTGAGCAGGACAATCATGAAACTAGTCCTTAAACCGCTCACTGAACTTTGAAGCTAGTAATAACATACAATGTTGTAAAACCACTTACAAAGCATAGAGAAACATGACACAATGTAACGAAGACAATGACAAGTACCTCGTTTATACAGCTTCATTTAATGCGTGATGTCAAGGCCATAGAGGGAATAAACACTGTTTGTCTAAATCTGGTGTATGTGAAACACGGTCGCGATACACTCATATAAACAATGTAACCAAATGACAACACACCGCTCGATCTTGTAAACAATTTCTTCGTAACAGAGGCGATGGTGGTATTCAAATCATTTCTGTAAAAGGAGTTTCAAAGTACTTACTGATCCTTAACCTACAGATGGATGAGCTGGGTGTCACCTACCCTGGTCAGGTTCATGCGAACACTCACAACCACCAGTCATCGAAAATCAGAAAATTACCTCGGTGTTCACCGACGAAAACAGGTAGATCTAGGCTAGCACCATACTTACCCAAAAAAGAAAATTTGCGAAGAACAAGATATATTTAACCACTGGGCTCACGAAAGTATCATTTTGTCCACAGCAGCCCATTTTAAACACTCAAAAGATCTACTAAGCGCCGACATTCGCCGATGTGTTCGTACTCCAATTGAAACCGTACAGGAAACAATGCGCATGTCGGTCGCACGGTGTGACGCACCGTCACGTGATCAAGTGGTAGAGATTTTTGTCTTGGATATTTTATTCCCACTATATTTCCAAACAGAAGCTATACTTTGGCGGGAAATGTATGTTTGAAAATGTTGTATGCTTTACAAATGAAACAAAATAAAAAGGTAGTGTTTGATACCCCGGAGTTTGCTTGTGGTTGGCGTTCACTCAAAATATAATCGTCACCGCAAGCTGTTGAACGGTGGCCAAGTTGGCACATCCCGCTCAAAGCAAAATACACTTAATCAAAGTGGAGAAGTTGTCAAGAGATTATACAAAGCGCGAGGTGTTCAGGGAGATTTGTGTCTTCTATTTCTTTTGCACTGCCATATGCCCGTGTGTAGATAAGCGTGACCAGGGAAAACAGTCGGCTGCCGTCTCTCTCTCTCTCTCTCTCTCTCTCTCTCTCTCTCTCCCTCTCTCTCTCTAAATATGAAAATACATTGTTGATGTGTAATTCCTTTCTAAAACCAACAAAGCACTAGTTTGAAAAATAAAATAAAGCGATATGTGTAGTGTGTGTACCCCGTGTCCTCTTTATGGCCCTTGGCTATAACATATAGCAAGTCTTTGAATGACATTCAGAAGTGATACACATAAAGAAGAGAAGTTATGCATGTCAACTTTTTTTTATGGTTAGGGAACACAAAGTTTCGGAGTAATACTTACTCCTTTATCAGGTAAATGTGATCATTCCACCACACTGGGTGACGTCACCAGAGTAACGTCAGAGGTAAAGAATGTAGGTAGGTGATAATAACGGCAATATTCCACCACACAGGGCGGCGTCACCAGAGTAACATCAGCGGTAAAGTATGGAGGTAGGTGATAATAACGGCTATATTCCACCACACAGGGTGACGTCACCAGAGTAACATCAGAGGTAAATTTGGAGGTAGGTGATAATAACGGCTATATTCCACCACACAGGGTGACGTCACCAGAGTAACATCAGAGGTAAATTTGGAGGTAGGTGATAATAACGGCTATTCCACCACACAGGGTGACGTCACCAGAGTAACATCAGAGGTAAATTTGGAGGTAGGTGATAATAACGGCTATTTCCACCACACAGGGCGGCGTCACCAGAGTAACATCAGAGGTAAATTTGGAGGTAGGTGATAATAACGGCTATATTCCACCACACAGGGTGACGTCACCAGAGTAACATCAGAGGTAAATTTGGAGGTAGGTGATAATAACGGCTATATTCCACCACACAGGGTGATGTCACCAGAGTAACAACGAGGTAAAGTATGGAGGTAGGTGATAATAACGGCTATATTCAACCACACAGGGTGGCGTCACCAGAGTAACAACGAGGTAAAGTATGGAGGTAGGTGATAATAACGGCTATTCCACCACACAGGGTGGCGTCACCAGAGTAACAACGAGGTAAAGTATGGAGGTAGGTGATAATAACGGCTATTCCACCACACAGGGTGGCGTCACCAGAGTAACAACGAGGTAAAGTATGGAGGTAGGTGATAATAACGGCTATTCCACCACACAGGGTGGCGTCACCAGAGTAACAACGAGGTAAAGTATGGAGGTAGGTGATAATAACGGCTATTCCACCACACAGGGTGGCGTCACCAGAGTAACAACGAGGTAAAGTATGGAGGTAGGTGATAATAACGGCTATTCCACCACACAGGGTGGCGTCACCAGAGTAACAACGAGGTAAAGTATGGAGGTAGGTGGTAACAACGGCTATTCCACCACACAGGGTGGCGTGACCGGAGTAACATCAGAGGTAAAGTATTGAGGTAGGTGATAATAACGATAATATGCCACCACACAGGGTGACACGAACAGTATATCGTCCTTTCTGAAAATACACAGAAACGTGAATGAGTTTTTACGCCGCTTTTAGCAATATTCCAGCAACATACTGGCGTGACAAGTAACCTCTATTACCACCTGGCTTACAAGTGGAATGATATTTATTATTATTCTTCATGTATGATCCCCAGTATTGCCACAGCATTAACCCTATACCCATGATTACCGATGAAACTCACAGGGACTGAACACGTCAAATAATAGCGTTCCGGCTTGTTCACTGTAAACACAGGCCTGATAGCCATCTAACAACGCGTTCCGGACATTTAACAACGACACTGTCATTTCCTCTTAAGTGTCAACGTGAATAAGCACATTCTACTTAGAGAAAGGACTATATAAGAGACAGATATATGGCAAGGGTCATGTACTGCAGTCTGGTAAATGAGCAAATCAGGTGCAAGTGCACACGCAGCCCCATGTAGTATGCAGTGCCTTGATACATTGAGTGCAAGTGCACACGCATCCCCCTGTAGTATGCAGTGCCTTGATACATTGGGTGCAAGTGCACACGCAGCCCCATGTAGTATGCAGTGCCTTGATACATTGAGTGCAAGTGCACACGCAGCCCCCTGTAGTATGCAGTGCCTTGATACATTGAGTGCAAGTGCACACGCAGCCCCCTGTAGTATGCAATGCCTTGATACATTGAGTGCAAGTGCACACGCAGCCCCATGTAGTATGCAGTGCCTTGATACATTGAGTGCAAGTGCACACGCAGCCCCATGTAGTATGCAGTGCCTTGATACATTGAGTGCAAGTGCACACGCAGCCCCCTGCAGTATGCAGTGCCTTGATACATTGAGTGCAAGTGCACACGCAGCCCCCTGCAGTTTGCAATGCCTTGATACATTAAGTGAGTTTAGTCTAACGCTGCTTTCAACACAACAGCAGCAGTAGTAGGAATAATAGTAGCAGTTGTAATAGTAACAGCAGTAGTAGTAATAGTAGCAGTGGGAATAGTAGTAGCAGTAGCAGTAGCAGTAGTAGCAGTAGTAGTAGTAGTAGTAGTAGTAGTAGTAGTAGTAGTAGTAGCGGGATTTTTACCTTGATGTACAAAAGTGGGGTTCCAGGTGACCCCCAATAATTAACCTTCAAGGGTCCTTGCAGACAATATGAGGGCCCTGTAAAGTAATGAAATGGTGTAGTGTACTGTTTAGATAGTTACTTCTGAGCTTGCGTGGAACGAATCAAGGATTATGTGGACAGAGGGCATGTTTGATGTATGAAATAACAAACACCCATAGCTGCTCTTGATGTAGGTACAATGATTATCATTGTGCGTCCCTCGAAACGCAGTATATTTATTTTTCTGTGTCCATTCTCTACATTTGTGCGTCACGTAAAAACCCCGTAGTAATACTAGTATCGCCAAGATCTTAATAATCATCAAGTTTGAAACACGCCCAACTTTCAGCATACATTTAGAGTTGTACGCGTCGATCAAGACCATACAATCATAACAGTGAGTCATGTAGCAGAATAAACAAATTTATCTTTAGGATAATTGTAGATTTCCAACCACGCAATGTAGTATACATAGTATATAGCATATACATGAAGCATAAAACATCAAACGCAGTTGTACTCTATGAAGCCTAGGGTTTGTGGTTGCACACTAGTGGCTAAGATACACCGATGCGGCCTGGATGTGCTCCCGAATCAGGGTGTTGTCCATCTGTTTCATTCTCCATCATGTATATACTCTGTCTGCCCAGAGTTGGTCTGACCAAAAGGGAATTCACATAAACCACGGTATTGATTCCATGGCGCTCCGAACAGAGAGGTTGTAAAATATCTCAACATAGATAGGTCAATATCTTTCTTCATTCGGAACCCCCTGTTAATGCTCGTTTATAAGATACAGAAACTGCTTGATTAGAACCGCCCCCCCCCCCCCCCCCCCCACACACACACACACAAATAGATGGCACAACAGATCGTCGCGCAGAGAGTTATCGTAACCGTGTGCAAGATAGAATGTACACGCACCATTCACGAACGTCACCAAATGCATCAGATTCTTTCAAACCTCAATAACCACCAGCTGCTGAAAACAGAACAGAACCAAACTTTTTTTACCCAATGCTACATGGCATAGCATAATTCACGCGCCATTGGTCGTGACGAGACACGGTTGCATACGCAGATTTTCCATTCGTCACCATTCGCATCTTTCCGTAAGAAGGTTTGTCCCGGACTTGCAATAATTGGTCTCGAATGGCAGATTTTCCTCTAATTCTCTGATTAGATTGTAATGTGATTAGAATGTACCATGACCAATGATCCGTGATAGGTGTTGCATCACCATTATACGATGTATACAACTGGGCTAGTTTTGCGAGATATTCGATGAAACTTTTAGCATATACTGGTGTTCACAATGTGACAGGATCCGATAATTGTATATATTTTCAGAGTTTTATCAGTTTAGATTTTTACTGAATTAAATATTCAGTCAAATATGTTTTAAACATTATATACTTCACACTTCAGCTCTCCTAATTCTCTGTTTCAGCTTACTGCATGAGTACTTTGCCATAGCCTCAATCACCTAGTGCACTATCACACAATAGCCTGCCCAAGCGCGCCCCTCAAAGCCCCTTTGTGTTTCAGGTTCTAGCTTACTGTCTCCAGTTTTAAAGGGTTTAGTTTTACTACAGTTTAGAGCACATTTGATGTTACTGTCAAACACACGTATATCATTGGAATTCACAATTTGGACAATTTGGACTAATTGTGGTGTTTGATCTATTGGACATTTTGGAATTCACTTCTAAAGGTTGGTCTTTTGATGATATTTTATTGTTTGTGCGTATTCCTAGGATTTGTAGGTATATTGTGTTTATGCTCTTGATAATTTGGCTGTTTTGGTCATGTTGTAAATATTCGCCAGATCATAGTAATTAGTTGTATTTCTGTATGCATTACAAGTGTTATTATTTACGTAAGGTAAATAATTCAGTAAGTGCTAAGTTTAGGCTTAAAATACTATTTAACTAAATCTTCAATCACTGTGAAGCTGATGTATGAAAGTATGAAGTATGAAAGTAAGAATGTGAAACATATATGTTGCTAGGTAACATATTGGTATAAATGAATGTGTAATGTATGAATGTATAATGTATGAATGAATCAGGGTTTTACTATTATATTTTAGAATTGTTTTAAGTTACTCTGCAATAACACTATGTTTCGGTTTGTAGTAATATTGCTGCTATCAGATTGGTCTGCACAGTGTGTATATATATTCATTTATTTGTCGTGCAGATGTAGCTGTAATACTTGTGCAGAGGTCTGTGTCTGGACTGATGAACCCAGGTCCACACACTTGGTGGGTTTACTAGGTTTTATATATATTCTCATGTATTGCATATTGTATGTACACATAGTAAATGTATCATGTCACGTCTATCTTACTCTATTTATATGATACACATATATAAGTATATATGCGGGTTAAGTAGGTTTATAATATAAGATTAATTAAGTTTTTGATGAGATGTAAGTTTATCAATTAGTAGTTATAGCATTTTGTATATATCATCAAATGTAATGAAATATTTGATGTCAGCATATGTTTATATTTTGTGTAATGAATGTTTTACAATTGTTTCAGGGTTCAAAACATTTATCAGCAATAAACTTGGCTATAATTCGAACAACACCTGCGTCTGTCCTTCATGTCAAGAAGCAGTCCCGGTTTCAATGGAGCCCCCAGTGAGGACTTTAGCCTAGAAAAGACACAGACAGCTACCTATTGACTTCATCGTCCCTTGTCCACTACATGTGCTATGACGTCATTCTGGGAAACATCGTAACATGCCGTTACACGCGTGTGAGACATTTTTTGTGATTTTGAATTATATAGACTCAATATCAACAGCTTATAATGTGCCTCAATCCTCTATTTCATCTGAACTCTGTCAGTGGTTATGCGATCGGACGATATTTCAGCGTTCAGTAATATGACATTACAGAGACGTTTCCGATCTATTCATTATGCATACTGGATCTAGCAATGTAACCTTGTGTTACACGTACCCGGGTTGTGTTGTGCACGTATGCACATAGACCATTTACCATGTTGTAATCTTTGTCAAGTGATATCACTAACATTATAGTTACAAGTTTATTTTCTGGCTTTATAGAGCTTTATTGTACATTTGCTTGGGATATTCCTGTGCCTGCGTGCACATATTATTTAAATGTGTTGTTTCTTTTAGTGAGCGCTCACACATTTGATATTTAGTTAGTTTAGATCATATGTTTTTTGTGTTACCCTGTGATTGCAAGTACAATGGCTGAGAGTACCATGTTGGTATGATGTGTGTGTGAATAAAGTGAGATAGCTAATCTTACATTTAAACTTTAGCAAATGAATAACTAGGCCTTAATACACCTTTCAAATTTCATCATGTAGGGCTGGTGTTGTGTTCCAAGTTCAGTGGTATTTGTATTATTGTTGTTACTTGTCTTGTGGTAGATCAATACCTTCTTGTTTATTCAGCTGCAGTTATGTCTTCATGTGTGTCAATATGGATTGTATTCGGGTTGTTGTTTTTTTTGCGTTTTGCTGGGTTTATAGTTAACTTTGGTATATAAGCATTCCCCCAGTCCCATTATATTGTCCCCGCGCGCGTAGATATACACTGTATGTGCACATGAACACAGCTGTTTGCACAACTTTCAACTTTTTTTTCCCTCGGTATCTTCTACACATGTGAAGTAATATGATGTTCTTTATCTTCACGTTTTAGCTTTTTTTGGCCATTTTCTTTCAGGTATTTCTCATACATCTCAGCTTGTTGGTCATTATGCCATGAGCACACACTCATTTGCATAATGTTTTTGTTGTTCAGGTTATCCTGAACATACAATCATATATTTGTAGTATCACTTGCTTACACAAGGGTATCCTGCGTATGGTTGTTGACACAACATTTATGTTATCCCCTATAATTTCCTTATCACTTGCTCATGTTATTGCATCATGAGTAAACCACTACCTGAAGAGTTCGAGAAACTTATTTCTTCTTTTCAGGCTCTTGGTACCTGGCCTACTGTTGATAATCCAGAAGACCTGGTACAGTGGATGCGAGCATACACTCAGACCAAGGTCAAGGCTGAGGGTGGTTCGTCCATCCCGCCTTCTATCCAAGGTACTCTAGCACCTGTTACATTATCACAGGCACCAAAGGTTCCATCATTTTCTGGTGACAAGAAGGGCGAAACATCTTTTGATGTTTGGAAATATCATGTTGAGTGTTTGTTTCAAAACAAGTCTCTTTCACCACAGGCTGTTGTTAACATAGTCCAACAATCCCTACGTGGTAAGGCAGCAACGGTTGCCATGTGCCTTGGGCCTGAGGCTGATATCAAGCAGCTCATTTCAAAGCTAGAGGCTACGTTTGGAAGTGTAGATAGGGGTCAATCACTACTAGCTAACTTTTATAGCTCACGTCAAGAGGCCACAGAAGAAGTTGCTTTATGGGCATGCAGGTTGGAGCATTCACTCCTCCAAGCAGAAGCACAAGGACCAGTTCCCCAGGCAACCAGGAATGAGATGCTTCGCACACAGTTATGGTCAGGGTCAAGGCCAGAACTGCGGGATCATACAGCTCATATCTATGACCAGGGAAGCACCGTTGATGATCTTCTCAGAGCCCTGCGGAGAGCTGAAGTAGATTTGCAGCTGAGAGGAGCTGGAGCCAAGAAGAAGATTTCAACTCCTAATATGGCTGCTGTAAGCACACAGGACACTGAGATGAAGGAGATAAAGGGAATGTTGAGACAGCTGTCAAGCGAGGTTGCAGATCTGAAGAAGCAACAGATTACTACACTCCCTGTTCCCTCTGTCCCTTGGATGAATAGAAACCCAGGACCTATAGGACCATCACCGAATCTGCAGCCTCCACCTGAACACTATTGGCCACCTCCGCCAGGAACACCATCATGGTACCAGGGCGAGAGAGGGGATTCCAGGAATCAGCGACCCTCTAAGGATTCCATTACTGGAGAGCCCATTTGTTTCAGGTGCAACCAGCCAGGACATCTACAGTACGGCTGCCGTGTAATTCTTGACCACAGGCGCAACAACAATAAGAACGTAAACAGAAAACTGTCCATGCCAAGTTGTCCTCTTGTTTAAGGATTATCTGCGACACATGATATACTGGTAGCTGACAAGACATAGTACATGACTGACTACACCACGGGTAAACATGTATACGTCGATGACTCATCGAGTAAGGTATATATGTGCAGATGTTATGACATGCCTGCAGTTTATACGGTACTGTGCTCATTATCATATCTTTATTTACAATACCCTCAGGGAACATATTAAAGGACGCCAACGGTGTATGATGTAGAACTTCCTCTGTATAGCCCACGTCCCTCTTGTAGTCAGTCTCTAGCCCTCGCCCTTCACATAGTTAAGTGTATTTACTTAATTAGAGGCGACGCCTTGGCAAAGCAATCTGTGTATCTCGTCACTGACATGGTGATTCGTCGCTGACATCACCGACTTTTCCACTGTATTTGTTGCATTTTCGTCTAAGGCGCATGTATTTTAAGGGCGGTCGTTATACATGTATTTAAACACTAACACTAACGACTCCGTGTGCTCTACAGCAGAGTCGATATAGGATTTTCCATGCACTTTTAAGCAAACGTTAGTCGTCATCAAGGAGAATTGTGAGAAATATATATGTAAAATCAGTATAGTTTGATCGTGTTTGACAACGTTTGTCTCGTGCCTTAAAAAAACTTATGTACTCGTGGTTAAATATGTTTCAGAATACCATCACCGACACACACAACAAGGACTATGTGAAGCGGGGTAAAATATTTTTTGGGGAGAATGATATACAACCGGATCTACACCGAAACGTCGCACCAATTGTAATAAAGAAGTTGTTGCAATCGTGCATCCCAGTTCCTTCACGGCCACCATTTAGACACACGTGGGCAGCTTTGTGATCGCGATGATATTCGCGCAAAATTGAAATAGCTGTAGAACAAATATTAAGATCCATACGAAAACCTCGTAAAATCTATACAGTAAAGGGAAATCACGAGACAATGATAGAATTTCACCAGAAACCATGAACGACTCGTGTGACAGTTTGTTACGTTTTCTGTACACTCTGTTTAATAACATTCTAGACAGTGGATAATTCCCACGCTCGGAGTCGTCCCCTCCTTTATACATAAAGATGGTAACACAAATGATCCTAATAACTACAGGAGAATCCCACCCCTAGATATACTTGCGATGTGCACGATATGCACATCAATAAGTGCTGGAAGAGTAAGGTTTTGGGTGGAAGCTGAAGGTAAAATAGATGAATCACTGGCAGGCGTTTGAGATGATCACGGAATATTTGTAGACAGTGGTTTTGAAGACATTTTCCTGCTGTAGTTTGCGAAGAGAAGATGACTATGCCAAAAATGGCACTTTCATCATTCCAATGTTAAAACGTTTGTTGAGTAGTTGTGTACATGGAATAAGACCTTGCTTTGACAATATATGTTCCTACAAAAGTGACAAACGCATGGGGCTCTGTGAAATACAGTGCTTAGAAATTGTATACTGAACCGAAAAAGAAATGTCATCCCAAGTAACATTGCATGAAAAGTGTTCATTTAAATGCCAGAACCAGAATGACCTTGTCCGGAAAAATGAAATTTGATGATAAAAAAGCAAAACAGATGACAATAAAACCGATCGCTAAAACGCATCACGGCATGCCATGGTAACCCGATGCATGTGAGTTCCGTGCAAATTGAAATGCACATGCGTTCCCCTATTCATTTGTTATTGAATTGCTACCAAATGCCAAGCTTTACAAGAAATCAGCGACACCAAGCCCTTGAATGATTGCAAGCTGGACAAACCGCCCGACAAGTAGCCAATGCATTTCAAGTCCACGTAAGGACCATATACCGGCAACGGTACCAGGCCACCAACACTACAAATGACCCGACGTCGGGATCGTTAGATTGTGCGACAGCATCTTCAAGATCGCTTTGTTACTGCTGCGGAAACTGCTAGACAGACCACGGGGACACACCAGCGACACATTAGTGCGGACACCGTGCGTCGACAATTGATGAGGAGACACCTCCACTGTCACAGACCACACCGAGGACCCATTCTGACACCATGTTATCACCGGGACCGTCTTCACTGGGCAACACAACACCAACATTGGCACCACCAGCAGTGGAGAAGAGTCCCCTTCTCAGTCGAGAGCCGTTACTGTATCTCAACAGCAGATGGCAGAGAGAGAGAGTCTGGCGACGTCGTGGGGAACGTTATTTGGATGCTTGTGTTGTTCAGAGAGAACCGTAGGGTGGCCCGAGCATCATGGTGTGGGGTGGAATTGGTCTTGCACAGAGGGTCGGCCCTGTGGTCTTCCAGAACATCGGTCCAGGAAGAGACAATGGTGTCAGAGCAGCTCGGTACATTAATCAAGTCTTGAGACCACACGCCATACCTCATTTGCCACGTCGCCGCAACCACGAGTCTCAGCATGATAACGCCCGTGCCCACACTGCGAGAACAACAACAGACTTCCTCCAGCAGAATGTCATCAGAACCATGCAGTGGCCTTCCCTCAGTCCCGAATTAAATCCCACTGAGCACTCGTGGGACGAGATTCAAAGACGTCTGAATGACGTACGACCAAGGCCGACAACTGCAGCTGAACTGCTTCAGGCATTCCTCAGAGTGTGGGCTCAGGTGCCTATGGCCTTCATCAACCGCCTCATCCATCCCATGTACCGACGTTGCACGGCAGTCATCAATTGTGTGTTTGCTGTTCAACACCGCAATATTCCAGCTAATATATATAGTCAAGGGTAATTTCTCTTTGAATCATAATGGATATTCTACAGATAAACTATTATTGACATGGCAGTCGTATCATGTTGTTATGTACGATGAATGACACCTAGTCGGTATATATGTTGTTATGTACGATGAATGACACCTAGTCGGTATATATGTTGTTATGTACGATGAATAACACCTAGTCGGTATATATGTTGTTATGTACGATGAATGACACCTTGTCGGGATATATGTTGTTATGTGCGTTAAATGACACCTGGTCGGTATATATATGTTGTTATGTATGATGAATGACACCTTGTCGGTATATATGTTGTTATATGCGTTGAATGACACCTAGTCGGTATATATATGTTGTTATGTATGATGAATGACACCTAGTCGATATATATGTTATGTACGATGAATGCCACCTAGTCGGTATATATGTTGTTATTACGATGAATGACAGCTAGTCGGTATATATGTTGTTATGTGCGTTGAATGACACCTAGTCGGTATATATATGTTGTTATGTATGATGAATGACACCTTGTCGGTATATATGTTGTTATGTGCGTTGAATGACACCTAGTCGGTATATATATGTTGTTATGTATGATGAATGACACCTAGTCGATATATATGTTGTTATGTACGATGAATGCCACCTAGTCGGTATATATGTTGTTATGTACGATGAATGACACCTAGTCGGTATATATGTTGTTCCATAGAGCAGTCGCAGTCTCCATATTTCTCATGATGTATGAAACACATCTTATAATAGTGCGTAAGTAATTTAAGAGTTGACGTCGCATGTCGGCATATGTTTTAGCCAACCATATCTTTCTGTCAACATACTTTGTTACTTTACCAATGTAATTTATATGATATATAAGTCAATGTTTCCAAAACAGCTTTTATTTCCTCTTTAAATGCACATATGCACTTGTACGTGAGTCATATATTATTTTCGCCACACTTCTTTGCGACGTTTCGTATGAGTGAGCAATGCTGCGACCTGGCGTCTCTAAATATCTAAATATTCGGAAACGTAGCAAAGAGCAGTCGCTACAATTCCATGGTTGGTGTTACGTCGTCTACCAGAATGCCAGTCAGAGTTCTAGACTGAGCAGGTAAAACAGATGTGTCGCTTGTAAAACGCGTGATGAGACTAAACCAATCAGGACTTTAAAGCTCACTACCGTACAAACACCCCTTCACCTCCTAGCACAAAGAACAGATGATATACCGCCAGAGACAAACACCACGGCGATAATTGAAAGAGCGTGCTGTCCAAACTCGCCAAGACTATGTGTACACATTTCATCTCTCGCCCACCGCTTGAGTGAGTTTGTGTTGAGATCGTTCACGGACAAGTATTAACATCGATTGCGTTTAAATCCTAACACTTGTTTTGCAAGCTGAGGTTATACGAATAGAGTGCAGATCTATGGTGCTACCTACGTGACGGGTGTTGCGCGACTAGAGAGCTTTGCAGAAGTTTTATGACGTAATATATCCACCATACAATCAATTCAGATAACAAAAAGTGTGTACTTATAAATACTTTCTAAGGGATACTAAGATCTGCCTCAGTGCAAAGATCCCGGTTTTCAATCCTTGAACGCATAAATTGAAATCTTCATACGTTTAAAGTCATCCAAGGTATTTACTGGGCATCCTGCTGTCACTATAAAACCTCACTGTATAATGTATATCAGCCATCAAGTCCCTCTATAGGAAGACACTGTCTATTCTCGTCAATTTCCTAAACATGCCAAATTCACGGAAGTGGGAGTGTGACGTTGTTGTAAATAGTTCTGTCGTTCATGTTTGCCGTGGTGATTTTGATTACACACCGGGAGGCGGCCATTGTTGACTGCACCGATCAATGCAAATTGGACTTGGGTTTGGTTTTAACTTTAAACATACAAGCTCACAATTGACCTTGATGTGCGAGAATGACCTATTTCAGCAGAAGACACGAGGAACCCCACCACAAAGGGCGTTTATACCTGAGCTCAGTCTATTGTTGGTATCTCGAAACTCGCCTTCTTGACACGGAAGAATGTGTTAAGAAAATGACATGTTGTTTTCAGATAAAAAGATATTGCTGGATAAAACGAGCGCTAACGCATTTACCTGCAGGTCCAGGTGCGAGTATAGAGGTGCTGCATCTTCATGTCTGCGTGTGTTGGAATAACGGCATAAGATTTTTATAGACACCAGTCACGTGATAGAATTTAACACGGGAAGCAGCAGGTTTTTGTGTGTAGTGTATCGTGATCAATGGCGGATCCAGCATTTTTAAAAGGGGAGGTGTCCGGCAACCACCCGGCAACCAGTGGTAGAGCGTCCGCCCGGAGAGCGGAAGGTCCGGGGTTCGATTCCCGGCCGCGTCATACAAAAAGATGTTAAAATATGGTACTTGTTGTTACCCTGCCTGGCGCTCGGTATTCGGGGTCAGTATACTGTGTCTGAGTGGGGTATTCATGTTAAAGTGCCGTATTACATCGCCATTAGTCAAGTCAGGTCAATTCAAGTGTATTTATAGGCCTCAGGCAAAATACAGATGGTAACACAGTATACGTCCACGCGCACTATGCGCGGCTCAACAATTCAGAAACAAGACTGGAGACTTGCTCCCCTACCAATCCCGACCCACCCACCCCACAAGTTGCCTAAGTTTATATATACTTACAAATATTTTCATATTTTGATCATAATAAATTCTTTCTTTCAGTCATAATAGGGTACACACACTTTGTCAATCTAAAAATGACATTTCTGCGACAGTCTTGCATCAACTGGACAAATTTGAAAACACGAGGGTGTACATATGGGTAAATACGGCAAATACAGCCGTCTAAACTCAATATATTTTGGACACATTATTAAAACATTGTATTCGTCCTCATTATAAGTTTCACAAAATGAACATAGACGCTGTTCTTGTTGTAGTTTGGGTTTAACCCATATCCCCTTTTCAATCATTGAACATATGTGAACTGAGCCTAAGACCTGTTCAAGCTTCTCGGTATATATTATTAACATCAATACTATTAAGATACATCACAAAACATAAGGATGCCTTCATCGATAGGTACAGACTTGTTTCGCTAAGACTTGATAATCGTTTTTTCCACATCTGTATATATATATACACCATGAATTCGCTGCTTATACTCAGACAAAAATCCAGTTTCATTAACAATAACTTGACCCAGCCAAACATATCCGAAATCAAATTGGTATAATATATTTCTAACCAGAACGGCCAAACTTTCTACATTAGGATGACTCAACATCCCTTCTAAAAGAGCTTTGTACACAATACTAATATATATATTTAGATCACACTTTAAGATTTTCATCCAATATTTAACAATTCTAACAAACCGCCCACTTATCAATGGCAGTACCCCGAATTCACCATAAACATATGCTGATGGTGTAGATAATTTCACACTTTTTATCTTTTTTTAATAAATCTAAGATGTACTCTTCCAATTGCATTAGCCTCCCTAAAACCCCACATCTCACATCCATAACACAACAGCAGCCCTTTTGTTCCTCTGCAATTTGATCAGTAATAGGTTGTAAAATCACTTTAACTTTTATTTGCCTTCTGTTCATATTATATTTGATTAATGAATGGCGAAGCTTCAGTGTCACGGAGTTAGCTTCACAAGGAAAGGCTAGAAACAGTTACAAATTCAACAATTTCGGATTATATTCACCAGTAGGCCCCTTTGGTTCTAATTTGTTTTGTAGTGTATTTTGCAGAATGTTGGGTTTCCTTAAGGTTCCTGTGAAGCTGATAGTTCATATTTTCAATCTTCTCCTTATAGAATATTATTCATACTGTTATGAACATGAACAGAGTTTAACTGAACTTCAAGAGTTATCATTTAAGGTAATAGTGTTTTATGGAGACACTTTGATTTCAATGCTATTTTGAGTCTGTAATAAAACCAACTGAGGAGATCACTTATCCTGTCAGGTATTTTTAAATATAGGTTATACCTCTTTCCAGTTTGCTGTTATTGATGTAGATAGCCTTCCGGTGCAAAAGACACGGTGTACTTAAATCTTAGTGCTTCACTACATACATCATTGCCATTTCTCACATGTATGCCAAACAAAATGGGAATCATTATGGGGGACACGCTCTTAGAACCTAAAATACATTGAATTACAAAACATTAGTTTCTTATTGAAATTAGAACACCTATCTGTCAGTTAAACAGATTGACCAGGAACCACGTTGGCCAAAGGTTTGCCACCTAAACTTACTGGATAGCTGGGATCAAATACAGGATTTCCAACGTCTACTGTACTTTGGACACTGTATACCCCGGCTTGCACTATTTTTTCATTTTCTCTTGATGATTCTAGAAGAGGTTCGTGCTAAATATCTTACAAGATTGCAGAACATTTAAAGCTGTTTGGCAGTTATTGCCACGTTACATGGTTTGTATTTTTTGCAAGGTAATATGTTGAGTTTGCATTGTGCAGAACTACTTCCATAGTGGGGAGTTGTTCAAATGATTGACGCCGACATGTGGCTGGAATATTGCTGGGTTGGGCGTTAAACTTTCATGTTCTTGATACTTTGCAGCAGTTGACATTATGGTTGAAGTTTAGGCTTACTACTGAGTTATCAACCTCCCTAATGCAGAAATATTTCCTTAATGAGAATTGATCAATTGATTGGCTGTTACTTTCATGTTCTTGATACTTTGCAGCAGTTGACATTATGTGTTATATTTTTGACATGTTTTGCATACTCAATGATTTATCAAATTCCATTGTGCAGAATCACAGTCTTCTATAATTATAGTTTTTAACTTTATTGGCAGTTACTATAATCTTTGGATACTTTGAGTTTCAATTATATTTAATAAACAAATATTCACATCTCTCAGCATCGCTGGGGGTATTCAATGACATATTGCCCGTAGAGATGATAGATAAGTGGGAGGAGCTTATGCACACTCGATGACCCCTGACGTCACACGGCATTGTTTCGCTGGTGTGACTGGCAACAAAATACACTCTCCTACCCAGAGTTCCATGCGGCCGGCAGCCAGCCAGCAAAGTACCTCTGCCACAGTCCAGCGCCATGTGACGATTCATCACATCTTTCACAGTCCATTCAAGATATAGCATATGCTTTTCATCCGTTTCATGTTTGACAAATCTGCACATTTTCATAAATAAATGTCAAAGAATGGTTACGGTTCATTAAGAAAGTATCCCTTACGTGAAAATCTACTTGTTTTTGCGTAGTTATCCTTTGTTTACATTGGTTGACCGGCTCCTTGTGCCGTCACCGAAGCCCAACGGAGAGATAGCGATACGGTCACTTTGATGTATAAATATATATTGTCATGCAACTCACTGTTGCAGTTGTAGTAGCATATCTATTTAATTATGCAAAACAATATGTAAAGCGCCCTCAAATACTTGCATTAGTCCGTTCTATACTGATTTCTGAAAAAGAGCGTTTGTTTACAAACAAGAGAAAAGTCCGGTCACGTGATATGCAAATTAGCCTGTGGCAGTGGAGTTATGCTGATCGAGTCACCACTGCGCCGGAGTGTGAACAAAATACTACAAATTACGCCATAGAGTGTTGCCACGTGTTTGAAAAGTTTGTGGTCCCAAAGGTAGACCGACCTTTCAAATTCACTGATGCAGAATCACAATGGAAATCGTTCATCGGTTGACTCAGATTTGAAGCGATGCAAATTGCTTGACAATAATTGTCATTCTTTTATAAGATATTGTACTTACCAGTTTTATCTAGAGTGAATCTTTTCCAAGATTGAGAAATTCTCATTGTAAAACAACTGGGTTGATGTTAACCGTTTAAAGTGCCTTATCATATTGAAGTTTTAAATCTATGCAGTTTTGCTTTACTGTATTGTACATGTTGCTTTTGCAAAATCACAATATCTACTTAATATACTGTAAATCTTGAAATTAACGCGAGCGTAAATTAAATGCGAGTCGCATTGATTTTGAGTCGTACTTTTGGCTAGGGGTCAGCAGTCGTATTAATTTGGAGACGCATTAATTTCCAGATTTACAGTATCAATTAAACAGATGGTGAATTTGTTTAGCAGTTAGCCTGCAACCTCGGGTATCGAACGCGGTACTTGACATGTACAATAAATCACAGATGCCGCGATACCATGAATGCAGCGGTACTACGGGGTCCCAGTATAGACTCAATTTTAGGACGAAAAGGGCCCATCGCGGTGTTAAAGGCCATTTCGATTCTTAGCTAGTCTTCTTTTGAATGCATACAACTTTTTAGTTAAGAATACTGTCTCTACTAAAACAATTATTTTTACACTCTGTAATGTCAACTCTATGTACCTGTGAACTTTGAAAACCATGGCTTTATGCACTGCGGTGTTCAAAATACATTTTTGGCCTTTTTTCAGAACTTACAAAATCGCCACAAGTTAGGCCCCTTTTGGTTCTGAGAGACACAAAGATATAAATTCCAGATTCTTGTTAAGGCCTCTTGCAACACTGGTAACGTTGTTCGCCGGTTCTGTGCGTTGTAAACTTGCGCAACGTGATATCACGAACGTATATATACGTCTTTGGTGATATCAAGAGACGGGGTACATCTTTACTGCATAGCGGCAGCGATGATACCGGGGAGGTGCGGGGTGCTGGGAAGGAGCCGGGAAGGAGCTTGCCAACGCATCAAGTTCCTTACAGCGATAGCCCGTTCGCGGAGGTCTCTAATACTATAATGAGAGTCTAACGAAGGTGTTACGCGCTGGGAAGGAGCTTGAAAGAAAGGGGGGTAACTCTGGTTTCATGACGTCACAAGCAGACAACATGGCGACGTATGATTGTTGAAGAGGAAAGTGAAAACTGTTTTGAGAAATGGATCTTGGATATTGCCTGTCTGTAATTTTTTTTAGGATAAAAAGGTTAATTTAGTGTATCACCATACATAATATGAGATTTTAAAAGTTTTAACGTGGTTTTATAACGTCTGTGCTATTCTGAACTAGATTATTTTTGTAGGGCAGGTTTGAAGTTGAACATCTATGCGCACGTGCAAGTTTGATTTATATCAGAATCATATAAAAATATAAACGTATCAGTTTTTATATTTTGTCTGTCCTTGCGCCGTATGATCATGCATGTTTTACAGTTTAAGAAACAACATCCCATCTCAGTGTCACGTTGCAAAGTAACTTTAGCAGGTTAGTAGTAGATCTAGGCCAGGATTATTGAATGAAGACGTACCATTTGAATAGTACAAATATATATAATTTGGGCCCCAATACATATTATAATATGTATCACAGTACAGCTCTTTGTATAGCGATATAATTGATGTCTGATGCCTGGAGTCACTTTCAGTTCACATCATATTGGCTCCTTCCCCAGTCGGTTTTTTTGCCAATTAAGGAATGGGACAAGTGCGCCAAATGGCATCGGTATCACTCATAAGTGTCCCTAGACCAGACAGAAGACACAACACCTACCTGTAACCTTCATGAAGGTCTGTGACCTATTTTACCCTTTCGGTTCTTTTCCGTAATGTCTTAGGCATGACTAGATAAATATACACTTACTTTAACAGCGTGGATGTAGCTCAGCTGGTTAGCTGTATAGCTAACAAGCCAAAGGTCGCAAGGTAACTACCAACAGATTCTCACAAACTTGTGGCGCTGTATTCAAAAGGTGCTCCTTTTTTCTGTCTGTAGCTGTCTTGCAAGGTGATAATGGTCAAGTTTCATGCTACATCTTCTGTGTTCAAATACTCCTGGGACCAAGTTGCATGTGCCTTCTGGCAGAGGTACCCCAATCCTTTCAGGTATGTCAACAATTTATGTCAACATTGATATTTGTTGTTCTTTGTTGTGCAAATTAAGGGTTGTCCTAACTACACCCAAAGAGTCCATTGTTGAAAAGGCCTGGATTCACTGCTATTTCAATCAAACTGTCCAGTTCCATTTTAGCTATTACCATGCTAAGGTAGCTGCATGTGTCATGTTTTACGTTAAAGAAAATGGTTTTGTAAGAACTGTTTTCTTCAGAAATAAATGCTTGACTTTTAAATTGGAGAGTTTTATGAAGCTTATGATGTAGTTGTGTGTATGTTGTTGTTGCAGCAGCAAGCATGTCCTGACAGGAGATGTAGTTGTGTGTATGATGTTGCAGCAAGTATGTCCTGACAGGAGATGTAGTTGTGTGTATGTTGTTGTTGCAGCAAGCATGTCCTGACAGGAGATGTAGTTGTGTGTATGTTGTTGCAGCAAGCATGTCCTGACAGGAGATGTAGTTGTGTGTATGTTGTTGTTGCAGCAAGCATGTCCTGACAGGAGATGTAGTTGTGTGTATGTTGTGGTTTTAGCAAGCATGTCCTGACAGGAGATGTAGTTGTGTGTATGTTGTTGTTCCAGCAAGCATGTCCTGACAGGAGATGTAGTTGTGTGTATGTTGTTGCAGCAAGCATGTCCTGACAGGAGATGTAGTGTTGTGTACGTTGTTGTTGCAGCAAGCATGTCCTGACAGGAGATGTAGTTGTGTGTATGTTGTTGCAGCAAGCATGTCCTGACAGGAGATGTAGTTGTGTGTATGTTGTTGCAGCAAGCATGTCCTGACAGGAGATGTAGTTGTGTGTATGTTGTTGTTGTAGCAAGCATGTCCTGACAGGAGATGTAGTTGTGTGTATGTTGTTGCAGCAAGCATGTCCTGACAGGAGATGTAGTTGTGTGTATGTTGTTGTTGCAGCAAGCATGTCCTGACAGGAGATGTAGTTGTGTGTATGTTGTTGCAGCAAGCATGTCCTGACAGGAGATGTAGTTGTGTGTATGTTGTTGTTGCAGCAAGCATGTCCTGACAGGAGATGTAGTTGTGTGTATGTTGTGGTTTTAGCAAGCATGTCCTGACAGGAGATGTAGTTGTGTGTATGTTGTTGTTGCAGCAAGCATGTCCTGACAGGAGATGTAGTTGTGTGTTTGTTGTTATTGTAGCAAGCATGTCCTGACAGGAGATGTAGTTGTGCGTATGTTGTTGCAGCAAGCATGTCCTGACAGATGTAGTTGTGTGTATGTTGTTGTTGCAGCAAGCATGTCCTGACAGGAGATGTAGTTGTGTGTATGTTGTTGCCGTAGCAAGCATGTCCTGACAGGAGATGTAGTTGTGTGTATGTTGTTGCTGTAGCAAGCATGTCCTGACAGGAGATGTAGTTGTGTGTATGTTGTTGTTGTAGCAAGCATGTCCTGACAGGAGATGTAGTTGTGTGTATGTTGTTGTAGCAAGCATGTCCTGACAGGAGATGTAGTTGTGTGTATGTTGTTGTTGCAGCAAGCATGTCCTGACAGGAGATGTAGTTGTGTGTATGTTGTTGTTGTAGCAAGCATGTCCTGACAGGAGATGTAGTTGTGTGTATGTTGTTGTTGTAGCAAGCATGTCCTGACAGGAGATGTAGTTGTGTGTATGTTGTTGTTGTAGCAAGCATGTCCTGACAGGAGATGTAGTTGTGTGTATGTTGTTGCAGCAAGCATGTCCTGACAGGAGATGTAGTTGTGTGTATGTTGTTGCAGCAAGCATGTCCTGACCGGAGATGTAGGTGTGTGTATGTTGTTGCAGCAAGCATGTCCTGACAGGAGATGTAGTTGTGTATGTTGTTGTTGTAGCAAGCATGTCCTGACAGGAGATGTAGTTGTGTGTATGTTGTTGCAGCAAGCATGTCCTGACAGGAGATGTAGTTGTGTGTATGTTGTTGTAGCAAGCATGTCCTGACAGGAGATGTAGTTGTGTGTATGTTGTTGTTGCAGCAAGCATGTCCTGACAGGAGATGTAGTTGTGTGTATGTTGTTGCTGTAGCAAGCATGTCCTGACCGGAGATGTAGTTGTGTGTATGTTGTTGTTGCAGCAAGCATGTCCTGACAGGAGATGTAGTTGTGTGTATGTTGTTGTTGCAGCAAGCATGTCCTGACAGGA
Source organism: Haliotis rufescens (assembly GCF_023055435.1). Classification (NCBI taxonomy): domain Eukaryota; kingdom Metazoa; phylum Mollusca; class Gastropoda; order Lepetellida; family Haliotidae; genus Haliotis; species Haliotis rufescens. The sequence goes on from NW_025963802.1 coordinate 22,827,942, forward strand.
GATGTAGTTGTGTGTATGTTGTTGCAGCAAGCATGTCCTGACAGGAGATGTAGTGTTGTGTATGTTGTTGTTGCAGCAAGCATGTCCAGACAGGAGATGTAGTTGTGTGTATGTTGTTGCAGCAAGCATGTCCTGACAGGAGATGTAGTTGTGTGTATGTTGTTGTTGTAGCAAGCATGTCCTGACAGAGGATGTTGTTAACCGAGAGATGCGCCAGGATGGGCTTCATACTACACGACTGCTGACCAAGACTAACCCAGTGCCTAAATGGGGGGAGAGGTTTGTTCCTGGACCACGCCAAGTCTGCATTGTAGAGGAATCCATTGTTGACCCTGAAAAGAAGATTATTACCACTTATTCTCGGAACATCGGAATGCAGAAACTCATGGTTTGTATATTATTTCTATCTGCTTGGGGTTCAACAAACACGCATGCAAGTCCCCTAGACTAAAAAAAGAGCTAATCAGTGTTACTCAGGTCCTGTCATATTTAATCTGAGGTATTCAAACTTGCACAATATGAAAGGCCGGCTTCCTTATCACCTGTAGGCCATGTATTATGCTTAAGAATATGAAAGAAACATCTGTCGGAACAATTGTGATATACAGATGTGAAAAAAGTGAACATGTTTTTGACTTGTATTGTCAATCATCATAAGTCTTCTGGGGAACAAGTGACTGTTGCTCTACGTTTGAACTCTGTTACTCAACATGCTTAACCTAGACCTTGTCCGCTTTGCTCAAGTGGTCAGTGACAAGTAGGAAAATCTTGTAATATGTTATTACATCCCATAACAATATATATATTATGTGTTCTTTTAATCAAGCACATGTAACTCCAGTGACTAATGAGTTCGGTCGGTCAGACTCGCTGACTTGGTTGATGCATGTCATTGATCCCAATTGCATGGATTGATGCTCATGATATTAATCACTGGATTGTCTGGTCCAGACTCGATTATTTACAGACCACCGTCATATAGCTGGAATATTGCTGAGTGCGGCATTAAACAACAAACCAACCAACCATCATTTAACTCCAGGGTTATTTCAGAATGGTCCCCAGGCCCATGATAATGTAGTCTTAGTAACAATGTAATCTCCACTTTTTACAATGCAAATGAACTACTGGTACCTCTGTGGTCTAGTGGAAGAGTGTCTGGCCAGAGAACGGATGGTTTGGATTTTGATCCCCGGCCATGTCATACCAAAAGACGTTAAAAGATGGTACATGTTACCCTGCCTGGCGCTCAGCTTTAAGGGACTAAAACAATGAGCTCGGAGTCTGTGTCTGAGTGGGGTATTCATGTTAAACTGCGGCATGGTATCTCAGTGAGCTAGCACTATATATTCAGCATTAGTTTTGACTCATACCAGCACCCACACACAAGCACACTTGGCATGCACATCGCTATATAAGTCCAATAATCTTGAACGCGACGTTAAACCCCATTTCACCCCTCACCTCACAATGCAAATGTTGGTAGTTGTTCAGGTACTTAATAGAGTCCTCAATAAAACAACTGATGGCAATCTGAGTTCACTTCATTAGACTATATTAAGCCTGGAACCCCATCTTGTGACAGTTTGATTGAAAATGAGAAAAAAGTACAATTTTTTAATTTATCTTGCATTACTCCTTAATGCAATCACTGCTTACCTTAAATACGACAAAAGAAGGGCAGCGCAACAGCGATGGTCCGGGGTGAAGAAATAAATTTGTTGCTCTGAAGTCCCACTTTTACTGACCACCGCCGCTGTCCTGTGACCTTGATGATACCTAAAGTTACCTTCTTCACATCACTGCTTGTCGCGGTTACAGCAAGGACGTGTCCCAGCCGAGCTACCGGTTTGGATTGATTTAGACCTTCAGTTTTCTTCTACAGTTCTAAAATTGATCTGCAATGGGTGATGTATTCTGTTCATATTATTTTCATGATGTTGTGTAGTTTCATGTGAATTAGTTAGCCATATAAATACTACTAGCTTTGGCGTTACAGTGAGTTGCGTATATATGAATTGTTGTATACACTTTCAACTCATTAAAAATATTTTTGCCGATAGATTATTATCAATTCTACGTCCTTCTTCCAGTCCTGCTTCATCAAAAATTCTTTATTTGCATAACTAATGCTTGCACGTTGTACTCATTGTCGTGGAAAAAAATCTTAAAGATTCTCATCCACGTTGGTTGGCTTGCACGCAGATGTGCTCAGTTACATTGAGTTGCGTATATAAAAATATTGTATACACTTTCAAGTCGTATTTTCGCCGATAGATTATTGTTCAATTCTACTGCATTCTTCCAGTACTGTTGCATTAACAATTCTTTATTTGCGTAACTTATGCTTGCGTGTTGTACTTATTGTCATTGAAAAAAATCGTTCAAAGATCCTTATCCATGTTGTTCGGCATGCACGCAGATGTACTCGCCAAACTCTAAATATAATTTTTGTGTAAATCTCTCTCCATCGAGTTTTACAATATATAGGTAGGATACTCACAAACATTTTTTGCAGCAATCCTGTTGTGAGACGAGAAGAATAGCTGAATAGCGAAGGACATGGTTCAGGCATTACCACGCAGACATTATCATCGGCGGGTAATATGACGCCCGTAACTGTGACTGCAGAAGTGTACCCTCCGCCGAAATAAACAATACCGGAGGATTTTGTGAGTATCGTAACTGCTCCTAGTTTTCAGCTGCCTGAGACATTCAGATCTGCAATGATCCAGTCCATACCAATGAGCATTGTGTCTCAGATACCTGCGCTGAGTGCATCGCCTGACTACTACCCAAGTGCCTCTACAATGACATCTGTGTACCATGTTACGCAGGCAACATATCCAGTGCAGCAGATGCACGCTCAGGCGTTAACAACGTTCCAGAACGCTAATTGGACAATGGTCCAAGCGTCTCTACAGTGATCCAGTCATCACCGATGAGCATTGTGTCTCATAGACCTGTGCCGAGCGCAGCGTCTGCCTACCACTCAAAGGCCTGTACAATGACATCAGCCCAAGGGCTTACAGTGTAACCGGTTACGCAACGGACACATGATCAGCTTAGCGCTGTTCCAACAACTATCCAGCACAACCGATGTACGCTTAAGTGTCAGCACCGTTCTAGAACACTAATTGGATACAAAATTTATGCAGTCCAGAAGGAAGCAGTTTATGGCACACCTGTAACCAGACGCCTGTGCCAGCTACAACTTTGGCAGAAGTGTTAGCGCCTACACCAGCGCCTAATGTATACCAAATGCCTAATGTGCTTTCAGGTAAGCATACATCGCTGGGCAGCGCTAGTACACCAGCGCGTATGGGGACATCAGCACATGACTCCTTATCCAGGCGGGTCAGCAAAGCCTTCTCATTGAGGAGGCACTATGCACCGGAGCAGAAGATGATTGCCGTCTAAGCGAGTGCATCAACATTGTTCTGACTCGTTGGACTGTTCAAATGGCGAGGATGGTGATTCCTCTGTGGAATGGAATAGGCATCTCAACCTAGCGCAAGTACCCGATTGGGTAGCAGACCGTCTTGTGTCAGAGGCGCTCGAACCAAGTGTTTAGATTAGATCATTTCCAAACCATGGTGATTTTCCTACACCTTCAGATTGACAACATGAGAATTCATCTTAAGGCCTCTAAGGCAGAGATTACCGTCACACTCAGACTTGTTTATTTAGTGCTTTCCAACTGGGACTCTTGAGTTCAAGCGCAGGCTGCTAGGTCGACCTTGGTCATCTACTTCCCTGTTCAATGAACAGATTGCAGACACGCACGGCAAAGTCTATGATCTATCCACAGCTCCTCCGACTTGAAAATCCAACATAGAACATACTGCTGGTGAAAAGAGCTGTACAGATGACTCACACCTCAGACCTAACACCAGGGTTTTATCCTCACATCTGCCTGGTACCTATGAAGGACTCAGACAAGATGAGTATGATCTACAATCTCTCCGTGATCAACGATCGTTATTTGAAGCGCCCACCTTATTGCCGCCTCACCACATTAAGAGTGCTCAGAACCAGCATCAATGCATTCGATCCTTGATCACTCAGTCTCGACTATCCATCCCTCCGACCGCAGACTCCTCAGGTTCAAGTTCAGCGGGGTTCACTACCAATGTGTAGTTTTCCCATTTTGCATTTCAGTGGAATAATGAAGCCAATAACTGGATATCTACACCTGAGGAACACTTGGTTCGAGTTGTACATAGAGGACTGTCTCCTATGTAATCAACACACGCCAACGTTAGTACGCCACCGGGAATTCACCAGACGGCTACTATATCAACTGGGATGGATAATCCACGAGGCGAAGTCTGAGTTAACTCCATCCTATCGGCTATACAGTTCATAGGAGGCCTGTTCCAGACAGACCAGGATCTCCTATCAGTACTGAGGGACAGATGCCACAAGATTCTTCGCCTCTTGTCACCTGCGCTACACCAACAATGCATGCTTCGTCAATGCCAAGTGTTGCTAGGGTTACTCACCTCGGGACAGGACTTAAACAGCTTTGGCCGCTTACAACTGCGCCCAATTCAACAATTCCAGAACCCTTACATCAGGCGTCAGGATCCACTCAAGGCCATCACTCTACCAGCTCAACTGAGACCTTACCTCAAATGGTGGATGGTAGAGTTGAATGTCTCTTTATCCGGGATATCCACGAGTCTACACCCCTTCGTAGACGCCTCCTTCAGAGGTGGGGTGCTCACCTGCAAGGCGCGACAGCCTCAGAGCTATGGTCCGGCGCTCATTGAAAGTGGCACATAAACAACTTGGCGTTAATTCTGGTCATATCCCATTGGCAGAATCAGCTACAGTCTGCCCAACCAGCAATATCCACAGACAACAGCACTGGGGTGTGGTGCCTGCGGAATCAGGGAACAGTGCACTCCCACTCCCTGCTTCAACAGACATTCAGGTGTTTCCATCTGGTGGATCATCAGGAACTACAGTTCATAGTTTAGCACATCCCCGGATGTCGGAACTTACTGGCCGATGCCTTATTGTGTCCAGACAGGGTGGCCTGCACAGAGTGAAACTTCACACAGAAGCATTCCAGTTACTGCTTCAGAAGTTCAGGCAACCAAACATCGACTAGTTTGCTGCTTGCCTAAACCACCAACTCATGACGTATTTCTCCCTGTTACTGGATCCGTAGGCTTGGGCGGTGGATGCATTCAGTATCCCTTGGGAAGGGCTACAAGCGTATGTTTTTCCGCTACCAGTTTTACTTCCCAAGGTGATACAAGGTATCAAGGAGACAAGGAATCTTGCTCTCCTGGTGGCTGGCAAGAGGGTGGTTCATCCAGCTCAGAAAAATCTAGCAGAAGATGATCCACTACCCTCCCACAGTGGTCCAGCCTACTCATCCACCCTCACAGCTAATTGCCTCACCCAACGCCAGACAGGTTACGTCTGTACGCTTGGTTCATCTTTAAAAGGCGTTAATTAGGAAGGGCTATTCGGCGGGGGCAGCAAAAGCTATAGCTTTACATCATCATCGCTCTACCAGAGGACTACACAATAACAAGGGGAGATCATTTGAGACTTTTTGTAAGGCAAAAGAATCAAGACCCTGCGATTGCATCACAACAATTCCTTGTGGAATACCTCCTTCATTTGCGTACCCAAAGACACTTGACTTGCCTCCCAACTTTGGCTTCAGAAACCTCAAAAGTATGTTTTTCTAAGAGCTTGGGCGACAGGCAGTGATGTGAAGATGGTGACCTTAGGTGTCATCAAGGTCACAGGACAGTGGCGGTGGTCAGTAATAGTGGGACTTCAGAACAACAATTTTATTTCTTGACAGTAAGGTAAGCAGTGAATGCATTAAGGAGTAATGCAGTATAAGTATACAAATGTGTAAAGTATTTAGATTTCACTAAATTTATGATTTCTCATTTATCCTGAAAGTGGGTAACATTTAGCTGGTTCTCTTAATGGCAAGGAATAAAACTTTTAACAAGTTTCAACTGCTTTAGATTGTCGGCCCGTCAAGATAATCTGGTAATGATTTTAAGCATGTTATTTTATTGCAGAGCATTGAGGAGAAATGTGTGTACAAGGTGAACCCTGACAATGGCATGCAGACATTGTGTGAGCGGTCTGCCTGGATCACGTCCTCAGTCTTTGGTTTGGGCTATGCTATACAGAAGTTTGGGGTGGAACGATTCAAGAAAAACATCACCAAGAGCTGTAAGGGCTATGATTATATACTAGACAAACTGTTCAGTGTAGAGGCACAGACTGCTGTACAAGACCACACACTGTCCAGCAAGGACAAGATTAAGGACACTGCCAGGAAGGCTGCGGAAGTAGCAGCAGCAAAGGCTCGGCCTATTCTGTCCAATCCCAGACCCATTTCATGAAGTTGGCAGGAGCATCATCCACCACTGACCTTGCATAGAGTAGATCCTTCACACAGGTGTGAGTGGGATTGGTTGGAGTTGCAGTGAAGGAACGTTGAAGGCGTGCCTGAAAAGTTTCGGATACATATTCAAATTTTGTGCATGATTTTTGTTGTGCCAGTTTCTGTGGGAACGATGATAAGCTGGGGACAAGTGATGTAATCTGAAGACCATTTGAACTGATGCACATCTTCTACCATGATTTACCTCAGCCTGTGTTTGTATTCAATATTCTTATTGCATCTTACGCCTTTAGTTTCTGTTGGAAACTAAATGTGATGACTTTTTTGTCACATATTAAAGGTATAGTTAGGATCCTCTAATCAATGAAACAATGTGTAATCTATTCCCTTAATTAAATTTCCATGAACAGCATTTAAGTCAGGTATGGTAATTTTATCCACATATACTAAAAATGTGACATTTTGTTTGAAACATGGTGTGATGGCATTGTTACAAGTAGGGAAAGAGAAGAACCTATTTTGTTTGATATGATACACGTGTTGTGACATAAAACCCACCTACCCCAGGGATTCATGAGGATCACAAGATCAGTGTATGACTTTACCTCCGACAACAGTCAACACTGTTGATAAGTTGCATTATCCAATGAAGCTTACATTCCTACAAACACACCATCAATGACAAAATCAGGGTTAATGTTGTTTTGGGCTCCACATGATTTCTTTAGCCCTTGATTATTTACTCACGTTTTATTCAATTTGGGGATGGATAGTTTTCTGTGGCTATTCAAGATACTTTTACTCCCTTGGGTCCAGTCTATTGGATAGTTTTCTGTGGATATTCAAGATACTTTTACTCCCTTGGGTCCAGTCTATTGGATAGTTTTCTGTGGCTATTCAAGATACTTTTACTCCCTTGGGTCCAGTCTATTGGATAGTTTTCTGTGGCTATTCAAAATACTTTTACTCCCTTGAGTCCAGTCTGTTGGATAGTTTTAAACCAATGAGTCAACCTTCTTAGAACATAATTCTAATTAAAATGCTTTTTCACGTGACTTATTGTTTGCTTCTGTCCATGGGATGGCCTAAGTGTGTCGCATATTGCATAAGTTCATCACAACAGTGATACTTGTCTAAGTTACAATGAGTGACATGTAGCACTTGTTTTTGCTTTGTTCTCTGCAGTATAGAGTTATACTTTTGTGGTTTTAAAAACAAAATCATGCATATCTTAAGCAACTCAAATTGATTTGTTTATGGTGTGTTATTGTGTGGTTTTTAGTGCAAATACATAACTTATCTGGAGCTCTGAGACATTGTAGATACACCATGACAGTCGTGTTATTTAGTGTTGCCACATAAACGCTGAATGTTTTAATTAACTTATTGTTCTGCCCTCTACACCTCTTTTCAATTGCTGGCTGTTGCATGTTTAGAGTCAGGAGCCACAGACAGGTGACACTCATTAGACTGCAGGACTTTCACCACAGTCTTGTTGATCAGATTGGATAAAACTGTACACCAAATATCCCAAGGTTTAGGTGACAGTATGAAAACAAGTATGAGTAATGTCATTTTCAAGAGAACTGAATCATATCATTCACTCAGACTTCAATATGTCCACTTATATGTAATAACATTGTGTATATAGCCAAGGATTTGAAGGTGTTTCCTCTTGTGTTATGTCAGCAACACTTCCAAGAAATACATGTATACAACACAGTACTACATAAAACACTTCTTGGAATCTTTGTTCAAAAGCGTAACTTTCAGTGTATGCCTTTTGTTATTCCAGGATTTGGTGCTCTTGAATTGTATGATGTAGTTGTATGATATTGTTAGTGTTAAGATTTATGACTGATATATGTCATTTACACGATTTCTGTACGATTTCATTGGCAGGATGAGATGAGGAGATGTCACTACCCCTGCCTAGATGGCGGTGTCACATTGGCTTTCAAGCCTACCCCATCTGCAGCTGTGTAATCAACATGTCCACATCAGTACATTGTATGTCAATGACATGAATATCAGAACACTCCTTGGAATGTATAGTTTACAATTTACATACATTTAACTATGTTGCTATATACACTTTACTGTGTAGAGTATGTGTATCTACTACACAATGTAATAGAATGTATATATATGATCAGAAATAATGAGGCAGTCAGGTGAAAGTGTTGTTAATTATATCCAGGTAACCAAGATTCTCCTTGTAAAACACAGTGTTTCTTTACTTCTAATCTCTTACACATCCCATACAGTTTTCCTCATGACTACTTTCTTATAGAAACAATACACCCTTCATTCGATTCCATTACTTATTTTTGGTAAAGAATTATGAAAGAATGTAAATTAGATTATGTATGTAGACATTTATATGATGAATAAATGTGAAGACAAGTTATCGGTATTTTTGTTATTTCACTGCTGTGGGAGAGCCAAGGAAGGGAGATAAACTCTTCAGACTTTATGTCCACCTCTAGTCCACATTCTAGTACTGTTACTTGTATCCTATTATAATTCTAAGTAGATCTATGCTTGATTTTGATAGTTGATAAAGTAAAATTTGCCTAGTGCCTAGTGCCAGGTTAACTAGGGTCTTCCTAACATGCACTGGACACTCCAAGGTGATGACTAAAGCTTGATAAACTGTGAATTCAAATTATTTGTACAAATGGAAAAGATCATTTGACGATTAAGGACTGTCAGCTGTGCCATCCAATCATCAGTATTACAGCCTTTATTGGAACAAAGTCGGTCTTCGTTCCCCAGTATTGGTTTAGTTTAAACATATGTTATTCACTAATGGAAAAGGAACAAGTTATCCAACATAGGACACCCTCTCCTTGGTATCTACATACACTATATACGTATGTACAAAAGATGATGTAGGATGACAAGTACAACGAGGGATGATGAGAATAGGAAGAACAAATATAGAAGAAAAGAGAGAAATAAGACAAAGTGTTTATCTGACTGATGTAAGATTGCACTGTCTTAAATACATATATTATGACTTGTTCTGCACTTCCCCTTAATAAAAGTTTCACATTGGTTGGTACACTTGTGTTTCTTGTAAGTATGCGTCTTAATGTTAATATAAGTTGTCCTCTTTGACTAGTATATAATGGACATTTTAACAAATAATGGAAAGAGTTTTCTAAGAAGTTGCAGCAGGTGCAGTTTGGGTCAGTTTTTATGCCTGTTTTATATAAATCAAAATTAAGTGAACTTGTGGAATAATGTAACTTAGTGTGAAAAAGTCTTTACCAAATATAGGATGGCGCAAATGAATGTTGTTTTGAGATACAAGATTTGAATGATTTAACACTAGCACAATCACAAACATACTGATAACGGTAAAGCGTTATACTTTTAATTAGCTGATTTACACATCAGCCTACCCAACACATTACAAAACTATACATAATAATGCAATTTTGAGGCCAGTAGGTGTATCCCATTGACTTCTAAAAGTAATTTCAGTAATGAAATACCTTCAAAATAAGCTATGTCAGAAGGGAAGTAACTTATTAATGGAAGACAAGGCCCAAGACAGTTAGTCCTAACCAAGTTTATTTATGCCTTCATTAAACATGCCATTGTTTGTCTAACTTTGATGCTATGATGTTCAATGTGGAAGTCAATGGTTACAGGAATTAACATTGAGATTATGCCTCAATCTTACATATGGCACCCAGGCCTAGACAGGAATAGTCACCCTGGAACACAGTCCAGTTTGGTTTACCCCCTGCGTTAAACAACAAACCAACCAACCAACATATGGGCCTGGCCTTTGTCCATTGTAGATGTGTGCTGCTTGTGAATGTGGAAAACATCTCTTGTGCCACAAAAATGATGTTTTCAAATTTAACTTGAAGAGATGGCAGTTCTGTGTCCTTGTTAAGAAGTCCATGGTTATTTAAGATCAATCATATTATCCCTAGATTTGCAACTATCTTGCATAGCAATTTAAAATGAAGCTTTGCCTTCCTGCATATGATTTCTCAAACATTTAGTTGTATTATTTTGGCACAATAGATAGGTTAATGGCCCTTTCACAAAATAATTTTACTGATGCAAATGTTGTAAAATAATTAAATTGAGTCAAAATGGAATTAAGTATTTGAAGTTTGGAAAATAACTCTTGAATTTAAATATTCAAAAAAATCATTCTAAAATATTTCTAAAAATTCTGTGACACACCAGTATGGCAGGAATTTAAAAAGAAATCCGAAAGAAAAATGTAATTTTACACAATTTGTGTATAATCTTGCACCCTTAAGGTCCCAGCTATGTTTATCCATTGCCTGTCTAACTTGTTATGATTCAAACTTTACATTGAGATAACATGTAGAACTGTCAAAAACAGGTGCAATATATGCTCTATCATTTATGTTGCAAGGTGTTCATAAACCATTTTACTTTTTTTTTAATTTTTGAAAATAGTCCATGAGATCTAAATCTAGATGTTAAATCTATACTGTGCGATTTCCAGGGGAAAATTGGAGAAAATCCATAATGACTGAACTTTCACAGCTGTCCTCAGTGATGTGAAAGCTGAACAGGGTCAACTGTGGGAAGAAAATGAAAGATCAAAAAAGATAAAAGATTAGATAAAACAAACTTCTTGAGAAACTGTGGACTGGAATGAAGCTCAAATGCTCAAAGAAATCTGATTTCTTCGAAATTAGAGGAAGAAAGTGACGAAAATTTAGCCACCCATCTTTTGAAAATAAGGTAAATTCAAAGGAAACTAAACTGGAGATAGATCAGGCAGACACGTTAAGTTTTGAAGAGGTTATAGTCTTAACAAAAAGCGGAGTCCTAGACCTCTGATAGTGCAGTTCTCATTCTATAAGGAAAGGGTTCAAGTGAAGACATTGTGACATATTGTGAAATAATAGAAGCTTCAGGGTAAGGGACGACTTTACTGAAGATGTTAGAAACATGAGAGGATAACTTCGTCACTACTAACAAGACAAAGGTGAAGATTGCTACTTATCATATGAAAAACTTAGATAGGAGACCGATTGTATGCTTATGACTGGTCAAATTGGTCAGCGCCAGTATAGTCATACAAGCAAGCGTCACGACAACCTCACCAGAGCAGACGACACACAAGAGTTTGTAGGGAGGTAGCCGAGGCCGGGACGAAGCTGACGGCTCTACTATGTGTCCACAGAACGATTCGGATGACAAAGCGGAGTCATAGCAGTATTTATTAAATATATATGTTCATTTTTACACGTGGACAAAGTGAATGGGAACATTGTGTTTTCTTCAGGACGAGTGATCTGATAAATGCTGTGTTAGTGTTTGTTTATATCCGACCAGAATGCTACACTTACTCTGCAAATCCCGAAGAGCTAGTTATTTGATCACTGCTTTGTCTCTTTTCCTAAGACTCCCTGCTTATTTTACTGACTTGGCACAGCGAAATCATTTGCTCATTTGACTCAAGTTTTTTAATGGATATACCTCTGTGACATCATGCAATGTCCACATCATACAATTTCACTATTACGCAATTCCTTCTATGTGAGGCTCAGAGGTGAGGTGAGGCGAAATGTGGTTTAATACCGAGCGCCTGGCAGGGTAACAAGAACCATCTTTTAACATCTTTTGGTGTGGTGCGGTCGGGAAGCGAACCCCGACCTTCCGCTCTCCGGGCGGACTCTCTACTACTGAAGCGCTAGAACAGTATGTATTACACTGTTAAATGAATACCCAGGTTGTATACTTCATGGGCGACTTTAACTCACCGATCGGAGAGGAGCAGGATTTCGTTATCAATGACTGCAGTAAACGCTTACCTCTTGATGATAACTATTATGTCATCGATACTTTTAGTCAATTTCGAATATCAAAAGGACTGAAAATAATAATAAAAAAATATTATTAGTTAATTGTTTTGCGTCTAAATTTCAATATGCATATTGTAAATGGGGGTACAGGGTAAATTCACTATCATAGCTAGTCAGGGAAGAAGTGTCATAGACTATGCAATTGTCTCATCAAGCGTATTTAGTATGTCAGATGCAATGTTTGACCTACATAACGAAATCGACAACACCTACCCCAGATTGAGGCTCCATGTGCACGATATCGACCAGTTCATTGAACCCAAGCAAGCGTGAAATGTTCCCTCTGTCGTTACAGGAAAGTGGGACAGAAAACATTCACCGAATTACTGCAAGGAGACATTAATGTGCTGGGATTGTTACATGATATGCTTTACAAATCCTTGAATGGTATAACTAGAACTAGATGGAACTTAACCTCGAAAACAACCTCCATGTTTCGATCGAAAGTCTGAGAGAGCAAAGAGAGAAACATGATATACTGAATAAATTCCGAAAATCCAACAACCAGTGTCATCACGAGGATTATGTCTGTACAAAGAGAGAATTGAAGGAACTTTGCAGTTCTAAGAAGATGGATTATGAAAGTAAGGTGATTGGTGAGGTATCTAATGCAGCTAAAGATAACAACTGTCGAAAGTTCTGTGGAAATGACCGCCACACCGACACGACCATAACGCCGACTTTGATGAACACGCAAGGAAGTATTTACATGATCATAATTTTTCTACGTCTGAGAACGTGATAATATATTTGAAAATAATTTTGTTATTTTCAATTTTAAGTTTTGTACATTTACCGTTTACCATAATCGTTTTATGTAAATAGTGGAAGACATGGGTTTTAAACATAGACAAAAAGAGAGTGATGGTTTTCAAAAAATGGTGACAAACTGTCAAAATATGAAGTATGGTTGTCGATGGTAAACAGGCCGCTGTGTCGTATGGTAATTATTTAGCTACACATTTTTTGTTATACTTTGGCAAAGTATTCAGAAAAGGCCCTTTCTGGGGTAAAGCAATTTGTTATACGTTTTCCAGACATGCCTATGCAGACTGCCTTAAACAATCTTTGATTGCAAAATTCAGAGAAACATATTGTAACATCAAAAACCTTTTCCAACCGGAATTATACTTCAACGGCATTAAAACTCCATCATTACGTAGAAGTTTGGCAACGTATAGAGCAGGTTACAATGATCGTGAACTAATTTAGTACAGACGTTCTGAAGAATTAAATTCACTTGATAATTTCTGTGAATAGTGTGGTGAATGTCTTTCAGATGAATATCATTTGTTGTTTATCTTTATACAATATGTGCATTTAAGGTTAAAACATACTAGTATATCACGCTATCATTGTATTTTCACAAATCAACGAAAATTTGTAATTTAAGTACCACAAACGACGAAATATATAGTTGAATTTATCTCTGAATATAGATAAAGTTTTCAAGCTCAGAACCAATGGCGCTCACTGACATTGTGAACGTGTGTTGCACATACAGTGTACTGAAGGCCTTATGGCGCCCTACACGAATACAGTCTGTCTGAATGTGTCTATATTTCTGATCCGACTTTAAACGTGAAAATCGTATTGTACTCACCCAAAACAATCACTTCTGCTTGTTTCATAATGAAATTTGTTATACAGCAATTGTTTTTATTATGTTATGGCTTAAGTGATATTTGTCATAACATAACCTTAAACCTTATTGTACCGCTATTACTGCCAATTTTACGCGTGTGTCATTGTTATGCATGTGTCATTGTGTAAGGCACCGACTAGTTCAATATTCTTGGGGAGAGTCTGTGTTTTTTGTTTGAGATATTTTTTCACTGCATCAAAACTTGCCTTTTTCTCTGAAAGGAGGGGACACGAGTGACCTAGTCGTCTAAGGCGCTGCAATCCACTATGCAGAGTTGCGTCCCTTTGGCACGCCAGAAACCTATGATTGTGGGTCGAATCCCAGTCCGCCCCGTTTATGTTTCTAGGTTTGTCAGCACCATACCCGTGCTCGTTTCACCGAAGCGGTAAACATCTGAGACCTGCATCACTTCGGGCTTTCCTTCCACATTAAGCTGACACGCCGTGATATAACTGGAATACTGTTAAAAGCGAAGTAAATCCAACTCACTCACTCACTCTGAATGGAGTAGCTGAACTATGTCTCACAACACTCTTTCTCTTCAGGACATAATTGTTTGGTTTCAGGCAAACTTGTCATTTTCAAGTATTTTCGTTATTTAGTTTACTTATCCTTCTTTCTCATGTATGCCCTTTCTGATCTAGTATAATGTTCCCGGATAATTCATGTTAGTTACGGGCCGGTCGGATAGCCTAGTGGTTAAAGCGTTCGGTCGTCACGCCAAAGACCCGGGTTCGAATCCCGACATTGGTACAATGTGTGAAGCCCATTTCTGGTGACCCTCGCCGTTATATTGCTGGAATATTGCTAAAAGCGGCGTAAAACCATGGTTGTCTTTTCTCCCAAAATGAGCTGACACGCCGTCATATACCTGCAAAAATGTTCGAAGCTGCGTTTATCCCGCCCCACATGTGGTGTTTTCCTCGACCTCGGTCATGACACTGACGCACAACATCCCCTCTCTGTAATCAGGAAGAGGAGTGTAGAGGAGGAGCTCATCATGGGCGTGGACGTCTCCCCAGGGCAGGATAGCGTGCTGGCGCACCCTGAGGGAAGCCACTGCTCCGTGATTCACTCCACTCTAGATGTCCTTCAGGCTTAAACCTGAACGAATGTATCATATACATCAAATCAGAAGTACTTAAAATGTTTGAAACCGAGCAGAATTATGTTTAGTTGCATCTTTACGTTTGACAAGTCCGTAAAATAATTCGAAAACCTATGCGGAAAGGCGTTTCCTAATTTATATAACCCCACCAGCAAACATTTTTTCATTGAAAGAATATCCGGTTTTGCACATGTAGCTGAATAAAATATCCAGTCGTCATACAACATCCCATCAACCCCCGCCCGGAATATCAAATGCTTAGAGAATCATCAGTGATTCTTAGATATTGATTGAAATATTTTTATTTTTTAATTATTTTTTTTTTATTACTTGTAAAGAGGTATATGTTTATGAAATATATATATCGGTTATGAGCCTTAAGAATATTGTATTATATGTTGATTTGAATATTTGTGCATCTTGCAAAATTCAAAATCGCTTCCAATGCCGTAATAATATTTTATTTACAGATAAAACAATATATTTTAAAGTAGAAATACTCTGACACATTACACAAGTGCACGTTTGGTTAAAACATCCGGGGTTGTAACGGACTGCAACAGCTCCAGATGCTGAGAAACATATTTATGACTTGCCCCCGAGTGTAAATTTAAGCACTTAACGAGTCAATGGAAGACGTCGAAGTTATCAATTTGATTAATCATATGTCAAGATGTCTCCCATGGCATAGGGGTGATATGACGTCATCAAGATCGGTCCTTTGATTGGATGACAGAGTAAAGGACTGGTCACGTATGTTTCCTATAAATATCGGCTTAATAGTACCATTTACATTCGAAGTTGCCTCCTTAGAGTCCTTAACGTTCAGTCAATATGATAGGAAATATGGTAATCTTATTGGGAGCCATGGTGATGGTATCCACGGTAACAGCGCAGCAACAAGGCATGACTCCATGCCAGACCTCCTTTTTACAAAGCATTAATACTTGCTTTCAGAACAGCCAGCTACTTTTCGACAATTTTGTGTGGCTTTTTACAAATGGAACAAACGGACAAGCTCCCGACAACGCCGACACGATGAAGACTAATGCCTGCGCAAAGCAAGAACCATTGGTTCAGTGCGGTGTGGAGTTCATGAGGACATTGATCAACTCTACTTCGTGTGCAGCAACTCAAACACAACAGGATCAGAGACCCCTCATCGACAGACAGTTCCGTTCCCTCTTCGGATCTCTGGATGAGATGTGCGCACACCCATGTCGCCGTACACTCACGGAGGATCTACGTCAGTGTTATGTTGACGCCAACCTTGACCCCACCCTCTTCCTCTCCAACTCCACCATGGGCCGCGGCGCCATCATCGGGACCACAGCGGATCAAGCCGACACTTATTGTAAGAACAAAGACTCTCTCGTGACATGCATGAAACAGAAGAGAGACGACTGTCCTGAATCTCCCATGATTCTCCGCGCCATCGGCCTTGACATTGAATCTATGGACAAAGGTGTTGGAGTTCTGTGCGCTCACCCTGACGTGTACCTCAACGGCATCGACTGTTTCGCCGAGCCCACGGATGCTGTTGTGTCATGTCAGCAGTCAATGAACCAGAAGACCATGGAGTTGATGATGACGGCCCAGCAAGAGAAACTCAATGAGGATGATTTCTTCAACAGATTCTGTGACGTCCGTCTGGAGCACATCAGCTGTGATCTGGAAGCCTGGGGCAAAAAGAACAACAAGTCTTGCTCGAAAGCCGTCATTGGTTTAAGGACGGAGTTGGAGTGTGGTCTTCTTCCAGACAACTGTGGTGCTACTCACAAACAGACCATTGACGAGGTCTGTCATCCTGGTAACTTCCAGACGGACCTGAGACCCAGTGGAGCTAGCTCCGCCTCGGCAACACTCACAGTTCTGCTTGTGTCGGTTTTGGTGGCGTCACTGCACTGAGAACAAGACATTCTATTCGGTGTATATTCTGAATACCGGGGAAGCAGAAGGCTTTCTCACATGTCCCGATGATGTCTTTACCTTGACGGAGAAAGGGACCCCTTGCTTTATGTTTCGGGACAGTGGAGTGCACCAGAGCTGGCATGCGTAAAGATAACGACTGTATATATGAACAAGTTATATGTTAGTTATCATTAAATTTTAAGAACTCGAGATTCTTTTATGTTTTTACTTTTAACTGTATTTCGGAAGGACTGACACCTTGGGCAGATGGAATAATCTCCCCGCTTGGAAATAGTGAAAAGCAGTGACTTGTCATCTGGACCTATAACACAATTAATTTAGGTATGGGCATACATATATGTATAATAATATGTACACCGTACAGTAGAGCTATGGGGCCTATACGTGCGCCTGACAGTAGAGCTATGGGGCCAATACGTGCGTCTTACAGTGGAGCTATGGGGCCAATACGTGCGTCTTACAGTAGAGCTATGGGGCCAATACGTGCGCCTGACAGTAGAGCTATGGGGCCAATACGTGCACCTGACAGTAGAGCTATGGGGCCAATACGTGCACCTGACAGTAGAGCTATGGGGCCAATACGTGCGCCTGACAGTAGAGCTATGGGGCCAATACGTGCACCTGACAGTAGAGCTATGGGGCCAATACGTGCGTCTGACAGTAGAGCTATGGGGCCAATACGTGCGTCTGACAGTAGAGCTCTGGGGCCAATACGTGCGTCTGACAGTAGAGCTATGGGGCCAATACGTGCACCTGACAGTAGAGCTCTGGGGCCAATACGTGCGTCTGACAGTAGAGCTATGGGGCCAATACGTGCGTCTGACAGTAGAGCTATGGGGCCAATACGTGCACCTGACAGTAGAGCTATGGGGCCAATACGTGCGCCTGACAGTAGAGCTATGGGGCCTATACGTGTGCCTTACAGTAGAGCTATGGGGCCAATACGTGCGCCTGACAGTAGAGCTATGGGGCCAATACGTGCGCCTGACAGTAGAGCTATGGGGCCAATACGTGCGTCTTTCAGTAGAGCTATGGGGCCAATACGTGCGCCTTACAGTAGAACTATGGGGCCAATACGTGCGCCTTACAGTAGAGCTATGGGGCCAATACGTGCGTCTTACAGTAGAGCTATGGGGCCAATACGTGCGCCTTACAGTAGAGCTATGGGGCCAATACGTGCGCCTGACAGTAGAGCTATGGGGCCAATACGTTCGTCTTTCAGTAGAGCTATGGGGCCAATACGTGCGCCTGACAGTAGAGCTATGGGGCCAATACGTGTGCCTGACAGTAGAGCTATGGGGCCAATACGTGCGCCTTACAGTAGAGCTATGGGGCCAATACGTGCGCCTTACAGTAGAGCTATGGGGCCAATACATGCCCCAGTAGTAGAGCTATGGGGCCAATACGTGTGCCTGACAGTAGAGCTATGGGGCCAATACGTGCGTCTTACAGTAGAGCTATGGGGCCAATACGTGCGCCTTACAGTAGAGCTATGGGGCCTATACGTGTGCCTTACAGTAGAGCTATGGGGCCAATACGTGCGCCTGACAGTAGAGCTATGGGGCCTATACGTGCGCCTGACAGTAGAGCCATGGGGCCTATACGTGTGCCTTACAGTAGAGCTATGGGGCCAATACGTGCGCCTGACAGTAGAGCTATGGGGCCAATACGTGCGCCTGACAGTAGAGCTCTGGGGCCAATACGTGCGCCTGACAGCAGAGCTATGGGGCCAATACGTGCGCCTGACAGTAGAGCTATGGGGCCAATACGTGCGTCTTTCAGTAGAGCTATGGGGCCAATACGTGCGCCTTACAGTAGAACTATGGGGCCAATACGTGCGCCTGACAGTAGAGCTATGGGGCCAATACGTGCGTCTTACAGTGGAGCTATGGGGCCAATACGTGCGCCTTACAGTAGAGCTATGGGGCCAATACGTGCGCCTTACAGTAGAGCTATGGGGCCAATACGTTCGTCTTTCAGTAGAGCTATGGGGCCAATACGTGCGCCTGACAGTAGAGCTATGGGGCCAATACGTGTGCCTGACAGTAGAGCTATGGGGCCAATACGTGCGTCTTACAGTAGAGCTATGGGGCCAATACGTGCGCCTTACAGTAGAGCTATGGGGCCAATACATGCCCCAGTAATAGAGCTATGGGGCCAATACGTGTGCCTGACAGTAGAGCTATGGGGCCAATACGTGTGCCTGACAGTAGAGCTATGGGGCCAATACGTGCGCCTTACAGTAGAGCTATGGGGCCAATACGTGCGCCTTACAGTAGAGCTATGGGGCCAATACATGCCCCAGTAGTAGAGCTATGGGGCCAATACGTGTGCCTGACAGTAGAGCTATGGGGCCAATACGTGCGCCTTACAGTAGAGCTATGGGGCCAATACGTGTGCCTGACAGTAGAGCTATGGGGCCAATACGTGCGTCTTTCAGTAGAGCTATGGGGCCAATACGTGCGTCTTACAGTAGAGCTATGGGGCCAATACGTGCGCCTTACAGTAGAGCTATGGGGCCAATACGTTCGTCTTTCAGTAGAGCTATGGGGCCAATACGTGCGCCTGACAGTAGAGCTATGGGGCCAATACGTGCGCCTTACAGTAGAGCTATGGGGCCAATACGTGTGCCCCAGTAGTAGAGCTATGGGGCCAATACGTGTGCCTGACAGTAGAGCTATGGGGCCAATACGTGCGTCTTACAGTAGAGCTATGGGGCCAATACGTGCGCCTTACAGTAGAGCTATGGGGCCTATACGTGTGCCTTACAGTAGAGCTATGGGGCCAATACGTGCGCCTGACAGTAGAGCTATGGGGCCAATACGTGCGCCTGACAGTAGAGCTATGGGGCCAATACGTGCGCCTGACAGTAGAGCTATGGGGCCAATACGTGCGTCTTTCAGTAGAGCTATGGGGCCAATACGTGCGCCTTACAGTAGAACTATGGGGCCAATACGTGCGCCTTACAGTAGAGCTATGGGGCCAATACGTGCGTCTTACAGTAGAGCTATGGGGCCAATACGTGCGCCTTACAGTAGAGCTATGGGGCCAATACGTGCGCCTGACAGTAGAGCTATGGGGCCAATACGTTCGTCTTTCAGTAGAGCTATGGGGCCAATACGTGCGCCTGACAGTAGAGCTATGGGGCCAATACGTGCGTCTTACAGTAGAGCTATGGGGCCAATACGTGTGCCTGACAGTAGAGCTATGGGGCCAATACGTGCGTCTTACAGTAGAGCTATGGGGCCAATACGTGCGCCTTACAGTAGAGCTATGGGGCCAATACATCCCCCAGTAGAAGAGCTATGGGGCCAATACGTGTGCCTGACAGTAGAGCTATGGGGCCAATACGTGCGTCTTACAGTAGAGCTATGGGGCCAATACGTGCGCCTTACAGTAGAGCTATGGGGCCTATACGTGTGCCTTACAGTAGAGCTATGGGGCCAATACATGCGCCTGACAGTAGAGCTATGGGGCCTATACGTGCGCCTGACAATAGAGCCATGGGGCCTATACGTGTGCCTTACAGTAGAGCTATGGGGCCAATACGTGCGCCTGACAGTAGAGCTATGGGGCCAATACGTGCGCCTGACAGTAGAGCTATGGGGCCAATACGTGCGCCTGACAGTAGAGCTATGGGGCCAATACGTGCGCCTGACAGTAGAGCTATGGGGCCAATACGTGCGTCTTTCAGTAGAGCTATGGGGCCAATACGTGCGCCTTACAGTAGAACTATGGGGCCAATACGTGCGCCTGACAGTAGAGCTATGGGGCCAATACGTGCGTCTTACAGTGGAGCTATGGGGCCAATACGTGCGCCTTACAGTAGAGCTATGGGGCCAATACGTGTGCCCCAGTAGTAGAGCTATGGGGCCAATACGTGTGCCTGACAGTAGAGCTATGGGGCCAATACGTGCGTATTACAGTAGAGCTATGGGGCCAATACGTGCGCCTGACAGTAGAGCTATGGGGCCTATACGTGTGCCTTACAGTAGAGCTATGGGGCCAATACGTGCGCCTTACAGTAGAGCTATGGGGCCAATACGTGCGCCTGACAGTAGAGCTATGGGGCCAATACGTGCGTCTTACAGTAGAGCTATGGGGCCTATACGTGGGCCGGACAGTAGAGCTATGGGGCCAATACGTGCGCCTGACAGTAGAGCTATGGGGCCAATACGTGCGCCTGACAGTAGAGCTATGGGGCCAATACGTGCGTCTTACAGTAGAGCTATGGGGCCAATACGTGCGCCTGACAGTAGAGCTATGGGGCCAATACGTGCGTCTTACAGTAGAGCTATGGGGCCAATACGTGCGCCTGACAGTAGAGCTATGGGGCCAATACGTGCGTCTTACAGTAGAGCTATGGGGCCAATACCTGCACCTGACAGTAGAGCTATGGGGCCAATACGTGCGTCTTACAGTAGAGCTATGGGGCCAATACGTGCGCCGGACAGTAGAGCTATGGGGCCAATACGTGCGCCTTACAGTAGAGCTATGGGGCCAATACGTGCGCCGGACAGTAGAGCTATGGGGCCAATACGTGCGCCTGACAGTAGAGCTATGGGGCGAATACGTGTGCCTTACAGTAGAGCTATGGGGCCAATACGTTCGTCTTTCAGTAGAGCTATGGGGCCAATACGTGCGCCTTACAGTAGAGCTATGGGGTCAATACGTGCGTCTTACATTAGAGCTATGGGGCCAATACGTGCGCCTTACAGTAGAGCTATGGGGCCAATACGTGCGTCTTACAGTAGAGCTATGGGGCCAATACGTGCGCCGGACAGTAGAGCTATGGGGCCAATACGTGCGCCTGACAGTAGAGCTATGAGGCCAATACGTGCGTCTTTCAGTAGAGCTCTGGGGCCAATACGTGCGCCTGACAGTAGAGCTATGGGGCCTATACGTGTGCTCACAGTAGAGCTATGGGGCCAATACGTGCGCCTGACAGTAGAGCTATGGGGCCAATACGTGCGCCTGACAGTAGAGCTATGGGGCCAATACGTGCGCCTGACTGTAGAGCTATGGGGCCAATACGTGCGTCTTTCAGTAGAGCTATGGGGCCAATACGTGTGCCTTACAGTAGAACTATGGGGCCAATACGTGCGCCTTACAGTAGAGCTATGGGGCCAATACGTGCGTCTTACAGTAGAGCTATGGGGCCAATACGTGCGCCTTACAGTAGAGCTATGGGGCCAATACGTGCGCCTGACAGTAGAGCTATGGGGCCAATACGTTCGTCTTTCAGTAGAGCTATGGGGCCAATACGTGCGCCTGACAGTAGAGCTATGGGGCCAATACGTGCGTCTTACAGTAGAGCTATGGGGCCAATACGTGTGCCTGACAGTAGAGCTATGGGGCCAATACGTGCGTCTTACAGTAGAGCTATGGGGCCAATACGTGCGCCTTACAGTAGAGCTATGGGGCCAATACATCCCCCAGTAGTAGAGCTATGGGGCCAATACGTGCGCCTGACAGTAGAGCTATGGGGCCAATACGTGCGTCTTACAGTAGAGCTATGGGGCCAATACGTGTGCCTGACAGTAGAGCTATGGGGCCAATACGTGCGTCTTACAGTAGAGCTATGGGGCCAATACGTGCGCCTTACAGTAGAGCTATGGGGCCTATACGTGTGCCTTACAGTAGAGCTATGGGGCCAATACATGCGCCTGACAGTAGAGCTATGGGGCCTATACGTGCGCCTGACAATAGAGCCATGGGGCCTATACGTGTGCCTTACAGTAGAGCTATGGGGCCAATACGTGCGCCTGACAGTAGAGCTATGGGGCCAATACGTGCGCCTGACAGTAGAGCTATGGGGCCAATACGTGCGCCTGACAGTAGAGCTATGGGGCCAATACGTGCGCCTGACAGTAGAGCTATGGGGCCAATACGTGCGTCTTTCAGTAGAGCTATGGGGCCAATACGTGCGCCTTACAGTAGAACTATGGGGCCAATACGTGCGCCTGACAGTAGAGCTATGGGGCCAATACGTGCGTCTTACAGTGGAGCTATGGGGCCAATACGTGCGCCTTACAGTAGAGCTATGGGGCCAATACGTCCGCCTTACAGTAGAGCTATGGGGCCAATACGTTCGTCTTTCAGTAGAGCTATGGGGCCAATACGTGCGCCTGACAGTAGAGCTATGGGGCCAATACGTGTGCCTGACAGTAGAGCTATGGGGCCAATACGTGCGTCTTACAGTAGAGCTATGGGGCCAATACGTGCGCCTTACAGTAGAGCTATGGGGCCAATACGTGTGCCCCAGTAGTAGAGCTATGGGGCCAATACGTGCGTCTTACAGTAGAGCTATGGGGCCAATACGTGCGCCTTACAGTAGAGCTATGGGGCCAATACGTGCGCCTTACAGTAGAGCTATGGGGCCAATACGTGTGCCGGACAGTAGAGCTATGGGGCCAATACGTGCGCCTGACAGTAGAGCTATGGGGCCAATACGTGCGTCTTACAGTAGAGCTATGGGGCCAATACCTGCGCCTGACAGTAGAGCTATGGGGCGAATACGTGTGCCTTACAGTAGAGCTATGGGGCCAATACGTTCGTCTTTCAGTAGAGCTATGGGGCCAATACGTGCGCCTTACAGTAGAGCTATGGGGTCAATACGTGCGTCTTACAGTAGAGCTATGGGGCCAATACGTGCGCCTTACAGTAGAGCTATGGGGCCAATACGTGCGTCTTACAGTAGAGCTATGGGGCCAATACGTGCGCCGGACAGTAGAGCTATGGGGCCAATACGTGCGCCTGACAGTAGAGCTATGAGGCCAATACGTGCGTCTTTCAGTAGAGCTATGGGGCCAATACGTGCGCCTGACAGTAGAGCTATGGGGCCTATACGTGTGCTCACAGTAGAGCTATGGGGCCAATACGTGCGCCTGACAGTAGAGCTATGGGGCCAATACGTGCGCCTGACAGTAGAGCTATGGGGCCAATACGTGCGCCTGACTGTAGAGCTATGGGGCCAATACGTGCGTCTTTCAGTAGAGCTATGGGGCCAATACGTGCGCCTTACAGTAGAACTATGGGGCCAATACGTGCGCCTGACAGTAGAGCTATGGGGCCAATACGTGCGTCTTACAGTAGAGCTATGGGGCCAATACGTGCGCCTTACAGTAGAGCTATGGGGCCAATACGTGCGCCTGACAGTAGAGCTATGGGGCCAATACGTTCGTCTTTCAGTAGAGCTATGGGGCCAATACGTGCGCCTGACAGTAGAGCTATGGGGCCAATACGTGCGTCTTACAGTAGAGCTATGGGGCCAATACGTGTGCCTGACAGTAGAGCTATGGGGCCAATACGTGCGTCTTACAGTAGAGCTATGGGGCCAATACGTGCGCCTTACAGTAGAGCTATGGGGCCAATACATCCCCCAGTAGTAGAGCTATGGGGCCAATACGTGTGCCTGACAGTAGAGCTATGGGGCCAATACGTGCGTCTTACAGTAGAGCTATGGGGCCAATACGTGCGCCTTACAGTAGAGCTATGGGGCCTATACGTGTGCCTTACAGTAGAGCTATGGGGCCAATACATGCGCCTGACAGTAGAGCTATGGGGCCTATACGTGCTCCTGACAATAGAGCCATGGGGCCTATACGTGTGCCTTACAGTAGAGCTATGGGGCCAATACGTGCGCCTGACAGTAGAGCTATGGGGCCAATACGTGCGCCTGACAGTAGAGCTATGGGGCCAATACGTGCGTCTTTCAGTAGAGCTATGGGGCCAATACGTGCGCCTTACAGTAGAACTATGGGGCCAATACGTGCGCCTGACAGTAGAGCTATGGGGCCAATACGTGTGTCTTACAGTGGAGCTATGGGGCCAATACGTGCGCCTTACAGTAGAGCTATGGGGCCAATACGTCCGCCTTACAGTAGAGCTATGGGGCCAATACGTTCGTCTTTCAGTAGAGCTATGGGGCCAATACGTGCGCCTGACAGTAGAGCTATGGGGCCAATACGTGTGCCTGACAGTAGAGCTATGGGGCCAATACGTGCGTCTTACAGTAGAGCTATGGGGCCAATACGTGCGCCTTACAGTAGAGCTATGGGGCCAATACGTTTGCCCCAGTAGTAGAGCTATGGGGCCAATACGTGCGTCTTACAGTAGAGCTATGGGGCCAATACGTGCGCCTTACAGTAGAGCTATGGGGCCAATACGTGCGCCTTACAGTAGAGCTATGGGGCCAATACGTGTGCCGGACAGTAGAGCTATGGGGCCAATACGTGCGCCTGACAGTAGAGCTATGGGGCCAATACGTGCGTCTTACAGTAGAGCTATGGGGCCAATACCTGCGCCTGACAGTAGAGCTATGGGGCCAATACCTGCGCCTGACAGTAGAGCTATGGGGCCAATACGTGCGTCTTACAGTAGAGCTATGGGGCCAATACGTGCGCCGTACATTTATGCTTTGGGTCTTACACATGCACGATAGAATTCCGTTGTAAGGCCAAGCTGGCCTCAGGGGCCAAATTAATGCTGGTTTGCAGGACTAATTCGGATTTGCTAGACCAAAATTTTCCCGGGCCCAGATAGTTTTGTAAGTGGTATTTTAATTAAATTAAATTTAATTTAATTAAGTCGTTCTTAAGGATTACATTCAATATTGTGATGGCCATCACGAAGAATGTATATTTATTAATGTATCTAAATTGTAAAATTTATAGTTATGACAGGTTGTAAATAATTAGAAAGCAAGACATATTTCATAAATATTTCCCTGTTGTAGTTTTGATGCTTAAATGACAGTGCACGAATTATATGATAATTATCCTGTAAACTGTAATTAGTTTTGCAGGTACATACAAAACTATCAAAATAAGTGGTCCCTTCGAGTTCGTTATTGTCGTAGTTTACTGTAGTATATTATTGCCAACCTCGTTTTCACGTAATTCAATGTTTTAAAATTCGTTTTGGTCAGAAATCTATCAGATGATCATAGCATGCTGTTATAGAGCTTCATAGCATACTGTTATCTCGTAAAATAATTATATATCAATGCCACCATGTTACGCATATTGATTAGGATAATTATGTCAGCGTCGATGTCGATAACGTGCCTGTCAATCGATCTTATTTACTTTTCAAGAGTTTTCCACTGACCGCAACTTTTGAAGAATTCATCGTTCTAAGCATACTCAGTATCAGTTATAGATAAATCATACTTTCGTTCTTAAACAAACAGTTCACAATGCCTTGGCAGCTCGATTTCCGCCATTTTAACTTTGTGACAGCTGGCTTGGGTCGCAATGAAGTTAAAGCTAAGCAATTGTGCTTTATAAAGTTTATTTAACCTAATGAATTATACAATATACAATAACAATTGTTTATATATATAAACCTCCACTGACCTCGTCCTATTGTTATCTTGTCGAGTTAAATCTCCAAAACGGGGATGTTGTAATGTACCCGGGAATATTAAGGATACTCCAGGCCTGTTTGCTATGTAATGTCTAATAATATCCCGGTTGTTTTATGACTAAAACTTCCGTTCAGATTGTAACATGTAATGAAATGTAAAATCGAGTGACAAATGAGTGTACCACTAGGCTACGGAGGCGCTGATAAATCGCAGTGCCTTTGTCAAGAACCGTATGGTTTTGAGCACATGGAAAGTATGTTTGAAACATAAAAAATGTTAATAAATGCTGTTTTAAGTTTCATTTTTTTCGGTTTATAAGTTAGATAAAACACTTCCCCTGTTTTTTTTTAATGATATTTGAAACTCTTATCCTTGCTATTCGGGGCTTACGCCCCTCGGTTTTAAATATCATAAAAAGCCTCGGACGTGCTTTATCTTACACTTAAATGCAGTATATGTGATCAGATTGGAACGTTTCGTCTACAAAGTGATGAAGGCCTGAGTGCCTTTGACTTGCTTCAAAGCGAGAGCTTGCCTTTATATTCCATGTTTCCCAGTCTGTGATTTGCAGACTTTGGAATAGGTCTCTGTGGACACAAAATGTTCGAACTGGGCGAGGCGCTGCAAGAGGTGTGGACAAGGCTCCCTCGAGTTGTCATTGGGAGATTGACTATTCCAACTGTTAATGTAAGTAGAAGAACACTGCCTTGACATGTATGAAACAGATGAGAGGCGACTGTCCGGAAGCTGCCACCACTCCCATGCCACGCCCTATAAACAAATGTTTGACCAATTGAGGGGGCATGACCCATTGTTGATCAAACGTATATTTTAAGATTACCCACTCTGTCGGGTCTGTCTTGGTTGTTTGCAGCCTTGTAACATGTTCTATTGATTTTCATGTTACACCTGGTCCCTCCTATTCGTTATCCATCAGTCACCACCACCACTCGATACCTCGTTGTATTTCTGTAACCATGCGTCATGTCGAATATCCCCTCCAGCGTTTAAGAGTAAACGTCCCTGATCAGGATTGGGATAACCTGAAAGCGGCGTTAAACCATACTCACTCACTCAATCAATTAGTTTAGGACATGGACTTTATATCCACATGCAACTTCTTCCGTCCTCAAAAGGCCTCATGAAACATTGGACAGTCGTGTTTATACACAACAAATAGGAATATATATATATCACATGTAGAGCTATGAGGTATGTACTAATATACGAGGTAGATCGCAAAGAACAATGAAAAACGAAGCGAGGTTTATTTCACTGTTCTATCATGACGTAATTTCTGGAGATTCGAACATACGCTCGCAACTTGACGTTTTAAATTGAACGAAGTTGTTTTGCGAGAGAAGTGTCTACTGTGTTGTTTCCCTTAGATGTAGCTGAGCAACGTAGATAAATGCAATGGCCGAATGATCGCATCCCAAAGTGGGCGAGATATGACATTCGGTATAGGGACAAATAGGTACAGATAATCGACGTGAAACTTGAAACGTGAAACTCCGACATCGCCGAGATCCAATTTTATTCGGGGAGACATCATTATTTAAATACGGGTAAACAGTTTCAAACCTTGTACATTTGTTTAACATCCTTGAATAGACTATACATAATGCTGATGTCTCATATACGAAATATAACACTGCAGGGGGGATAAACCACTACATTGTACGATAAACAATTTCCACTCGTCGTTTATTTCTTAAGTAGACCATACGCGGTTCCAGATGGAGCCGCTTACCCGTGCACATGCATCCTCATCAGGTACTACGCGTGAGTCGTGGATGGAGTGAGCGAATCTGTTCTGTGCAAGGCTAGCCCCAGGTACTATTATCAAGCCATACCAAGGAGGGATTGCAGATAGTGAGTGTGTTGGGTTTAACATCGCCTTCACCTGTACTCAAGTTCTATCGTGACGTACCAGATTAATGCGGGGGGAATTCCCTAAATGACCCTTGTCGTGGACGTTTACAATATGTATGAGACCCACGAGCACTGTCCTGGAAAACCCCTAGGATACTAATCTGAACGAATAGGGATGCGAACGCAACAAAATTCGGTATTGTTTCCCCAAAAGTTCGATCTTACCGCTCCAAGTAACAGCTTGCCACTTTTGTTTGCCCAGAACTGTACAAATAGGCTAAACTCCACTTGAAACATAAAAAAACATAAGTTCTTCAAAACATGTTAAAATGAATATCTGTGTTTCTTTATCCACCTCTGTTGTCTTTTGTCGGTTTGTCATTTGTTCATCTTTTTTTCAAAATTCAGGTCATTTAACTTATAATACTACACTTTGACCTTGCTTGCTTATACAAAGTCCATGGTCGGTTGTATGATAGTCTCTCAAAAACAGTAAAAGAAAAAACACTTGATCCTTCAGTAAAGACGGATGACAAAAATGACATGATAGCCATATATAAGTGTTAATAAATATATTTCATAAAACAATTTACTAAATAATCATTATATTTAAACACATGAAGTCTATGAGTAAATTATGGATTTGCTTTCTAAAAGCAAAGGATTCATCTCAAGTCACCATGATGTCAGTGAAATGGGATCACATTTGGAATTATCCAAATTAGAAATGTACCAATTGTAGCTGAAGCTGTGGTGCCACTGTTAAAAGGTCTTATGTCCTTCTTAAAGTTTTCATGGTGACAGACCTTGTCAATGGTCTGTTTATGCGTTGAACCACAGTTGTCTGGAAGAAGACCACACTCCAACTCCGTCCTCAAACCAATGACGGCATCCGCACAAGACTTGTGGTTCTTTTTGCTCCAGGCTTCCAGATCACAGCTGACGTGCTCCAGACGGACGTCACAGAATCTGTTGAAGAACTGGTCCTCTTTGAGGTTCTGTTGTTCTGCCGTCATCATCAACTCCATGGTCTTCTGGTTCATTGTCTGCTGACACGACACAACAGCTTCTGTGGGTTCCGCGAAACAGTCGATGCCGTTGAGGTACACTTCAGGGTGAACGCACAGAACTCCAACACCTTTGTCCATAGACTCAATGTCAAGGCCGATGGCGCGGAGAATCATGGGAGATTCAGGACAATCGTCTCTCTTCTGTTTCATGCATGTCAAGAGAGAGTCTTTGTTCTTACAGAAAGTGTCAGCCTGATCCGCTGTGGTCCCGATAATGGCGCCGCGGCCCATGGTGGAGTTGGAGAGGAAGAGGGTGGGGTCAAGGTTGGCGTCAACATAACACTGACGTAGATCCTCCGTGAGTGTACGGCGACATGGGTGTGCGCACATCTCATCCAGAGATCCGAAGAGGGAACGGAACTGTCTGTCGATGAGGGGTCTCTGATCCTGTTGTGTTTGAGTTGCTGCACACGAAGTAGAGTTGATCAATGTCCTCATGAACTCCACACCGCACTGAAGCAACGCCTCCTGCTTGCTACAAGCATCTTGTCTGAACGTGTCGGGACTGGCGGGAGCTTGTCCGTTTGTTCCGTTTGACAATAAGTATAAAAAGTTATTAAAGTTCATCTGACTATTTTGAACACATGTGTTGAGGTTTTGAACAAAGTTATTTTGACACGGGGTCATTCCTTGTTGACTTTGAGCCGTTGTCATGGAAACAAGAACCATGGCAACACAACAAGACAATGTTTTTCCAAACATGCTGATGTACCGATTGAGAAATGTGAAAAACAAGTGAAGTCCCGGGTACTTTATATACTTGAACTCGAATATTTGTTATTACGAGGGTGTGACTCTTCCTCCAATCAAGGGGCAGGAGACAGATTATGTCACAATGGATGCTGACATTCTATTGATAAAGGTAACATATGAGTTACTGAATTTATCACAATCACTTCCTTAACTGAATGTGAGATTGTAAAGGGCCGTGTGAACTTCCCTGATTGTTACGTCACACTAGGTTGGCCGCGACTGCCCCGGGGATAATGAGATATTAAAACACCGGCCAATCATTGTTTGATCTACTAAATCATTACGCTTTAATGATAAACGTATCATGACAGACTAAAAGTCACCAACAAAAGAATATGCACCAAACAGGAGAAACAGCAGAACCGCAGTTGTGTCAATTAATAAGAAACAAACTTTATTGCAACGTGTATATTAATATAAACGTTCGAAAATATATATTTGTAACTAAAACATATTTCTTTAAAGTGTTACCTGTTCGGAAATGAAACCTAGAAACAATATAAACACCCTTTTAGAAACATCTAATCTAAACAGGTCATGGTACCTCCCAACTTAAAGATACGTGTTAGAATTTCTCTTCACCAACCCATGCTTGTCGTAAGAGTCGGAAAACGGATCGTGCGATCAATGTGTGGTTAATGCATGTCGTCGCATTCGCATTACGTACGCCGATGCTCATGATATCAATCAGTGGTTTGCCTGGTCCAGTACCGCACTACATACCCACAAAATCACCTATTCTACGTGTTTAAGGCCCTAAAATGTTTAGAATGGTGTTTAACAATCGTAATGTTTGTTGGACTCAAAGTTGTTCACTAGTTAGTCAGGAGAGATATGTTGACCATCATTGTTCACATAAACACATTTCAATAATATCCTTATATTCACAAACGTATATTCACATCAACTACTTCAATATCATCTGAATAGTGAATAGGTAATTTTGCTTTTATAAATACAGCAGCATGCGAGAGTCAATGATTTTCAAAAATGTACTTATTTGAACTGAAGTGTTAAGGCACAGCAATTCGATCTGCAGGGTTGCGTCCCTTGGGCACGCCATCAACCTATGATTCAAGTAGGAATCCCGGTTCGCCCCCATTATGTTTCCTGGTTTGTCAGCACCATACCCCTGCTCTTGGGTTTCACCAAAGTGAGACTTATGTCACTTCGGGTTTTCCTCCCACATTAATCTGACACACGGTGATATAACTGGAATACGGCGTTAAGCCAAACTAACTCACTCAATTTAACTTAAAGGCCCTTAGTCTTCACGTTGTCCTGATGAAATGCATCTATTTTATAGAGAAACTATACCAGATAAGTTCGTTGAAATTCAAGACGATCTAAATACTTCGAACATATTTTTCGATTTTAATGTTCATATATTGAAACACAATTCTAAGAATATTCACGAAATAAACATTTTTGGGCCACTAGTGGGACAAGGAACATGCTTAGATTTATGTTTGGAATCTGAACACACTTTCCTCAGTGTTGCGGTCGTCCCAACAAGGTCCGGTGTCGGCAGATTCCACTGTCTGCATTTATACAAATTAACATACAAATTCATTGAGATTGAAGTACATTTCTTCAATGGTAATTTCGACGGACACATAGTATTGTGTGTATGCAGGCCTTCTCTTTATGACTTGTTTGGATAAAGTTGATAAGTATGGAGTGTCCTTGTATGAATACAACTAAATGAAAAGTTCACTTCAACTCAAGTTTCAACAACAGTAAACACAATGTAGATTTGTTCATAACTAAGTACATCGTATATTGTTTATACCATTATGGTATCTGTTGTGTATGTAATTAGGTATCCCTGTAGAAGCAAATGTTTTTGGTAACACACCCACTGATACGAATGCTTTGCAAGAGATAAAACATTAATATTGTGTGAACTCCAACGCTGTATGCAATGCGTTCCACTGAAGCCGGCATCACACAAGGACCAGTTATGTGTACTTATCGAGACAATTACAGAGTATGACAGTAAATGTATATAGAAATGAAGTCAGCATACTGGATGAACAATTTTATTCTCCTATTTTATTCAATTTCAACCTGGCATCACTACTGTTCCGCTGCTTCAAGGTCAGTTCCCAAATACACATCTTAATATGTACAGTACGAAAATGCATCAAGACAATTTCTCTCCACAGGTTAAAGTGTTACACACTTAACTAGGACCTGTTGACAAGAAGCATGATGACAGCCTGCGAGTCTGTGACCTTAACCTTTACTGTTATGTTTCCATAGTTCCTGTCAATCCACTGTCCATCTACTTTGAATATGTGCAGATTGTAGTTGTAAAAATATACTTGAGGACACTGCATGACGACAAATAAGTATAACAGCCTGCAGCATACACATCAATATAATCTGTTGATTTAACCAAGTCTTTGAATAATCGGGTGGTATAATGGTCAATCAATTAAGGGTGTGTAAAACATGTGACGTGTAACCACACCGACCGGAGGACCCCGGGGCAGTCGCGGCCACCCCTGTATGACGTAACATCGAGGGAAGATCACACGACGCTTCACAATCTCAGATTCAGTTGAGGAAGTGAATCAAGGACGCATAATTTACGTGATGTCATACCCCGTTCTGATTGGAGGAAGAGTCATGACCTCGAAATAACAATGATTCAAGTATAAATAGTACACAGAAGACTGTCAACAATCAGTTGTTTTAGACATTCCTCAACCAGTACATCAACATGTTTGGGAAGACAGTGTCAGGTTGTATTGCCATGGTTCTTGTTTCCATGGCAACAGCTCAAAGTCAACAAGGAATGACCCCGTGTCAAAATAACTTTGTTCAAAACCTCAACACCTGTGTTCAAAAGAGTCAGATGGCCTTCAATAACTTCTTATACTTGTTGACAAACGGGACAAACGGACAAGCGCCCGACAGTCCCGACACGTTCAGACAAGATGCTTGTAGCAAGCAGGAGGCGTTGCTTCAGTGCGGTGTGGAGTTCATGAGGACATTGATCAACTCTACGATGTGTGCCCCGAGCCAAACACAACAGGATCAGAGACCCCTCATCGACAGACAGTTCCGTTCCCTCTTCGGATCTCTGGATGAATTGTGCGCACACCCATGTCGCCGTACACTCACAGAGTATCTACGTCAGTGTTATGTTGACGCCAACCTTGACCCCACCCTCTTCCTCTCCAACTCCACCATGGGCCGCGGCGCCATCATCGGGACCACAGCGGATCAGGCTGACACTTATTGCAAGAACAAAGACTCTCTCGTGACATGCATGAAACAGAAGAGAGACGACTGTCCTGAATCTCCCATGATTCTCCGCGCCATCGGCCTTGACATTGAGTCTATGGACAAAGGTGTTGGAGTTCTGTGCGCTCACCCTGAAGTGTACCTCAACGGCATCGACTGTTTTGCGGAACCCACAGAAGCTGTTGTGTCGTGTCAGCAGACAATGAACCAGAAGACCATGGAGTTGATGATGACGGCAGAACAACAGAACCTCAAAGAGGACCAGTTCTTCAACAGATTCTGTGACGTCCGTCTGGAGCACGTCAGCTGTGATCTGGAAGCCTGGAGCAAAAAGAACCACATGTCTTGTGCGGATGCCGTCATTGGTTTGAGGACGGAGTTGGAGTGTGGTCTTCTTCCAGACAACTGTGGTGCTACACACAAACAGACCATTGACAAGGTCTGTCACCATGAAAACTTTAAGAAGGACATGAGACCTTTTAACAGTGCCACCACATTTTCAATTGGGACAATGTCATGTTTTATCTTACTCTCTGTTCTCACTTACTCTTTAAACTTCATACACATCTAGAAATTGTATGCTTGGACTATAATTATTTATCTGACGCATTTAGCTGTTTTATATAATATATATATTTCCCACCTTCTCATGTATTCCCATTGTTTTGAATACTTGCCGCCAGGCAATGTATTGATATGTATCGGTATATGCGATTTTTCAAGTAAAGCAATATTTTATAATAGTTAACTTTACTTTCCTTCTTTAAACGACATTTGATTGTCCACAGGCGTGGGATCGTCAAGTCAAGTCAAGTCGTCTCAGGCAGGCTATAGGCGGCCAATCTTAGACTCGTACAATTTATTAATCAGTTAGTGGAGATTACTATCCATCTTTCAAAGAAATTTACTAAGGCAATGGTGTATTTACTAGACTTGTAGTAAGTTTCACTACACTTTTGTAAATGCTCGTTTCTTGGTCATTTTGCGCTCTCTGTTGACAGCTGTTTAAATACTATTTGCAAAAAACAAGCAAATAACAATGCATAAACAATACTTGTGAAAGATAACATATACTAATTAACAGTGGCAATAATTTTAAAGCTGAACCGTTCGGATCCGATGTTTTACCGTTGACATGGTCAGTTTAACCACTAGCCTCGGAGCGCCGAAAAGGTCCTAAGTATTTAAACCATGGTTAACATTCATTCAGTGAACCCTAGCATCTAAATGTTCCAAAAGTCATGGTTTTGATAACCTTATTTAAAAACGTAATCACACCCGTGAAGACCCGTGTTAGAATAGGTCTTCAGCAACCCATGCTTGCCTTAAAATGCGACTGTACTTGTCGGAAGAGGCGACTTACGGGATCAGGCGGTCAGGCTCGCTGAATCAGTTGATCCATGTCATCGTATACCAATTGCGCGGATCGATGCTCATGATGTCAATCACAGGATTGTATGGTCCAGTCTTGATTATTGACAGACCGCCGTCATATAGCCGGAATATTGCTAAGTGCGGCGTTAACAACAAACAAGCAAACCTATATTCAAGAACCATATGGGGCGGTGGGGTAGCCTAGTAGTTAAAACGTTCGCTCGTCATGCCGAAGACCTACATCGATCCACATCGATTCCCAACAATGTGTGAAGCCCATTCCCGTGATAGTGCTAAAGGCGGCGTAAAACAATATCCACTCACCCATTTAGGAATTCTACACTCATCTGTCAGAACACTGTGTGAGTAGGCCATGCGTGACGCACGTGAAATGTGTTCCCCGAATATTTGCACGTGCACCTCGCTTTGTGGCCACTCGGGTGTCCCGGGGAAAGTGTACAATTCATACAGAACCAATCTGAGCATATTTGTCATTTACCTAAACATTCCTTGCCCTTGTTGACTGACTTATGAGCAAATATACCACTGATCAGGATAAGAGAAATTTCTTTTCTATCGGTTCCTGGAAATTGTTCTGTCATCAAGTTGTATGATAAGAAGTTCCGTCATTGCCAAGTGGTGTTTAACTGACAATTCAATCAGTTAATGCCCGTTGGAAGACAAAGAAGCCATGGTTTAAGTTTAGTTACACAATACGGCAAACAGCAATTGGCTGCCGCGTGCAGTCTTCCAAGCACTATAGAAATTCGCTGTCTACTAACATTCTGACCGCTGTTACTAATTAAGTTAGTAGAATTCACTTGACTTTATTCTCAGTGTCGTGGGTTTAACCAATTAAAGCGATGGACGTCTGATGTGTTAGGCCTGCATCGCTTCATTAATTTCTCCCGTTAGTTGATACGCCAAGAAAATAAATGGAATATTGCCCAAAACGGCTGAAGTCACTCTGGAACATAAGAAACAAAATTCCCCAATTTGACTGGTATATATGTACCCGTATTTTTTTCAGGTGAGCAATTGACTTGCCTTTGCATGTGTTTGTGACGGATGCAACAGGTGGGGCAACATACGCTCACTTTTCGCGAACACCTTGTATCATCACTATTTAATAGTGATTAATACTTGCTCGTGATATTGTCGGAATCGTACAATCGATTCTTTTTGTGGCAGAAATGTCTTATGAATATGGAAAGGGTTTTGTCGCTTTTATTTATTTGAATATTATGTGTTAGTTGTTTGTAAGACACCTAAAAAATGCATTTTCAATATATATACGTGCATCTCGGAAACGGTCATAAATTACCTACCGAGTACCGGAAGCGTATGTACACTCAATGTTATTACAGACAGACATTATCTGGAGACATAACGGTGTTTGTATGGATATATAGTATGTATTGAATACATATGTACAGATACCTTTGGCATGATACATAAAGCTTACTGCAGTAGCTACAGGCATTCATTCTGTAGTCAGATATTTCAAAGAAACAGATGATTATAAGAGAATAGCCTTATCACATAAACATGATAGAAGAGAGCAGAGCCATGCGAGGGTTGATTGAACCTCACATAAAAAGACTTCACCTAAAGACAAAAAAAATTAATGACTTTTTCAACATAATCACCTTCCACATTGATACACTTTTGCCAACGATGTTGAAGAGTTTCGTTGAAGTCCTGGTCTTGGCTGTCCAAAAAGGTCTCCACATCTGCTATGACGTCATCGTTCGAGTCAAAATGGGTTAGGGATAGAGCTTTATTTCGTGTTTGGGACATATATGGTTAGCCAGATCGAGTGCTGAAAGAGTTCAAACACACACTCGTTGTCTTCGTGGTCTTCAAGGATGGGGTCGTCTTCAAAGCGCTCACTACCGCGCTAAAACTCCGCCGCCCACCTCTTTTCGGATGCATTGGAAGGGACACCCTTTCCTAGTTTTGTATTCATATCTGCTTTGACGGCTTTTTGGTGTTTGTTTCTGTAAAGACTTGATCACTACACGCTCCTCAACTTTGCCCCTTTTCCAAATTATCCTGCATATTTTACTCATTAGCTCATTTGACTCAAGTTTTTTTTATGGTTATACCTCTGTGACACATCATCCCATTTCACTATAACGCAATACCTTCAATATGAGGTGAGGTGAAATGGTGTTTAACGTCGCGTTCAAGATTATTGCACTTATATTGAGACGTGCATGTCTGTCAGTGTGTGTGCTTGTACTAGTCCGGACCAATGCTGATTTTATAGTGCTAGCCCACGGAGATACCATGCCGCAATTTACCATAAATACCCCACTCAGGTACAGTATATTGACTCCGAACCGACACGTCCTTGTATTAGCCCCTTAATGCCGAGCACCAGGCAGGATAGGAACAAGTACCATCTAGACCACGGATGCGGTCGTGAGGCTCCGAATTTATCAATCAACCCTTGTTATCCATCTGTTTGAAGCTGATGCAGGAAGGTTCTAGCAACGATTTGTGACTATGGATGAAACCCGGGTTCCCCAATTTAAGCAAACAGCAATTAAAACAGTGGACAGTTGACATAATTCCCCACCAAAAAGGCAAAGGTTGTCCTTCCAAATTGGAAGGTTATGGCCTCATCATAGTGGACTATCATCCAAAAGGACAGACAATAATGGGGTGTATAATGCTGCACTTTTGAGGCATTGGTGGGATGAAATAAAGGCTATGAGACGTGGTGGGAAGTTGAGAAAAGGTGTGCTCTGTTATCAGGACAATGCGTACACCATCAGGACACAAGTCAGTCATTGCTGCAGTTTACGAGTGTGACTTTGTATTCCTTCAGCACCCACCTTATTCTCCCTATCTGGCTCTGTCAGACCTCCATCTGTACCCATACATGTCGGAGCCCATTTTGACTCGAACGATGACGTCATAGCAGCTGTGGAGAACATTTAGGCAAGCAAAGAAAAAAAAGAACTACAACATCGTAGGTAAACGTGTAACAATGTGGAAGTTGGTTACGTTGAAAAAATATTCAGAAACTCCTTGAACCAGGACAGATGTTTAAGATATCTTTAATCCAGGTGTTCGGAGTTTCTTGACCCTAGTAGTATAGGTAATGATGGTTCTGCCGCAACTCCACTGGAGCAGGATTCATATACCTATACTGCTACTACAGGAGGAATTTTTTATGCCAAAATGATGATGCGATTCAACGATAGTCATAAGATTAAGTTAAATTAGCTCTAGGTGGAGTCAATGATATAAATTTTTATAGGTAATGATGGTTCTGGACCACTACCAATACCTGGGGCCAATCATTGCTTTAGATGAGTCTAAATGGTAATAAAAATATTCTTTATTATTTTTATCGATAAAGCGATATTCAACATTTTTATTAAGTTCTTCGTTCATTTTACTAGGAGACCAGACTATATAACTACACTCTTTTTGTAAATTGATAAGAAACAATTGATAACCGTATTTGGTTGGTTTGACATCACTGATATAATAAAAACCTTGTGGTAATTCTTTCCATTGAATAGCTTTCTCCATTATTATATATTTATGTTAGCATTTGTCTAAATGTAATCACACGATAGTAAACAATCTATTTTTAATCTCCAACCAGTTCTTTGGTTTTGGCACGGAATAATTGACGCGCTTGTTGCCTCCCCTCTTCTATGAACTTTTTTTTCTCGTCTTCGCTAATACCACTGGTCTTACGAGATTTTGATCGAATCTCCTGCTTCATTTTATTGTATTTGTTGAGCTCCGACAGCACTAAACGAAACTCATCCTCGGATATCTTACAATCGGCCATTGCTGTCGAAATATGATCCTCAATGCTGTTCAACTTTGCTTCGGCGAGTATCCGAATACTATCGTGTTTTAATGCTTTCTTTTGTAACCTACGAGAAATGAATTTTATCGCTATTCCTGCCAGTCCCGAGACTCCAGCGGTTATTTCCATGCCGAGCACGATAGGCGCGGCGATTATAGTTGATAGTAAACCGATACCCGCTACACCGAGTCCCATGCCAGATACTACAAGAGCGGTGTGAACTCCGTCCAGAGCATTCACGGCTCTGCGATACTTTTTATACAATCCAAGTCTCAACTCCCTCTCCTTCCCTATTCGATGTTTTATGTCGCTTATTTGATGTAATCGAAATCCATCAACAGTTTCCATCTTTTCAAATGCTTCATTGAGCGCCGGATATAAACTCATAGTGTATATAACGATCATATAATAGTCTTTAATTGGTCTTGCTTAAATGTTTTGAGACTATACATCAACCTTATCAAATGTATATTATACGGCAAGAATATCTTAGAAAGAGAAATACTACCACTTTTAATAATTTGGACCCCCTCTAGGGTTGCAACGGGCGATGCTCCGATATGAATAATACTGCAACGTTGACGCTCGTGATTCTTGAACCATTTAATCGATAGACCTGGTAATATTTCGAAGGCATCTACCGGTACATCTCCGAACAAGACTTCAATAATAAGCGTAGAAATATTAGGTATTGCACTCAGGTTAACTTTAATATCTTCGAATTCAGTAACCAAATTTAAACTAATGTTTTTTAAGGACGGACGACTATATATCATATGACCTGGGTCATCTGGCAGGGGAGTGACCAACACACTTTTTCGTTTTGACGGGATATAAGCCGCGAGTACGATGCCACTATTTATTATCTTAGTTAAATTATGTACCTTACCCATCATCACATAAGGTGGGGTAATGACGATATTCAGTAGCCACTCGATGTTTGCTTCGATCATAGCCCATTTATTATCGTCGTTGCGAGTAATATTGTACGAAGTGTTTTTAATGAGTCTACTAACATCGACATCGCTTAAATCTCCTAGATTACCCGTGAATGTGACTTCTTTCCGCTTGTATACATTATCGTGTAAGTGTAAAGCGTATAACTTACCATTGTAACCGGGTTTATCAAATCCTTCTGTGTCTCCGAGATCGGAAAGCGCAATTGTATTACATTGTCTTACTGTTCCAGGACCTGATGCATCAACCATTATTTTTAATATGGAGTGTTACACTTAAGTATCCTATATGTACTGGTTGGTGTTTTACATCTAATACAGAAATTTTGAGGTCTGAAATAATACCACGCTTCAATTTTTTATATTGTAATGTCGAGAATGATTCCATTCTACCGCTATTGTATTTTTCATTTTTCACTGGAACACTTCTGAGCAGAGTTGAAGGACTTTCTTGTTGAATATTATCTGTCGTGCTTATTTGATCAAGATGGATGCACAACTCTTTATAGGGAACTAAATCGGGCAATGTATTTCCATGTTGTGTTTCGTTAGAACTTATAATTTTAAGCTCAAATCCAAGTGTAATTCCTAAGTATGGGATAAGAATTACACCATTTTCTCCAGTGTCGATTTTCAGCATCCCATTCGATTCATTTTGTGAGAGACTAATTCCATTAGGCTTAAAAATTTCATCATTGAGTGAGCATACGCTGTAATACCCATCAGGTATAGTAATGTATTTGTCAGGAGCATCTTCATCTAATATATGTATCCTATTATTAATTTTCGCAGCACTTATATTGGTCTACAGTGGGTAATACGTTACATCGCATAGAGCGACTTCGAGTTGTCCATCCGAGTTATCGATAGTACGAAGCAGTTGAATAGACTGACCATTTGTTATTCCAGGTAGTGTAACATACATATCAAATATACAATGATACTATATCATAACTTAAATATGGAATTAACCATTATTTTTAATATGGAGTGTTACACTTAAGTATCCTATATGTACTGGTTGGTGTTTTACATCTAATACAGAAATTTTAAGGTCTGAAATAATACCCCGCTTCAATGTTTTATATTGTAATAACGAGAAAGATTCCGTTCTACCACTATTATATTTTTCATTTTTCACTGGAACACTTCTGAGAAGAGTTGAAGGACTTTCTTGTTGAATATTATCCGTCGTGCTTATTTGATCAAGATGAATGAACAACTCTTTATAGGGAACTAAATCGGATAATGTACTAGGTAAAAACATTCTTACGTCGGGAGATAATGTTGTTTCTCTTCCCAATCCAAGTGTGTATGCTAAGTTCTCACCAATAAGTATTTTTTCGTTTCCATTGATGATTTTCATTGTCCAATTCGACTCATTTTGTGTGATACTAAATTTAATAGTATTTAAAAATGAAAATTCCATATCAGCCTTAAAATAATCATTGAGTGAGCTTATGCTGTAATACCCATCAGGTATAGTAAAATTTCTATTAATTCTATTTTGGTCATCTAATATCCATATCTTATTATTACCTCTCATAGCACTTATATTGGTCCACCGTTGGTAATACGTTACATCACATAGAGCGACTTCGAGTTGTCCATCCGAGTTATCGATAGTATGAAGCAGTTCAATAGACTGACCATTTGTTATTCCAGGTAGTGTAACATACATATTAAATATACAATGATACTATATCATAACTTAAATATGAAATCGAGATACATTACTAATCAATCGATTATAGTAACTGCCTCTGGTGCTGAATTTTTCGTTAAATTCCCAGATATCTTTGAAAAGTACAGGGTCACGGCAACTAGCGATAAAATGGTGCACGATTGGTTTCACAATCCGATGCAATTTTGGCAGAATCAGTTAAACTTTGCCATATGGTGTGCCACAACGGGATGTGGCGTATCTGTTAATGCCCCAGGATTTATGCTAAATAAGTCTGTTTTATTATTTCATGTGTATTATCAGATTAGACGTATACTTAAAGAAATTAGTGCTCCATTACCGCAGGATCGAGCGTGGAATTCCACAAATAATAATTATGATAGGTC
The DNA here is from genome assembly GCF_023055435.1 of Haliotis rufescens. Lineage (NCBI taxonomy): Eukaryota > Metazoa > Mollusca > Gastropoda > Lepetellida > Haliotidae > Haliotis > Haliotis rufescens. Next base: position 22,869,452 of record NW_025963802.1, read on the forward strand.
CGCGTATGAGCGTATTTGTAATGAATTTAATATTTCTACGAGTAAAGATTGGCGCATTAAAGGAGCAAACCATGGTCTAGGTGTTCCTTACACAGGGGAAATAACCGTCAAAGAAGAAAGCGATGATTTATTTAAAGAAGTTAACAAAGGTCCATTTAATGCGTTTAAGTTGTTGCATACCAGCAAACTTTACATAAGAATGTATGATTATTTTCGAAAAACTCATCATTGGTATAAAGACTGGGAACTTTCGAGTAACGATTGGAGAGGGGATATTATGAGTTTTAAGAGTGGTTTAATTTATATTGTTACAAAATTTATACAAATGAACGATACCGCAAACGCTTGGAATGAATTTCTTAATGATAAAACGGAAAATAATTTTACTAACCCAGGATTTGTAAGATTTAATGAATCGATAAGAACTTATGTATGGGCAATTCTCGGTGCACAATCGCAAACACGAACATCCATTATCGGTTCTGGGACGGCGCTCGATGCACAAAAACAGTTTGTCGCAAACGTGGAGGACGCCATTAATTCACCAGTTGACATACCATCGTCTATAAAGCGTTTTCAAGATGCATTACAGTACGCTCAATCCAAAGTGGACTTCGTTTATGCGCCGGGACTATACATGTCTCCGAGTAATATGGAACTTAAGATCGGTCAAGTGATAGGCTATAATAATAAAATTGTTATCGCTACCGATCAACAAAAACCAGGTATAAATTCAGATATTAACGTCGAATTAATAACGCAAACGATCACGGGCGAAAAGGGAATAGTCAAGCCACAAACACCAACTATCGATCAACCATCTACTAATGCTCAAGTACCACCGCATATTGAGGCTAAAAATCAACAACATATCGATGAAAAAACAGCGCTTGTAGTGGGTGGAGTCTCGGTTGGCTTACTCATGATTTGGTGGTTAAATAGTTCTTAGCGAATACGTACAACAGCCCTGCAATTGCTACGATCAGCCCCCACAAGTTTTGACTAAGCCAAGTGGTGGTCTTAGCTAATAAATTCAATAGCCAGGAAACAACACTCCCTATTATACCGGGAAGTGCGGCCGCGGCTTTCTCAGCGAGCTTTCCCAGTGCTGAACCTAATGCTTTTAAATGCTTTTTTATCCACTCTTTTATACCATTTTTATCGTTAGGCGGTGATCCGCCACCAGTACTACCACCTGTTAACGAGAGAGTCAAAGTCGATATAATAAATCCCAACGCGGTTAAAATACTGGCAATGGTTATTCCCTGTTCTCTGAACAATGTTTTAATTTTATCGGCCAGTGTAGTATCATCGTTGAGGACTTGATCGATAGTTTCTCGAATACGACTGATTTGCGAACGAAGTGCCTTTCTATTACTGGAAGCAGCTTCGAGGCGGGCCGATCTTTCGTCTTCTAAGTTACGTAATCTTTCTGCTACGCGGCGTCTACTGAACTCATCACCCGCCTGTTCGAGTTTTGTTTTCTCTTTAGCTATATGCTTGTCGATTTCGGATATCTTGGCTATATTATTGATGAGTTCTCCCCACATTGTTCGCATTGCCTTGTCAAGACCTCGTAATTCCCTAATACTGAACTCTGAATATGGTGATACACTGACCGTGGAATTATCGTAATAGGTATCTAAGATTTCTCCGAGTCCGTTCGAGGCCACGTTAGAGGCTTCTTCCAAATCATCTGTATTACCGAGTTCAGTACGCACGGTTCGAAGAACCTTAGTAGTCTTCGCGGGAAGTTTTGCTCGTCCGTATTCTACAAAACCTAATTTATCACGAACAAACTCGCGGCTATGTTTACCAGCTATAGTAGACAAGGCTAGGGGCTTACGAGTACTATAATGCATAAGATCAATATGCGGAGAGTCACGCAGTCGCAATATTCCTTTACTATCTAGCATAAACTTTGAATACTCACGACCTATTGGGATAACATAATTTTTATCATCTTTTAATGCATCGTAATAATCATTGACGGTTGATTGTAAAATTTCATCGTTAAGATTCGTGCCACCAAAGTTGGTTTCATCAGTACCCTCTTCGTTTGGGTTATCAAAGTCATCAAATGTACTTAGATCTAATTCATTATGTTCAAAATTAGCCATTTTTATATTAAACATAGGGTACATAATTTCAATATAAACAATGTCTTCGCAATACGGACGCAAGTTAAACCCACAACGTAGACTTCGAGATCCATTAGGGGTCAAAGCAATTCGTCAGTCTGTAACTATAACTAATAACCCTAGTACCATCGATCAGAATCAAACGCTTCTGGTTCGCTTTCCTAATCTCGGCGCACACGATGTGTTAGTTCCGGGAACTGTCCGACTAGCGTTTACGATTAGTTTGACTTCTACAGACGTTAACAGGGAGCCCGTTCAGAACATAGGTCGTGCTATCGTCAAGAAAATCGCCATTAAAATTAGCGGTAATGAGGTTTTGAGTATCGACGATAGTGATGTATACTATTGCTACATGGATCTCTGGAGAACGGATAAAGAGCGGGAAAACTTACAGTACTAAGGTATTTGTAATAAGAACACATTGAGACTGCGCGTGGGTGCTGAAAATGGTGTTGATACCAACGAAAAAGATAAGGCCGTTGCCGACGCATTAGGTAACAGATTCTATGTTCCCTTAGACTTTGAATTACTAGATTCCCACATGCCCTTTTATCAAGCATCCCTAGGCGATAGGTTAGAATACGAACTCACTTTTAATGACTACGGTAGAGTAATCAGATCTGCTAATGATGATGCTAGCTATTCAATTGACAATATCTCGCTGGAGTACGATATGATAACGGATCCCGAATTAGCCAGACAAATTCGTAACCAGTATTCGGGAAGTTTAGCCATTTTGTACGATCGCGTGCTGCGACACCGAAAGATCACGAGGGACAAAAAAGATACGATGTGGAATATCAATCTAAACGTCCGCACGAGGTCGTTGAAGGGTATTTTAATGTTGTTCGAGGACCCCTCCGATGCGTTTAAAAGAAATACCGAGAAGTTTTACAATCCCAAGATTACAAAAGTAGAATTGACTATCGAGGGCGTTCCTAATCAACTATATAGCCAAGGAATGCTAGCGTATCACCAGTGGGATGAGATTAAAAAACTTCCTTCTATAAAACGTTCTCCGGAAGTTATCGCGGTCGTGAAAGATCTGTCTCTCGGGAGTGTATCGATGGGTGAATACCTCACCACGAAATACGCGCTATGGCCTGACATGCGAACAACGGACGATGACCAACTACACGGCAGTGGGAGGAGAATAGAAAATGCTAGCGAGGGTGCCACCATACAGATAACGAAGCTCCAGGAATATAAACATATATTTGTACGTGATTATGGATGCGCAACTTAATATACAGAATGGGAGATTCGTGCAAGCAATCTATTGATAATCTTTTACCTAAAGATCCGCACTGCGCTATCATATGCGGGCAAACGGGCTGCAGAAAAACAGCTTTTATTCTAGATATTTTAGAAAGTCATTATCGGGACGTTTTCGATCATATCATTATTCTGTGCCCGACTATAAGCGTTAATAAAACCTACCTATCGAGAGATTGGGTAATGAATGACGACGGGGTACACAGAGTTGATCCGGGCGATCGTTTACAAGACTGCCTCCGAGTATGTCACGAAAGATACAAAGGAGAATCAACCCTTTTCGTAATAGACGACTGCAGCGCGAGTAAAGAACTCACAAAAAAGAAAGATATGCTTTCCTATTTAGCATTCTCCGGACGGCATACTCAACATAGCGTTTGGGTACTTACTCAAAAATACAACTCTGTCCTGAAAGATCTCAGAGAGCAGACCAAATGGGTAGCGCTTTTTCATTGCAAAGATCGAGATTCATTCGAGGAATGTTTACGCGAAAATGATGTCATTTATACCAAGGGGGAACGAGATAAAGTCAGAAAAGTGTTAGCGGCAACGAAGCACTGTAAACTCGTATTAAAAACCGATCAACCAGCTGCTTATGCAATTGCTTAGCAAATTGTAGCAAAATTATAGCAAAATTATAGCAAAAATGTAGCAAAATGTAGCAAAATTGAACATTAGCGGTTAATATTACATAAAAATGTGGTTCGAAATCCTCATTCTTTCACAACAGTTCATTATTACGGGATGTATTGGATATGTCATATTATATTATGTTAGACTTAAATATCTCCTTAGGTATTACATTATGGAATGCGACGAACTCATCGAACAAATGCTCAAAGAATCTGATGCAGATCAAAATGTTACAGATAAATCTTTAGATAAACATAGAGAAAGACTTGCCGCTTTGGTAGCCGGTGGAAAATGTTCCCAATATTTGGGAGAAAATTATACCATCGAAAAAATTGATAACATGACCGACGAAGAGATTAAAAAACTGTACGCTCGTTACGAGTCTAGACTGGGAGCTACCATGACTAAAACGATAGGGTCTTCTATATTACAACTGTACACAGCCGTAGCTAGTACGTTTCTCCCCATCCCGGCAGAACATCGCCTGTATTTATGCGAATCTCTCGAGAAAGACCCATTCATCGAACATGCTATAAGCGCAGTGAGCTGTGAGTTTTATCATAGATACGGAATGTTCTTAGCTCCGTTCACCACAGCTTTAATAACGGCTAGGTATTGTCAATTTAAACATACGTGCCCACTTAATAATATAAATGGAGACACAGGTGACACCACAGATTGTGAACGAGGAACCACAGATTGTGGAAACGCAACAACAGATTGCAGAACAACAAGTGAATGAGGAACCACCACCAGTGAATAAGGAAACAAAAAAACAACCCAGAGTGACAAAGAATCCTTTGAAAATAGCCGCAGGAAGAAAGGGAGGGCTGGCGAGGAAAGCGAAATTAATAAATAATTCAAATCCGATTAAAACATGGGCACTAGTAGGAGTTGCTGGTATAGCGGCTGTATGGTTCTTTTATAAGTCCGGAGAAGAGAAAACGTCACCCCCGCCGCAACAACAAGTTCAATTAGAGGTTAGTCCTCATATAATGCTATAAGAAGCATGACTACTCCAGCTACAGACGGTAAAATGTTGGTAAACGCGACGTATCATTCAGCGGTGGTCACCGGCTTGGCCATTGGCTATGCCCGTATGGCTAAAATGATTACTAAAGCCACACCTCCCAAGCTAGATTTTAATGGATATGACATACCAATGATGATTCTGGATATTGGATTAGCTATGGCAACGAAGGATATGCTCATCAAACAAGGACTTATCCCGGAAGACATAATGAAGTAATTAAACATTTGAATATTTATATTCATATAAATATGGCAACAATTGCGATGATGGTCGGTGGAGCTGTTGTTAATGCTCTAGCTTTTTCGGGGAGTAATTATTTATTTTCCAGTATGAGGGGATCAAACGCTAAAGAAGTTGAAGAGGAGCGTAAACGACATAACGAAGCTTTAGAACAATACCAAGCAGCCCAGTTACAATATACACAACAGAGAATGAAGAGATTAGACTTTATTCATGAACAACTGATTAAGGAAGGACATTCAATTCAAACGTTTAAGGATGTCGAATCTGCCATGCACGAATACTTCCTCGTTTATGGGAAAAAACTAGACCCAATACCAAGACCAACAATGAGTCAGTTTTATACACCGTCAGAGGAACAAAAGAACCGAGAGATCACATTTATCATGTTGGGATTGACTTCTGTATTGATTTTCAGCTATACCATGCATAAGTCGGAGTGACTGCTGTGGATATGCAGAATCAATATCTCGCAGTGTAGCTGTGATTTGCATTTAGACAAATGATATGATAGATGTATATACCATGAATAACTGCAAGTTTACACTCATGGGAAAGACTACCCTTTGTAACCGGCGCTGTGTTGATTTTTTTTACTGCGGGATACACAACTATTACATCAGGCGCGGAAACATTAACTATAAGTGTTCTGCATGCGGGATAGGGGTCAAAGGTCGTTATTGTTTATGCAAGGAACACGGTGCTGATAGGGTCAGGAACCAGATTATTTATGCTAGGAAGAGAGATTACATCAATGAGAGGAATAGGTTGGGGAGAATATGTATTTAGATATATGAAAACAACCAATTAGACATTTGTCTCATTTTGCATATACCATTCAACCACAATGGTTTTTGTCAGAGAATTAAAAGCTATGGCAAAGCAAAGTGGACTGCGTGGATATTCTCGTATGAGAAAAGCTGAATTGATGGATTTACTCGGTTTGGAATACAACAAACCCCAGACTGTTAGAGAACTCAAAGTTCGAGCGAGAAACAGTGGGCTGAGAGGTTATTCTCGAATGAGAAGAGCTGAATTGATCGCTTTACTAGATAATAATCAACCTAATGATAATGTTGATATTGATAATGTTGATAATGATAATGATAATCAACAACAAGAATTAATATTTGTACCCACATCCGCCGGCGTTGGTAAATATCTTAGAGGTTGGAAGATGGATATTAATTCCAACATGGATGTTAACGATATTAAGCCCATCATATCGAGTAAAATTAACGAGGAATTAGATGATTTACATAGTATAAAATACCAGCTGACGATTAAAATGACATTGAGTAAAAGTAACACAGACGATAGCACCGAATATACCGAACCATATTTCCGTAGCAATCAAGAAGTTATAACTGAATCCGATACTATAAACTCATCATTAGATACATCAATTCAGAGGATACAGGAAACTTTAGAACGCTGGACTAATAGAGGTTCTGGTTGGGGTGTGGATAAAATCGATAGTTTATATTTAGATATAGCAAATTATATGCCCTTCAAAGGTGGATCTTATATAGATTTACCCCCGTATTATAAGAAGAAAAAAGCCATAATTAACGTAAAAAATAAATCCGATGACTGTTTAAGAATGATGATAAGATCTGCATTGTTCCCCGTAGATTCTAAAATTGCAAATAGACCTTCTAGCTATCCTCAAAACGATGGACTCAACTTCGATGGTATAGACGAACCTACGCCAATATCACAAATTGATAAGGTAGAAAAGCAAAATAATTTAGCTATAAATGTTTTCGGACATTCTAAAGGAATTGTTGTACACAGGATAAGCTCCGCTCCGGAAAATATCCCCAGAATCAATTCATTTCTGATCGAAAAAGATGGTAAATATCATTATACGTGGATAAAGAGTTTAAACAGGCTATTATACGATCAAACAAAACATGCTAGAAAGAAATATTTCTGTGAAAGATGCCTGCATGGGTACAGCAGACAAGATCTATTAGAAGCGCATAAAGAAGACTGTAGAGGTGTTGGACAGAATGCTATTAGGATCGATATGCCTAAAGAAGGAAAAAATATATTAAAATTTGAACATTATTATAATCAAATGCCAGTACCGTACGTAATTTACGCCGACTTCGAAGCGCTTATCAAACCCATAGAAAATACCAACCATAGCAATACTGATAATAGTTTTACGTACAAAACTCAAGAACATATTCCTTGTGGGTTTGGATATATAGTTGTAAGGTATGATGGGAAAACAAACCCGCCGGTGATTTACAGAGGTCCCGATGCAGCGGGAAAGTTCCTAGAATATCTACAAAATGAAGAGAGAATAATCAGGGAAAAACTATCGTGTAAGATACCCATGCGTATGACGAGGGATGATTGGAGTGCCTATAAGAAGTCAACGAGTTGTCACGTTTGTAATAAACCCCTAGATGGGGATTCCGTAAGAGATCATTGTCACGTCACGGGTAATTATCGGGGAGCCGCTCATAACGAGTGTAACTTGAAACTAAAAATGAATGCTCAAACAATACCCATCCCCGTTGTGTTTCATAACCTTAGGGGATACGATTCACATCTCATTATGCAAGCTATCTCGAAGACCGACGGCGGTTTAACGTGCATTCCTAACAATATGGAAAAATACATATCGTTCTCGTTGACTAAACCTATACATTATAGGGACAAGGATGGGAAATCTAGAACAAAGCAAAGTAATGGGCTTAGATTCATAGACTCCGTACAGTTTCTGTTATCTTCCCTGGACAATTTAGCTAATGCGAACAATCCCGATGACTTCGCGATAACAAATAAATATACCGATAAGATAACACGTCATTTGTTGCTGAGAAAAGGTGTATATCCTTACGAATATATGGATGATTGGTCTAGATTCGAAGAAACTGAATTACCACCCCTCGAATCATTCTATAGTAACTTAACAGAATCTAGAATAACAGATGCCGATTATGAACACGCTCTGACGGTCTGGGATAAATTAGGTTGTAAGAATTTAGGCGATTATCACGATCTGTACTTAAAAACCGATGTACTGTTACTCGCCGATATATTCGAGATATTTAGAAAGACATGTTTCAAACAATACGGCTTGGACCCGGCATGGTACTATTCCAGTCCCGGACTATCATGGGATGCATTGTTGAAGAAGACCGGCGTAGAACTAAAACTACTCACAGATTACGATATGCACTTGTTTATTGAGAAAGGATTAAGAGGTGGTATATCGATGGCAGCTAAAAGGTATTCTAAGGCTAATAATAAATTAGTGGAAGGATACGATCCCAGTAAACCCGACACCCACATATTATATCTCGACGCTAACAATTTGTACGGATGGGCTATGAGTCAACCTTTACCCACGGGTGGTTTTGAATGGGTCGATGATATCAATGTGAATGATATCAATAATATCAATGAGAATAAAGGGTACATACTAGAAGTTGACTTGGAATATCCAAGTTCGTTACATAAAGATCATAACAGTTATCCGCTAGCTCCCGAAAGATTAATGGTTAATAAAGATTGGATGTCGGAATATCAACGCTCCTTGATGGGTAATAGTAGGTTAGCTAACGTAGAAAAACTCGTACCAAATTTGATGGATAAAACAAAATATATAGTTCACTACAGAAATCTCCACTTGTATCTATCGTTAGGTATGAAACTTAAGAAAATACACAGAGTTCTAAAGTTTGATCAAAGCCCTTGGATGGAGCCCTATATAAGGTTGAACACAGATTTAAGAAAGATAGCTACCAGCGATTTCGAAAAGAATCTATATAAGCTCATGAATAACTCGGTATTTGGTAAAACTATGGAGAATCTAAGGAAGCGTGTTGATGTTAAATTAGTCAGATCTAATGAGGAAGAAAGACTCAGGAAACTTATAGCCAGTCCGGCTTTTAACAGAAGCAAGATATTTGATAACGACTTAGCCGCGTTGCATATGCAGAAGAGTAATATAAAATTCAACAGACCGGTGTACGTCGGTATGAGTATTCTCGACTTGTCAAAACACTTAATGTATGACTTTTATTACAACGAACTTAAGAAGCAATACGGCGATAGATGCGAGGTTTTATATACCGATACAGATTCTTTGTTGATGGAAATACAAACCGAGGATGTGTATAAAGATATGGCAGAAAAAATAGATATGTACGACACGAGCGATTACCCTAAAGATAATCCACTGCACAGCGTAGTAAATAAAAAGGTGTTAGGTAAGATGAAGGATGAATGTGCTGGGACCCCTATAGAGGAGTATGTGGGATTAAGACCTAAGATGTATTCTATAAAGAAGTCTGATAATGGAGAGATAAGAAAAGCTAAGGGCGTTAAGAAGTATTTGTAAAAAAGCATATCAAACACGAACAGTATAAAGAATCATTATTCAACGGTAGAACGTTCAAACACGAGATGAACTCTTTAAGAAGTTACGATCATAGGATATATGGATTAAGAATGAACAAGACATCATTATCCCCCTTAGATACAAAGAGATGGATTGATAATGATGGTGTAAATACCTATGCTTATGGTTATGGTGGTAATACTGTACCGTCGGGAACTATGAACAACTCTTCTCGTACAAATGCCCTACCCGGTCCATCTTGAAGATAATAAAGAATAGGCTCTCCTTCTTTCGTAACCAATCGACTAATGTTATACGTCTTAAGGGACCATATGGGATCAGTTGCGCGACGTAGGCCTCCTTCGAGTTCACCGGGCTGGTATAAATATCTTACCCTTACTCTATCCGGAAGTTTTCGTTCTTTGCCTCTCCTCGGTGCTGAAGATTCGGAAGTCACTGATTTCATTTTAATAGCATCGGATGGTTTCTTCCCTATTAATCTCGTTACTTCATTATTCAGCGCTGATACAACGGCTGATAATCGTGTCACCCATTCGGTTGATCTCAATCGCTCGGATTTCATTTCGATCCCATACTGATAGCCAAACAAACGTTCCGCTAATGTCCTGTTAAATCTTTCGACGATAGCTTGACTGCGGTGGGCCTCTCTTTCACCACGGACGATTTTGACATCGTTCTTTGTTAACAGTTTAGTTACCGATCCCATAAACTCGCGACCGGGATCTACTTGAAATAGCTTAGGCCATTTTAGCGGTCCGCGTTTATATATGCGACTCAGTGCATTAGCTACCTCTGTTGATTCTTTCGAGGTTAATGGCTCAGCCTCTTTGTATCGACTAGCCACATCCACTACGGTTAAAGCGTATTTATACGTTTTGCGTTTTACCTTATCGTGGGGAAGAAACAAGAGGTCAGCCTGATGAACTTCATTCGTTGTAAAAATATCAAACTTCTTCCTCGGTATATAACGCGGTGCCGGTAAATATATCTGCCACATCGCTTGTTTCTTTAACCAATCCTTGGCCACATCTTTAGATACCTTAGCCGCGGTGGCTAATTTTTTTATTGCTCCTACACCTTTCCAATATCCTCGTGGGCTATAGTAAATTTTATCCATTATTAATTAATATTGATATTTCTTTTAAAACGACTTTCGTTGAATCACATCATCATTTTTATACTAATAGAAGGAATGATTGGCCCCAGGTATTGGTGAGCTAGAGCCAATTTAACTTAATCTCATGACTATCGTTAAATCGCATCATCATTTACGCATAAAAAATTCCTCCTGTAGTAGCAGTATAGGTATACGAATCCTGCTCCAGTGGAGTTGCGGCAGAACCATCATTACCTATACTACTACCCTATATGCACGTATTTCAAGTATACAACAAGATCAAAAGTGGATTTAAAGGGGTTTTAATCAGATACTAGCACACAAAACATTGCAATTCGAGTGTACAGTACACTATATTAAAAAATCTAAACGTTGTTAATTGTTCTAAATTTTAAACACAGAACTATTAATAATGACGCACTATAAAAACAATGACATTCTTTAACAATGTTCTACACTCAGTGAAATGAAGAAAGAACATGAAAGAACAAACAAGACACTGTCCCCATTGTGGCTGAAAGTATGGTGTCACTGTTAAACGGTCTCATGTCCTTCTTAAAGTTTTCATGGTGACAGACCTTGAAAATGGTCTGTTTATGAGTTGTACCACAGTTGTCTGGAAGAAGACCACACTCCAACTCTGTCCTCAAACCAATGACGGCATCCGCACAAGACTTGTGGTTCTTTTTGCTCCAGGCATCCAGATCACAGCTGACGTGCTCCAGACGGACGTCACAGAATCTGTTGAAGAACTGGTCCTCTTTGAGGTTCTGTTGTTCTGCCGTCATCATCAACTCCATGGTCTTCTGGTTCATTGTCTGCTGACACGACACAACAGCGTCTGTGGGCTCGGCGAAACAGTCGATGCCGTTGAGGTACACGTCAGGGTGAGCGCACAGTACTCCAACACCTTTGTCCATAGATTCAATGTCAAGGCCGATGGCGCGGAGAATCATGGGAGATTCAGGACAATCGTCTCTCTTTTGTTTCATGCATGTCAAGAGAGAGTCTTTGTTCTTACAATTAGTGTCAGCCTGATCCGCTGTGGTCCCGATGATGGCGCCGCGGCCAATGGTGGAGTTGGAGAGGAAGAGGGTGGGGTCAAGGTTGGCGTCAACATAACACTGACGTAGATCCTCCGTGAGAGTTCGGCGACATGGGTGTGCGCACATCGCGTCCAGAGATCCGAAGAGGGAACAGAACGGTCTGTTGATGAGGCGTCTCTGATCCTGTTGTGTTTGGCTCGGGGCACACATCGTAGAGTTGATCAATGTCCTCATGAACTCCACACCGCAATGAAGCAACGCCTCCTGCTTGCTACAAGCATCTTGTCTGAACGTGTCGGGACTGTCGGGCGCTTGTCCGTTTGTCCCGTTTGTCAACAAGTATAAAAAGTTATTAAAGTCCATCTGACTATTTTGAACACAGGTGTTGAGGTTTTGAACAAAGTTATTTTGACACGGGGACATCCCTTGTTGACCTTGACCCGTTGTCATGGAAACAAGAGCCATTGCAGTACATCATGACACAATTCTCCCAACCATGTTGAGATATGTTCATTCACTGGAGGGAAGTGAATGGCTGGCAAAACTTCAAGTTACTATTTACACTTGAATCTGGAATCTATTGTACAGAGGGTGTGACACGTTCACCAATGATGGTACAGAGATTAAGCGTTATGGAGGCTATAGGTACAGTACAGTGGGGTGGGTTCGACCGTGCCTGCCCTTGGGGTGGCCTTCAGCCCTATGCTCATATAGTTTCTCGCACCTTTAATTGTACATACAATGAGGAACTACCTGAACAAATTATTATGTGAATTAATGAAGAGCGCCAACCTTACTCACTCTTTGTTACAGTGTTTGTTCTCTTACAGTTTGGGCATTTAGAACAAACAGAGCTGTATTCGGGAACCTTTTTTCACGAAAGATTTGTAATAACTAAAGTCATTATTGCGAATACTGTTAGGCAAGAGAACACAAGAATTTTCATATATTTTTTTGTTCGTTTTTTATTCAACATTGCATTACTTTCTACATTATTTAAGCCATTGTCTCAGTGTGTCTTCTCATTGTCTCAAGTATAAAAGATGACGTAATTTCTTGTGATCAATGTTTTATCAATCGTGACTAGATTTGTTGTGATGAGTGGCGCGCACCCGATGTCATAAACATGCTGCAACAGAACAGAACAGAACAGAACAGAACAAAACCTTATTGCGTTTCAGGCCGCGTGTAACGGCATATGAAGGACAACATAATTGAATAACATGACAGAAAATGAAAGAACGTACACATATAAAGGTAGAGTTAAACAGATTTTTTGTTTGAAAAGAAATCACAAAGCATTCTTAAAATGCTGGCCTTTCCACTATTACACCGATTACTAAATATATAAATATTTGGCTTGTTATGTACAATATCCTATGCTAACTGTAATGGTACAATCTGTGGTATTCAGTCCCTATTTCATCGAGGTGACATAAATTGCTTTGCTGATCAACATACATTAAATATTGTTTTGGATATAAGTACGAAATGTGTGCATCTTAACGGATGGCATTGGTAATGTTGCCGTTTTAATAAGCCATTTGCTGGGCATTCTGCGATTTTTGTATACACTTGTTTATGACATACTAATCAATTCACGTGAGCATTGCTTATCATACGCTACAAACTGAAAGACCTGTGAAAACAATGATGTAGAGTATAAATGTCGACCACAGGAAATGCCCAGAGATAGTGGAAATGAGAATGATTGTGTGCAATGCTAGAGCGAATGACTGAAATGCAAACATCGTTATTAAAACCGATAAATGTTACATGTATAATATTACGCACATGCTTTTTTCGAGGAATATATCCGTGAGTGTCAGCAGAAATGAACACTAGCCTATACATCTACAGCCACGCAAAGACGATATCACGTATCTTTACAAATACCTATTATTTAAAAAATATAAATAAAATATATTATGACTCGCGTACTTCCTCATCTGGTCACGTCACTTTTCAGTTTGGCCTATCTTTAGAATACAGTACCACAAACTTTTCAAACACGACACAGTAACCTGTGACGTAATTTGTAGTATTTGCCACACCGGCGAAACAATGCCCTGTGACGTCAGGGGTCATTAAGCTAGTTTATGAAAGCACTTTTATGTTCAATAGTTAGTTAGTTTCATGTTTTTCAGACAGGTGTCAAGTCTGATCAGTTAACTGAGGCAAATCACGTGACAAGTATGGGGATACGAGAAGTTGGAATTAATAGAAGACAATCCATTACCTCAACAGCAAAATATATGATGTATGGTGAACTTGGGAGATGTCATCTGAGCATAACAATAATGAAAGGTGATTTCTGTTAGAAACTAGAATGCAATGATAACCCAACTGAGTTGTTCAAAGCCACCTACACGTCTGTAAAAGTGGACTCTGATGTTAATTATATTCATTAAAATTGGTTGATATTTTCTTGACAAAATTCTTGACTACTGTGTCTTATCATATGTGAATAACTATGCACCAAGTTACAAAGGATAAGGCTTATATCTCTACAGTAGAAAAAAATACTTATAAATCAATCTATTAAATCCTGGTACAGCGATATAATTTAAAAGATATATACTTTAAAGTTTCGAAAACACACCCTCTTGTGAGGAATACCTTTTGCTTTCAGTTCCGTATTATATCCATTTTTAGCATTTCAAACCGTTGATCACTATCTACCTGTAGAGGTTGGCTATTGGAATGGTATACAACATGCAGAAAGGACTTGCCCTATCTGTGGTTTGTCAACTTTTGCTGACCAATTCCACTTTCGATTCAAATGTAACGCCTTCGTAAGCTCTAGATATTTTCCATCCAACTACATGTATTATTAGTGGCCGAACGTGTATACATACAAGAAACGCTTGTGTACTGGAGATGTTTCAATGTTATAAAACCGTGTAAATTATTGCAATTGTTCATCGTACTTTAGAACTAAATGTCAAACGAACCGGCAATTGCGAACATGTTACTCTTTGTGATCGCTATAAATATATGTACCAACGTCGGTGTTGATTTGAGAGTAAAAGAATTGAATTGAAAAATGACAACTATTTTCTTGATGTCCACCTTTCTTTACAAAAATCGAATTATATAACAACAATCAGTCAATTAATGTATCATTTGCTAATAATTTTAACACTGCATATGCACTTCACGCCAGGAAATGGGCGTATCCTGTCTGCTCTAGTAAAACTGCATATAAAAACAATTACTTTCGACAAATCCACTGTGCTGATAACAGTGATAGTCAACGCATTACCGACTTATCATTTGATCAATGCATTTGTACATTTTAAATTGGGTGTGGTTGCCTTATGATGGGAACACCAATGTTGCTGAGCCCCTCGGTTAAATAAAAAAACTAATTGAAACACCTAGATTAGGTTTACGTCATATTTCAATCTTCCTGACCATAGTATAAAGAACTACAACACATTAAGTAAGGAATGAGATATACCTATGTCCACATGTCACACCAACATCACACACATCTTCATTATGGCATCTAATCATCAGAAGAAACAAAAAGGACCTTTACCAGTAGCAACTAATCAGTCATACATGTGATTTAATAACAGCATAATAGTCAGCGCACAGGGGAATACACACATATACATTAGGGGCTGCAGTTAGTTCTCACCATCACTTATTTAATAAGTATAACGCCTTAAAAATGTAAACACTGTTATTATTGTGTTTCTGTCCTAAATGGAATTAACATTTGGTGTGTTCTATCTGAGTGAGTGAGTGAGTGAGTTAACATTTAACGTCACATCGGCAATATTGCAGCCATATCGTGACGAGAAGTTGGTCATAAATAATGCAGATATTTAAACTGTATAAAAACCTGTCATCGAAGGACAGTACGATAACTAGCATATCACAGATTAGATTTAAAACTAGTCGAGGTACATTTAAAAGAAGAAAGATTGAGTTGACATCACAATATAAAAATGGGCTTGAGATCGTCAGTAACTAAAGGGAGATCACCATACCAGGGACCATGGGGACTTACAGTGCCTTTGCTTCCTGCATGGACCCCGGCAGGATTTATATCATCCCTTCAGTCACTGGTGATTGTATACCAGTTAAGCCATAAGTTAAAATGACGAAAATACTACTCTTTAAAATTCTGGCATGCATACAAATACTTCGAATGATTTGGGACTTACATACCCTCTTAGGGGGACAATAATTTTACGCTACTTCAACCCCCCTCAAGGGTACAGCCACTAACAATCTCAGTTAGAAATAAGCACTACCAATTTATAAAAGAATATCCTAAATATCCTCAAAATTTATGAAACAGTTCTATTTCTTTTAAAAAGCATAATATTAAACGATAATTAACGTCATTAAAAGGTCCTTGACCGTTTTAACACTGAAATATTTATCCCTTGTGATGGAAAAATCAATACAGTCAAGCAGGACATGCTTGACCGTGATTCTTTCATCACAAGGGATACAAAACGGAGGATCCTCACCTTTCAATAAATATTCCTGCGTATATCTTGAATGGCCAATGCGACATCGTCGCATAATGACCTCTTCAAATCTGGACTGACAGCCCAAGTAGGTGTAACCGATATTTGGTTTAATTTCATGTAATTTATTGATACCTACTTGGGCGTCCCACTTCTGCTGCATTAAATCTCGGATGTAAGATCTGATTACAGGTTCATAATCAGTATATGGGATGAGAAGTGGTGTCACAGATTTGTTGAGTGCCTCTTTTGCAGCAGCATCGGCCATTGTGTTACCAAAGATACCAACATGGCTGGGTAACCAACAAAAGACGATGTCATATTGGCCAGTAGCAAGATCATTAAATAATTCTATAATTTCGTGTAAAGGTGGATGTTCATATGAAATATTCTTAATGGCTTGAAGACAAGAAAGGGAATCAGAAAATATGATGAAGTTATTATGTTTGGACTGAGTATTTATATATTTGAGAGCTGTTAATATTGCCTGCGATTCTGCTGTAAAAATGGAACTGTCATGTGGTAATCTGGATGATATGGTTCTGGATCCAATGACGGTGGCGCAAGCAACTGCGTCACCATCCTTGGATCCATCTGTAAATATAGACTTATAAGTATTGTATGCGCTTCTTAATTGATTATATTCTTGCTGATACATGAGTTGATTGGTGTCTGATTTCTTTAGTGCCGTTAATGAAAGATCTACCTGTGGCTTTACTAGTTGCCACGGAGGAGACGAGAGTAGTTGAGTCTGAGATATGATTGTGAGATCAATATTTGCAGCAGAAATGTCAGGTTGTATTCTTATTCCAAGGGGTGGAACAAGCGACGGTTTCTTATGATAGAGGTCTACATGGTGAGGATGAAAAACGCAGTCATATGCAGGATTTGATTGATTTGAATATAGTTTTGTGATGTATTGTAAAGATAATTTTAGGCGGCGGTCTTTAAGGGATGGCTCATCAGCTTCAACATACAGACTAGATACAGGAGATGTTCGGAAGACACCCAGGCAAAGCCTGAGTCCTTGATGGTGGATAGAATCAAGCAGTTTTAAGTTACTTTTGCAAGCTCCACCATAAATGATGGAGCCATAATCCAGTTTGGAGCGTATGAGAGCTCTGTACAGCTGGAGGAGAGTTTTCTGATCCCCTCCCCACTTTGCGTTGGAGACAACTTTCAACAGGTCAAGTGCCTTCAGGCATTTATTCTTTAAATATTTGATATGTGGCATAAAGGTTAAATGATGGTAAAAAATAATGCCTAAGAACTTGGCCTCCTTTACAACTTTAATAGGAGTGCCATCTAAAACTAGATCTGGGTCCTTGTGAGGCTTGTACTGTCTACAAAAATGTAAACAATTAGTTTTAGATTTTGAAAATCTAAAACCATTTTCTAATGACCACTTTTGGATTTTGTTTAGGCATAATTGTAGTTGCCTTTCAATAGTATTCATATTTTTACCACGACAGGAAATATTAAAATCATCCACGAATAAAGATCCATCAATGGAATCGTTTAAAACCTTAGACAGGCTATTTATTTTTAAACTAAACAGTGTGACAGACAAAATACTGCCTTGTGGGACACCCTGATCCTGAGTATAATGATCAGACAGGGTAGAACCCACGCGGACCTGAAATTGTCTGTCGGATAAAAACTTGGATATAAATTGAGGCAAACGGCCTCGCAATCCAAAGTCATGTAAATCTTTTAAAATGTCATGCTTCCATGTAGTGTCATATGCTTTTTCCAGATCGAAAAAGACAGACACTGCATGCTGTTTGTTAACAATGGCATTCTTAACGAATGACTCCAATCTAACTAAATGGTCAATGGTACTACGATTTTTACGGAATCCACATTGAATATTTGTGATTAAATTATTGGATTCTAAGTACCATGTTAATCTATTATTGACCATGCGTTCCATGGTTTTGCAAACGCAACTAGTTAATGAAATTGGTCGATAATTTGAAGGATCAGTATGATCACGACCAGGTTTAGGTATGGGAATTACAATAGCATCACGCCATGAAGAAGGAAATTCTCCTGACGTCCAGATTTTATCAAAGATCATCAAGAGGGTTTCTAAACAGAATGGCGGTAAATGTTTTAAGAGTTGATAATGTATATTATCAGACCCTGAAGCAGTGTCATGAGCTTGCCCAAGGGCAGTATTGAGTTCATGAATGGAAAAGATTTCATTGTAATCCTCCCCATTATCTGAATTAAAAGTAATAAGTTTCTTTTCTTGTTGCTTTTGATATTTTTGGAATTGAGGGGCATAGTTCGAGGAGGAAGAATGTTGAGCCAGAGTTTCACCAAGTTTGTTAGCAATATCAGAAGTATCGGTTAATAATTCATTCCCATTTTTAAGGTTGTGGACACTAGAGTTAGAACCCTTACCTTTTATTTTCTTAATCATGTTCCATACCTTCGATATCGGCGTACGTGAATTTATCTTCAAGACATAATTTTGCCAAGACTGACGCTTGTTTTGTTTAAATGTACGCCGTGCTTTAGCGTTTAATATTTTGAATTTATTTAAATTGTGGACCATAGGATGGCGACGGAAATATTGTTCAGCTTTTTTCCTCGCCTTCCTAGCTAGTTTGCAATCATTGCTGAACCATGGTTTACGAATGTGAGGATTTGAAGAGGACTTCGGAATACATTCATCAGCTATTTTCTTAAGACTATCAGAGAAAAGCTTTATAGGATCAGTGGCATCAATAAAAACATCAGGATTTAGTTGGTTTGTGCAAAGGACTTCATATAAAGCCCAGTTTGCCTTAGGAAAATTCCATCTTGATGATGGAGGAATATCAGATGGTGTCACAGATTTTAAAATGGTAGGAAAATGGTCACTTCCACAGAGGTCATCGTGGACTGACCATTCAAATTCATCAAGTAAATTAGAGTCTACAACGGACAAGTCAAGACAAGAGTAAGTTCCAGTTGCCGGATGTAGATACGTATGAGAACCATCATTAAAAATGCATAAATCGTTAGTTAAGAAAAAGTCCTCCAATAATTTACCTTTGGAATTGCTGTCATTACTACCCCAAAGTGGGTTATGGCCATTCAGATCTCCCATGAGAACACAGGGCTTAGGGAGTTGGTCATACAGTGCCTGAAGATCAGACTGTCGGAGAGAGTACGTTGGAGGGACATACAAAGAACACAAAGTAAAAACAATATTCAATGTTATAAGTACTGCTACAGCCTGAAGAGGGGTATGGAGAGGAACAGGACTGTGAATGATGCCCTGCCTCACCATAACAGAAGATCCCCCAGTTGCTTTATCCCCTGGTGGGGAAAAGCAATGGTAGGAATCATATTGTCGTAAATCAAAATTATCTGTAGTTTTAAGGAACGTTTCTTGCAAACAAAAGGCCGATGGTTTAAAATCTTGAACTAAGAGCTGAAGGTCATTAAAATTGGTCCGAAGTCCTCTACAATTCCACTGGATTAAATTGGGAGAGCAACTCATGGCGGCTCAATCGTAGATCGTGAGCGTGGAGAAGGTCCTTTACGCTGTAATGACAGCGATGGAGTGACCTCCATATCTAAAGGTTCAAAGAGATTTTGAACCTCCAGAGGGAATGTCAAGGGTGAAGGCACCTTAATATGTTTAAGGGCCTTAGATTCTTTTTTCCTTTGTTGCTTTCTTTCTTTTCTTGTTTGGGTCACATCATTTTTTTTGTCACTTTCAGGTACAGGTGAGGTATCAAGTTGAGAGTGAGTGAGTGAGTGAGGTGTTCTATCTGAACATGTTTAGGGTCTAAACACATGAAATGAGTTATCGCCCTATAGCATATTAACGCCACCTAAACACAGTATCCCCATAATCCAAACATGTACCATTTAATCACCCTTAAACATGTTTAGAATGTAAATATGTTTAAAAAAGTGTACGTCATCAGGCTATCAGTCAAATATGAATGATATATATATATATATATATATATATATATATATATATATATATATATATATATATATATATATATAAATAGATTAGCTGTGCAAATCTGATTCACAGGCACTTGCATAACATATATACCATAAGGACTTGGTAACAATATTAACTATAAAAATGTACAAGCAAACCAAGCTAATAGTGACTAGTAAAATTGCAACTAGTGAAGGTAACAGTCTCCGGAGAACAGGGAGTAGCGTCAGAAAATACAAATCTAGAGGTTGCAGGTGCGAATTCCATCGAAAGTTTAAAATTCTTTGAGTTCATCAATGTGTTATTGCTGTATGCCAAATAGTATTTCTCTCATACAGGCAGCTGACGATGAAAGTACATCTGATTACTACTTAACCTTTTTTTAGTTAGTGACCATAGGCTACCTGGTAACAAAATACAAACTGATCAGTAAAATCTACAAACATGTTAGTGTCTGATGGGTCAGTAACTTAGTTAGAACACTTTCCAAGCTCTTTCTGTCAGTGTTGTTGACAAGAAGTATAACAGCCTGCGCGTCTGTGACCTTAACCTTTACTGTTATGTTTCCATAGTTCCTGTCAACCCAAATTGTCCTCCTACTTTGAATATGTGCAGATTGTAGATGTTAAAGTATAATGTAGGACACTGCATCACGACAAATAGGTATAACAACCTGCAGCATACACATCAATATAATCTGTTGATATTTAGAAACTCCTTCAATGATCGGATTGTATAATGGTCCATCAATTAAGGGTGTATAAAACATATGACGGGTAACAACAACACAAGGCTTAGGCCGGAGTACCTCCGGGGTACACGTAACAATCAGGGAAGTTCACACGACGCGTCACAGTCTCACATGCAGTTGAGGAAGTGATTGCGAAATGTTATCGACGGCACATAAAATCTTTGACTTCATTTGCATAGTGTTCTCCGATTGGTGGAAGAGTCACACCTTTGGCCCGCTTATGATAAATAGTCTCTGTTGATCAGAGCCATCAGTTGTTTTACACATTCCTCTTCCAGTAAGTACGTCAACATGTTTGGAAGAACCTTGTCTTGTTGTGTTGCCATGGTGCTTGTTTCCATGACAACGGGTCAAGGTCAACAAGGGATGTCCCCGTGTCAAAATAACTTTGTTCAAAACCTCAACACCTGTGTTCAAAATAGTCAGATGGACTTTAATAACTTTTTATACTTGTTGACAAACGGGACAAACGGACAAGCGGCCGACATTCCCGACACGTTCAGACAAGATGCTTGTAGCAAGCAGGAGGCGTTGCTTCAGTGCGGTGTGGAGTTCATGAGGACATTGATCAACTCTACGATGTGTGCCCCGAGCCAAACACAACAGGATCAGAGACCCCTCATCGACAGACAGTTCCGTTCCCTCTTCGGATCTCTGGACGCGATGTGCGCACACCCATGTCGCCGAACTCTCACGGAGGATCTACGTCAGTGTTATGTTGACGCCAACCTTGACCCCACCCTCTTCCTCTCCAACTCCACCATGGGCCGCGGCGCCATCATCGGGACCACAGCGGATCAGGCTGGCACTTTCTGTAAGAACAAAGACTCTCTCGTGACATGCATGAAACAGAAGAGAGACGACTGTCCTGAATCTCCCATGATTCTCCGCGCCATCGGCCTTGACATTGAATCTATGGACAAAGGTGTTGGAGTTCTGTGCGCTCACCCTGACGTGTACCTCAACGGCATCGACTGTTTCGCCGAGCCCACAGACGCTGTTGTGTCGTGTCAGCAGACAATGAACCAGAAGACCATGGAGTTGATGATGACGGCAGAACAACAGAACCTCAAAGAGGACCAGTTCTTCAACAGATTCTGTGACGTCCGTCTGGAGCACGTCAGCTGTGACCTGGAAGCCTGGAGCAAAAAGAACCACAAGTCTTGTGCGGATGCCGTCATTGGTTTGAGGACGGAGTTGGAGTGTGGTCTTCTTCCAGACAACTGTGGCACAACTCATAAACAGACCATTGACAAGGTCTGTCACCATGAAAACTATAAGAAGGACATGAGACCGTTTAACAGTGGCACCATACTTTCAGCCACAATGGGGACAGTGTCATGTTTGTTCTTTCATGTTCTTTCTTCATTTCACTGAGTGTAGAACATTGTTAAAGAATGTCATGGTTCATAGTTTGTGATCACTTACAGATCTGTACGTGTGTATATTCATATATAAGTTTTTCGTATCTAAATAAAACCCTACTTTTTACACTTTGTTCTCAATACTTGAAATACGTTAATAGAGCGTATATATTGTTTAACAATCCTTATGGGCTGTTCAGAACACCTGGGTGAAGGTGATGCGAACACTTTTTATAAGAAGGTATACATTTGTAATGTTAAGTTGACACGATATACGACTTTTCCATTCAACGAGAGTTGGGTCACAAGACCGCGAAATTGAGGTTCGTAAGAGACTGTATTCTTGAAATGACCCGTACACTGACGGATACTTCCACATTCCCGGGGGAACCCCTGGGAATTCCCTAGCACGAATACAAAAGCGTTGTCGCTGATCATTTAGACCCTTTAATTTTAAGGATGAAGCCCATTTCTGGTGTCCCCCGCCGTGATCTTGCTGGAATATTGCTAAAGCGGCGGGAAACCATACTCACTCAAATTTAATTTTGAACTCAGCGGTTTAGAATACATAAAAAAATGTCAGAGAGCTTGACTGCATGATCGTTTATGAATATCCTCACTACGACCCATCCCAGTGAATAAATCGAAGAAATGAACATCCAAACTATCGTAGTATCGACTCGATCCGTGTCTGGGCTGACAGTGACAGTCTACAGCAATCCATGCATTTACTTTAATATCAATTTGACATACCTTTATAATCACCTTTCAATGATCGGCCAATTGAACAATGATGATTGACACATGTAACCGCCACAGATTCTTCGGAAATCTCTTCCTTCACGATTATCATGTCTGCCATTTTGACGTCTTGTACGTGATGTAAATGTATTACGACGCGCTATCATTGCGACTGATTTACTGAGGTAGTTCCTAACAGACTTTTTTCATCCAACGGTGTTATAATTTGAATTTATTACCTACGAGAGGTCATATAAGGATTGACTGTGTATTTTTACGGGTTTTCCGCGTAGCGAATTCTTACAAAAAATTCTAGTCCGCTTCGGTGGGCGTGGCTTAATATTTTACATTCATTGGGAAATGAATAACACGTGACCAATTCAGCTGATCAGAATGAAGGCATTTCAATGAACACAACAAAAATTTAATTATAAAACGTCACGAGACAACAGTGTAGTGTTTCCGTCATCCGGGCGGCATTGTTGACGTCATTCGAATCTTATCGTGACGTGACGTCACACTAGAAACGAAGTCATAGCTGTTGACGTCATTCGACAAATTGTGGTTCCGCCGCTGTTGCGACTTGCTGTCCTTATAAGTAAACACTAAAATGCGTTTCTGTATGTAGACATAATCTTCGGTAATAAATAGAACATTATATTCGTGTTCATGTCATACTATGTTTACGACACTCGGGTCTAAATTCCGGAATTTAGAACCCCTGGGAATTCCCTAGCACGAATACAGAAGCGTTGTCGCTGATCATTTAGACCCTTTAATTCTAAGGATGAAGCCCATTTCTGGTGTTCCCCGCCGTGATATTGCTGGAATATTGCTAAAAGCTGCGGAAAACCATACTCACTCAAATTTAATTTTGAACTCAGCGGTTTAGAATACATAAAAAAATGTCAGAGAGCTTGACTGAATGATCGTTTATGAATATCCTCACTACGACCCATCCCAGTGAATAAATCGAAGAAATGAACATCCAAACTATCGTAGTATCGACTCGATCTGTGTCTGGGCTGACAGTGACAGTCTACAGCAATCCATGCATTTACTTTAATATCAATTTGACATACCTTTATAATCACCTTTCAATGATCGGCCAATTGAACAATGATGATTGACACATGTAACCGCCACAGATTCTTCGGAAATCTCTTCCTTCACGATTATCATGTCTGACATTTTGACGTCTTGTACGTGATGTAAATGTATTACGACGCGCTATCATTGCGACTGATTTACTGAGGTAGTTCCTAACAGACTTTTTTCATCTAATGGTGTTATAATTTGAATTTATTACCTACGAGAGGTCATATAAGGATTGACTGTGTATTTTTACGGGTTTTCCGCGTAGCGAATTCTTACAAAAAATTCTAGTCCGCTTCGGTGGGCGTGGCCTAATATTTTACATTCATTGGGAAATGAATAACACGTGACCAATTCAGCTGATCAGAATGAAGGCATTTCAATGAACACAACAAAAATTTAATTATAAAACGTCACGAGACAACAGTTAGTGTTTCCGTCATCCGGGCGGCATTGTTGACGTCATTCGAATCTTATCGTGACGTGACGTCACACTAGAAACGAAGTCATAGCTGTTGACGTCATTCGACAAATTGTGGTTCCGCCGCTGTTGCGACTTGCTGTCCTTATAAGTAAACACTAAAATGCGTTTCTGTATGTAGACATAATCTTCGGTAATAAATAGAACATTATATTCGTGTTCATGTCATACTATGTTTACGACACACGGGTCTAAATTCCGGAATTTAGAACCCCTGGGAATTCCCTAGCACGAATACAGAAGCGTTGTCGCTGATCATTTAGACCCTTTAATTCTAAGGATGAAGCCCATTTCTGGTGTCCCCCGCCGTGATATTGCTGGAATATTGCTAAAAGCTGCGGAAAACCATACTCACTCAAATTTAATTTTGAACTCAGCGGTTTAGAATACATAAAAAAATGTCAGAGAGCTTGACTGAATGATCGTTTATGAATATCCTCACTACGACCCATCCCAGTGAATAAATCGAAGAAATGAACATCCAAACTATCGTAGTATCGACTCGATCCGTGTCTGGGCTGACAGTGACAGTCTACAGCAATCCATGCATTTACTTTAATATCAATTTGACATACCTTTATAATCACCTTTCAATGATCGGCCAATTGAACAATGATGATTAACACATGTAACCGCCACAGATTCTTCGGAAATCTCTTCCTTCACGATTATCATGTCTGCCATTTTGACGTCTTGTACGTGATGTAAATGTATTACGACGCGCTATCATTGCGACTGATTTACTGAGGTAGTTCCTAACAGACTTTTTTCATCTAATGGTGTTATAATTTGAATTTATTACCTACGAGAGGTCATATAAGGATTGACTGTGTATTTTTACGGGTTTTCCGCGTAGCGAATTCTTACAAAAAATTCTAGTCCGCTTCGGTGGGCGTGGCTTAATATTTTACATTCATTGGGAAATGAATAACACGTGACCAATTCAGCTGATCAGAATGAAGGCATTTCAATGAACACAACAAAAATTTAATTATAAAACGTCACGAGACAACAGTGTAGTGTTTCCGTCATCCGGGCGGCATTGTTGACGTCATTCGAATCTTATCGTGACGTGACGTCACACTAGAAACGAAGTCATAGCTGTTGACGTCATTCGACAAATTGTGGTTCCGCCGCTGTTGCGACTTGCTGTCCTTATAAGTAAACACTAAAATGCGTTTGTGTATGTAGACATAACCTTCGGTAATAAATAGAACATTATATTCGTGTTCATGTCATACTATGTTTACGACACTCGGGTCTAAATTCCGGAATTTAGACACTCATGTCGTACGCATAGTATGGCATGAACACGAATATAATATACTCTATATATATTTGTAGTAAACAAACTATGTAAAAATGTAACAAACAGATATAAAGCAAGTTGGGCATACATACGTCTTCTCTCTTTTTGAGGAACTATTTTATTCCACAATACAGCTGGTTGTTGTTTGGCTGTCAGTGTAAACATGAAGTCACAGGAACCACTTTAAATACAGTTGTGTATAGATCTAGCACTACACCCTTCGATGTAAAAAATAGTGATATAAAAAATCGACTTTCAGTAACGTTTACCATATGCATGTAGGTACTTTTGCCCTGCAGTTTGATTTGATCACACGCAATATATTTACACCAGGAGCATTCACGAACTTGGCAAACTATACTCAACAACAAAAGTTCCTGTGACACCAATATTTTAGTGTATTTTTCAAACAAGTAAAGTTCGGTTTTCAATATTGTAGTACATGTATGGAATCAAGTCACACAAACGCAACTGCTACAGAAAAGCATGCATTCCATGCAAAAGTTGACTTTTATGCAAGCCCCATGCATTTCACTACCCAAGAATGGGTATAAAACATGTGCGTTAACAGGAATCCATATGCATTGTTTAGCATCGCGCTGACAACAACCACTCAGAAAAACAACAAAATTACGCAATTATTCAACATGCCACGCCTTTTCGAAAATGAGCGTCTGCGCGAGCCATTTGTATGCTTGAAGCAGGATCGAGCCAACGTGATGTTGCAAGACAATTTAACGTCAACAGAAACACCATTTGGTGTTTATGGCAACGTTGGCAACTGGTTAGCCCTTTGAGAATACACCTTGTACAGACATTACTATCATATATTTCAAATTACCATGGAAAGTGTCATTCACAGAGAGATAAATAAAACTTTTGCAGAAGGCGATACAGAAACACATCCTGTCATACATGTCAAACACGCCGATCATACATGTTTTGTCAAGCAGAAATTCTGCTGCGTAAGCTCGAGTTTGATTCCCCGCATTGGTACAATGTGAGAAGTTAATTTCTGGTGTCCCCTGTCGTCATATGGCTTGAATATTGCTAAAAGCAGTTAATTTTATCCATTACCTCTCATTCACCCTCTCGACCAGTCTGATCTAGTGCCTTTATTCACTGTATATAAGAGGCCACTGCCATGTAGGACATTGATATATTTCTCCAGTTACCAATCCAATGAGTGAAGGAAAAACAGTTTTTGATTTTTTGGGTTGTATTAACATTAAATAACTAAATAATCCATCTGTCTGGACTTCCCCAATCAGAAACACAGACAGAGACCATACCGTTTCTCTCCAATATCAATAAAGACATTGTTTTACTGTTAAAGGAAAAATGCTTACAGTAAAATGTTTTGTCACTGGTATAAACTTCATAAATCAAAACAGACCTTCAATACATGTCAGTCAAATCATGTAGGATATATTTATCTTTCACTTCAGTCCTAATACGGGGGCCCCCGTTATAACACAGGCAACGTATAGGAATTACCATACGTCACTTTGTGACACTTTGTTTGGTCAAGCTCACATGGCTGTGTTTTGGGGTCTTGCAAGCTGTTACTGGAATACATTCCCATGTGATTTTAACATCAAAATCCTCCCGTGTGTTCATGCACGACTATCAGGGCCATGCTCCCATTGTCTGCTTTTCGATTTTGCTCCAAGCAGTATGTACTTCATGACATTGTCATGTGGAATTGTGTGAGACTTATACACCTTATGCATCATGAATTCCTGGAAATTGATTACCCTGAAGGAATTGTTCTAACACATATGCCCATATCTAAATCGTAGTTTCAGTTTAAAAAGTGTCCATGTTGTCAGCCACTGCTAACTGTGGTGACTTCTCTTCCGGTTTTTTTATTCTACACACATTCCTTTGGAGACTGTTTGCCTACAACGTTGTATATGGGAAAGGAAATGCTGTTCGCCCAAATACGCCCGTCGCATCTGCCAGGCTGTTTTGGCTCACAGCCAATTTACACTGATGACGTGAAACAAGTAAACTTCGTGCAGTCAATGTCTGCAAATTGTCAGTAGCTTGGTTTGGACTGAAACAAAATATTTTCGTTTGTTTATTTGAACTTTTTCAATAATTGTATGGTTTTAGAATTATTAAAGATTGAGTCACTTGAGTATTGAAACAAACAGAATGACAAAAGTAACTCCTGATATTTGGCCTAAGTTGTAAGTTGGGATTTGTGGGAAGGTTTTGGGGGGGATGATGATGATGATGATGCTGATGATTGGGTTGAGAATGTGGATGCGGCGATAGTTGCAGAAAGGCGTGATGGGGTTGTTGGGTGAACTTATGGCATGAATTGGGATTGTGTGCGCCGTGCGACTCACGGATTGGAATTGTGTGTGTGTGTGTGTGTGTGTGTATATGTATGTGTGTGTGTGTGTGTGTGTATGTATGTATGTGTGTGTGTGTGTGTGTGCCTGTTGCTTGCAGGCAAGGATTGCTTGAAGAATAATTTTTGGTTGTGTGTCCTAAAGCTCTTGATATTTAGTGACGAAGGATTACAGTTGTGGAAGCATCATGATCATCAATTTCCGGAGCAAATCATTTTAAAAAGAAATTCCAGCTTTATAAAAATACATTTATGTATGCACATTGAGGTTTTTCTTCAACGGGAAATATAAGCGTCAAAGTCTGGCTGGCTGCGAGCACATATCAACTTTCCAATCAGTGACGACCTGGGCATGTATTTCTTGCACGTGTACCTGTCAATCATGGCAGTTTTAGGCGGGACTATAAAAGAGAGAGCCATCAGTGCGGCGTCATTCTGCAATTTCTTTTCAAGACGGTACAACTATGTCAGGAAATCGACTGCTTCGGCGCGGCCTCTCTGTGGATCGGGATATAAAGTGCGACTGCCCATTCCTCTCCAGGTTTGCCAACCTGTTTGCTCCGAGCCCGGACAACAGTGTCATCCCAACTTCGGACCTCTTCACGGAGTACAAGGCCAAAGTGGCAGCCTGGACCGATGACAAGCAGCTCCACGCTCTCGCCGGTAGACACCAAGCCTTCACTTCTCAGTTCCGGGTGGTCGCCATCAACGCGGGCTTCGCCTACGTGGCAGCTCCTCGCCGTGGATATAAGATAAGAAGGGTAAGGGTAGGTCGAAATTTGGGGGGAGGGCAGGGGGATCGGGATGTTTTGGGGGACCCTTTGCAGTATTCTTTGAGGGGTTACAATACTCGTAGGACAGTGCAGGAGAGGAGGGGGGATATGCTTTCGGCACCTATCGTTGCACCTGTCGGTGGAGAAATTGGGAAGGGGGTTTTTGCCACTCGGAATTACAGGGGGAAGGAGGTGGTGTGTGAGTATCTTGGCCAGCTGATTCCGAGGGCAGACGTTGATGGGAGGTTGGGTGAGTACGACAGGCTAAATTTAACGTACCGATTTATTCATGTTCAGGGGGCTCATGGTCATGAGGCACTTGTTTTGGACGGCCATCGAAATCACCAGGGCGGGCTTGTCCCTCCTGATTCAAATTTGGGGGCTACCATGAACCAATTCTAGGGATAACGCTAACTGTAGGTTAACCCGGGTTAAGGGGAGGAGGGGGGATCGGACGAGGTTCTGGATGGTGACCAAGACGGGGATAAGTGCTGGCGCGGAGCTCCGGTGGGAGTATGGAGACTTCAGACGAGGAGTGGAGGGTTTCATCGACCACAGGGAGTTCGGCCGCCGCTAATACCATGTCAGGAACCTAGCTTCCTTGACAGCCTTTTTCAAGTCCACAAATGACACAAAAGGAAACTTGAAACTTGAAAATACAGAATGCAATATTAAAAATAGGAATGTCCCCAAATGTATTGAAACAGAAACTTCAAGAATAAAATGCAAACAAAAGATTTTAAAAAAATAAAACCACATCACCGCCATAAATATACAGCCAAAAGGTCATGTATATTTTTCACAGGGGAAAAAAACACATTGGTAGATATCAATGAAATCATTGCAAAGGCCTTAGGGATCCACTATTAAATATTCTTGGGTCATGCTCTGTTTTGGGAAAGACCGGATTTTTTCAAAAGTAAACGTGAAGCATGAAATACGATCTTGAATAATCTTGTTGAAATTTGAAAAATACTTTTTTATGATAAAAATTTATTTTTTGTATATTTATGTTGAATGAAAAACAAAAATTATATACATTGTTTTAAATTAACTCTGAATTAGCAAATTTCTTTAAATATACACAGAGCGGTGGGGTAGCCTACTGATTAAAGCATTCGCTCGCCCCTCGAAAGGCCCGGGTTCGATTCCCCAAATGGGTAGATTATGTGAAGCCCATTTCTGATGTCCCCCATGGTGATATTGCTGGAATATTGCTAAAAGCTGCGTAAAACCAAACTCACTCACTTTAAATATACAGTGTAGCTGTCCATCAAAATAAATGCAATCTAAAAAAATTGAAACCATATGACCCCAAACATGAATAATAAATGTAAACGGTACAAAAAACATTTTTTCACAAGGATGAAAATCGATATATAAATAATCAAAAACATCATCAAGATCATTTCTCATGTTTGTTTGTTGTTTAACGCTGCACTCAGCAATATTCCAACCATATGATGGCGGTCTGTAAATAATCGAGCCTTGACCAGACACTCCAGTGATTGACATCATGAGTATCGATCCACACATTTGGGATACGATGACATGCATCAACCAAGTCAGTGAGCCTGACCACCCGATCCCATTAGTCGCCTCGTACGACAAGCATAGTCACCTTTTATGACAAGCATGGGTTGCTGAAGACCTATTCTACCTTGCCATCTGGTGGTTATCCTACGGTTTCTGAGACGGTCGAACCACAGGGCTTTTCTTAAATATATTAAAAACAGTTCATACTTTAATCAGACTCTCGGAATGCTACCACTTTTGTTTCCATCACAGATAGATTCTGTTATCCTTTTGTCTCATTCTGGTCATCAAGCATGTTAAATGTTTGTGTAGTCAAGACACCCTGACACCCTGAGGGGATTCGGGGTTACAGCTGATCCCATCAGTCATCAAGCATGTTAAATGTTTGTGTAGTCAGGACATCCTGACACCCAGAGGGGATTCGGGGTTACAGCTGATCCCATCAGCTAGGGCACATCAACTCAGTGGCCAGGTTGATAGCCTGTTGTATCCCCATGACGTGGGTTGTTACTAGTTAAATAAATCACGGGATTGTCTGATCCAGATGCAACTATTTAAAGACTCTCGGGATATTGCTGAGTGCGGCCTCCATATGTGTATGTTGTTTTTTTTGTATTTTGGACAGGTGTCATAGATTTAAACTTTGGCTTTAAGAGTGCAGATTTTGCTAAACTATATGAGATGTACTGGACCTAATTCAATAAAATCTACAAAATCTGTGATTTGTAGATATAACAGGTTTGACCTATATTTGAACATATATATAATTTCACCTTACTTAAATTTTGAAGTTCAAACGAATTTACAAAATATCAAATTTTGTCATTTGAAAGTATGGTCAAACTGAATACAGGTACATTGCCACAGGAACTCGTTATTGGTCGGTAAATAAAAATATAATAATATACCCTCTATACTTTCCTCTACTTATATATAGGGGGTATTTTTATTCACTGACCAATAACGAGTTCCTGTGTGTGTTGCTGGGCCATTGATGAAGATTCGAAAGTTTACAAAACGTTGGTAAGACTTCCGCCTGTATCCCCATTCAAAAATATACACAGATTACATGAGGGTATAATGCAACGTTTCCGCTATCCTGTTGTATCCTCCGAGTGTCAGTTTCAGGTACGTGAACTTCGTGCAGCACGTGCACTATACAGTCGCTCCGACACACGGCGGACAAGAGCCCTATGGTGAAGCGGCATTAGCCAGGTTATAAAACTTGGATAGCCTGTACAAATGTGCTGTTGATGTGATTTGGTAAGGTTGACAAGCAATACACGAATATATGTGTGTAGGATAATGGTTTTAAATATCACAAAAAAAACGAGGGGAAGTGTTTTATCTAACTTATAAACCGAAAAAAGAAACTTAAAACAACATTTATCCAGTAGTATAGGTAATGGGGGTTCTGCCGCAACTCCACTGGAGCCGGATTCATATACCTATACTGCTACTACAGGTGGCATTTTTTATGCCAAAATGATGATGCGATTCAACGATAGTCATAAGTTGTATTAAACGAAACATCAATATTAATTAATAATGGATAAAATTTACTATAGCCCACGAGGATATTGGAAAGGTGTAGGAGCAATAAAAAAATTAGCCACCGAGGCTAAAGTATCTAAAGATATGGCTAAGGATTGGTTAAAGAAACAAGCGATGTGGCAAATATATTTACCGGCACCGCGTTATATACCGAGGAAGAAGTTTGATATTTTTACAACGAATGAAGTTCATCAGGCTGACCTCTTGTTTCTTCCCCACGATAAGGTAAAACGCAAAACGTATAAATACGCTTTAACAGTAGTGGATGTGGCTAGTCGATACAAAGAGGCTGAGCCATTAACCTCGAAAGAATCAACAGAAGTAGCTAATGCACTGAGTCGCATATATAAACGCGGGCCACTAAAATGGCCTAAGCTATTTCAAGTAGATCCCGGTCGCGAGTTTATGGGATCGGTAACAAAACTGTTAACAAAGCACGATGTTGAAATCGTCCGTGGTGAAAGAGAGGCCCATCGCTGTCAAGCTATCGTTGAAAGATTTAACAGGACATTAGCGGAACGTTTGTTTGGCTATCAGTGTGGGATTGAAATGAAATTTGAGCGATTGAGATCAACCGAATGGGTGACATGATTATCAGCCGTTGTATCAGCGCTGAATAATGAAGTAACGAGATTAAATTAAATTAAAATGAAATCCGTGACTTCCGAATCTTCAGCACCGAGGAGAGGCAAAGAACGAAAACTTCCGGATAGAGTAAGGGTAAGATATTTATACCAGGCCGGTGAACTCGAAGGAGGCCTATGTCGCGCAACTGATCCCATATGGTCTCTTAAGACGTATAACATTAGTCGATTGGTTATGAAAGAAGGAGAGCCTATTCTTTATTATCTTCAAGATGGACCGGGTAGGGCATTTGTACGAGAAGAGTTGTTTATAGTTCCCGACGGTACGGTATTACCACCATAACCATAAGCATAGGTAGTTACACCATCATTATCAATCCATCTCTTTGTATCTAAGGGGGATAATGATGTCTTGTTCATTCTTAATCCATATATCCTATGATTGTAACTTCTTAAAGAGTTCATCTCGTGTTTGAACGTTCTACTGTTGAATAATGATTCTTTATACTGTTCGTGTTTGATATGCTTTTTTACAACATACTTCTTAACGCCCTTGGCTTTTCTTATCTCCCCATTATCGGACTTCTTTATAGAATACATCTTAGGTCTTAATCCGACATACTCCGCTATAGGAGTCCCAGCACATTCATCCTTCATCTTACCTAACACCTTTTTATTTACTAAGCTGTGTAGTGGATTATCTTTCGGGTAATCGCTCGTGTCGTACATATCTTTTTTTTCTGCCATATCTTTATACTCATCCTCGGTTTGTATTTCCATCAACAAAGAATCTGTGTCGGTATATAACACCTCGAATCTATCGCCGTATTGCTTCTTAAGTTTGTTGTAATAAAAGTCATACATTAAGTGTTTTGACAAGTCGAGAATACTCATACCGACGTACACCGGTCTGTTGAATTTTATATTACTCTTCTGCATATGCAACGCGGCTAAGTCGTTATCGAATATCTTGCTTCTGTTAAAAGCCGGACTGGCTATAAGTTTCCTGAGTCTTTCTTCCTCATTAGATCTGACTAATTTAACATCAACACGCTTCCTTAGATTCTCCATAGTTTTACCAAATACTGAGTTATTCATGAGCTTATACAGATTCTTTTCGAAATCGCTGGTAGCTATCTTTCTTAAATCTGTGTTCAACCTTATATAGGGCTCCATCCAAGGGCTTTGATCAAACTTTAGAACCCTGTGTATTTTCTTAAGTTTCATACCTAACGATAGATACAACTGGAGATTTCTGTAGTGAACTATATATTTTGTCTTATCCATCAAATTTGGTACGAGTTTTTCTACGTTAGCTAACCTACTATTACCCATCAAGGAGCGTTGATATTCCGACATCCAATCTTTATTAACCATTAATCTTTCGGGAGCTAGCGGATAACTGTTATGGTCTTTATGTAACGAACTTGGATATTCCAAGTCAACTTCTAGTATGTACCCTTTATTCGCATCATTATTATGGATATTATGGATATCATTCACTTCGATATCATTGACCCACTCAAAATCACCCGTGGGTAAAGGTTGACTCATAGCCCATCCGTACAAATTGTTAGCGTCGAGATATAATATATGAGTGTCGGGTTTACTGGGATCATATCCTTCCACTTATTTATTATTAGCCTTAGAATACCTTTTAGCTGCCATCGATATACCACCTCTTAATCCTTTCTCAATAAACAAGTGCATATCGTAATCTGTGAGTAGTTTTAGTTCTACGCTGGTCTTCTTCAACAATGCATCCCACGATAGTGCGGGACTGGAATAGTACCATGCCGGGTCCAAGCCGTATTGTTTTAAACATGTCTTTCTAAATATCCCGAATATATCCGCGAGTAACAGTACATCGGTTTCTAAGTACAGATCGTGATAATCGCCTAAATTCTTACAACTTAATTTATCCCAGACCGTCAGAGCGTGTTCATAATCGGCATCTGTTATTTTAGATTCTGTTAAGTTACTATAGAATGATTCAAGGGGTGGTAATTCAGTTTCTTCGAATCTAGACCAATCATCCATATATTCGTAAGGATATACACCTTTTCTCAGCAACAAATGACGAGTTATCTTATCGGTATATTGATTTTTTATCGCAAAGTCATCGGGATTGTTCGCATTAGCTAAATTGTCCAGGGAAGATAACAGAAACTGTACGGAGTCTATGAATCTAAGCCCATTACTTTGCTTTATTCTAGATTTCCCATCCTTGTCCCTATAATGTATAGGTTTAGTCAACGAGAATGATATGTATTTTTCCATATTATTAGGAATGCACGTTAAACCGCCGTCGGTCTTTGAGATAGCTTGCATAATGAGATGGGAATCGTATCCCCTAAGGTTATGAAACACAACGGGGATGGGTATTGTTTGAGAGTTCATTTTCAGTTTCAAGTTACATTCGTTATGAGCGGCCCCCCGATAATTACCCGTGACGTGGCAATGATCTCTTACGGAATCCCCATCCAGGGGTTTGTTACAAACATGACAACTCGTTGACTTCTTATGGGCCCTCCAATCATCCCTCGTCATACGCATGGGTTTCTTACACGATAATTTTTCCCTGATTATTCTCTCTTCATTTTGTAGATATTCTAGGAACTTTCCCGCTGCATCGGGACCTCTGTAAATCACGGGCGTGTTTGTTTTCCCATCATACCTTACAACTATATATCCAAACCCACAAGGAATATGTTCTTGAGTTTTGTACGTAAAACTATCTTGATTGCTATGGTTGGTATTTTCTATGGGTTTGATAAGCGCTTCGAAGTCGGCGTAAATTACGTACGGTACTGGCATTTGATTACAATAATGTTCAAATTTTAATATATTTTTTCCCTCTTTAGGCATATCAATCCTGATAGCATTCTGTCCAACACCTCTACAGTCTTCTTTATGCGCTTCTAATAGATCTTGTCTGCTGTACCCATGCAGGCATCTTTCGCAGAAATATTTCTTTTCTTTATGTTTTGTTTGATCGTATAATAGCCTGTTTAAACTCTTTATCCACGTATAATGATATTTACCATCTTTTTCGATCAGAAATTAATTGATTCTGGGGATATGTTCCGGAGCGGAGCTTATCCTGTGTACAACAATTCCTTTAGAATGTCCGAAAACATTTATAGCTAAATTATTTTGCTTTTCCATGTATAGTCCCGCCGCATAAACGTAGTCCACTTTGGATTGAGCGTACTGTAATGCATCTTGAAAACGCTTTATAGACGTCTATACCATCGAAGTTGAGTCCATCGTTTTGGGGATAGCTAGAAGGTCTATTTGCAATTTTAGAATCTACGGGAACAATGCAGATCTTATCATCATTCTTAAACAGTCATCGGATTTCTTTTTTACGTTAATTATGGCTTTTTTCTTCTTATAATACGGGGGTAAATCTATATAAGAACCACCTTTGAAGGGCATATAATTTGCTATATCTAAATATAAACTATCGATTTTATCCACACCCCAACCCGAACCTCTATTAGTCCAGCGTTCTAAAGTTTCCTGTATCCTCTGAATTGATGTATCTAATGATGCGTTTATAGTATCGGTTTCGATTATAACTTCTTGATTGCTACGGAAATATGGTTCGGTATATTCGGTGCTATCGTCTGTGTTACTTTTACTCAATAACATTTTAATCGTCAGCTGGTATTTTATACTATGTAAATCATCTAACTCCTTGTTAATTTTACTCGATATGATGGGCTTAATATCGTTAACATCCATGTTGGAATTAATATCCATCTACCAACCTCTTAGATATTTACCAACGCCAGCGGATATGGGTACAAATATTAATTCTTGTTGTTTATTATTATCAACATCATCATTATCATCATCATTATGTTGAATATCATTATTATCTAGTAAAGCGATCAATTCAGCTCTTCTCATTCGAGAAAAACCTCTCAGCCCACTGTTTCTCGCTCGAGCTTTGAGTTCCCTAACAGTCTGGGGTTTGTTGTATTCGAAACGGAGTAAGGATATCAATTCAGCTTTTCTCATTCGAGAATATCCACGAAGGCCACTTTGCTTTGCCATAGCCTTCAACTCTCTGACAAAAACCATTGTGGTTGAATGGTATATGCAAAATGAGACAAATGTCTAATTGGTTGTTTTCATATATCTAAATATGTATTCTCCCCAACCTATTCCTCTCATTGATGTAATCTCTCTTCCTAGCATAAATAATCTGGTTCCTGACCCTATCAGCACCGTGTTCCTTACATAAACAATAACGACCTTTGACCCCTATCCCGCATACAGAACACGTATAGTTTATGTTTCCGCGCTTGATGTAATAATTGCATACAGCAGTAAATTTCAACACAGCGTCGGTTACATAGAGTAGTCTTACCCATGAGTGTAAATTTGCAATTATTCATGGTTTATACATCTATCATATCATTTGTCTAAATGCAAATCACATCTACACTGGTGAGATATTGATTATGCATAGCCACAGCTGTGGTTATTTATGAGTAGTCATGGTATAGCTGAAAATCAATACAGAAGTCAATCCCATAATCACAAATGCGACCTCGCGGTTTTTCTGAGCCTCTGACGGTGTATAAAACTTACTCATTGTTGGTCTCAGTACTGGGTCGAGTTTTTTCCCATAAACGAGGTAGTATTCATGCATGGCAGATTCGACATCCTTAAACGTTTGAATTGAATGTCCTTCCTTAAGCAGTTTTTCATGAATAAAGTCTAATCTCTTCATTCTCTGCCGCGTATATTGTGACTGGGCTGCTTGGAGTTGTTCTAAAGCATTGTTATGTCGTTTAAGCTCCTCTTCAACCTCTTTAGCGTTTGATTCCCTCATACTAGAAAATAACAAATTACTCCCCGAAAAAGCTAGAGCATTAACAATAGCTCCACCGACCATCATCGCAATTGTTGCCATATGTTTAATAATATAAAATATTCAAATGTTTAATTACTTCATTATGTCTTCCGGGATAAGCCCTTGTTTGATGAGCATATCCTTCGTTGCCATTGCTAATCCAATATCCAGAATCATCATTCCAATATCATAACTATTAAAATCTAGCTTGGGAGGTGTGGCTTTAGTAATCATTTTAGCTATACGGGCAT
Source organism: Haliotis rufescens (assembly GCF_023055435.1). NCBI lineage: Eukaryota > Metazoa > Mollusca > Gastropoda > Lepetellida > Haliotidae > Haliotis > Haliotis rufescens. Next base: position 22,907,440 of record NW_025963802.1, read on the forward strand.
AGCCAATGGCCAAGCCGGTGATCACCGCTGAATGATACGTCGCTTTTACCAACATTTTACCGTCTGTAACTGGAGTTGTCATGCTTATTATAGCATTATATGGGGGCTAACCTCTAATTGAACTTGTTGTTTCGGCGGGGGTGACGTTTTCTCTTCTCCGGTCTTATAAAAGAACCATACAGCCGCTATACCAGCAACTCCTACTAGTGCCCATGTTTTAATCGGATTAATATTTGAATTATTTATTAATTTCGCTTTGCGCGCCAGTCCTCCCTTTCTTCCTGCAGCGATTTTTTGGGGGTTCTTAGTAACTCTGGCTTTTAGTATTTTCTCATTCACATGTGGTGCATCCTCATTCACATGTGGTGGTTCCTAATTCACTTGTTGTTCCTCAATCTGTTGTTCCTCGTACTTGTTGTTGCATTTTCACAATCTGTTTTGGTGTCACCTGTTGAGTCTCCATTATTTATTTGAACTTCGTTCTTTATATTATTAAGTGGGCACGTATGTTTAAATTGACAATACCTAGCCGTTATTAAAGCTGTGGTGAACGGAGCTAAGAACATTCCGTATCTATGATAAAACTCACAGCTCACTGCGCTTATAGCGTGTTCGATGAATGGGTCTTTCTCTAGAGATTCGCATAAATACATGCGATGTTCTGCCCGGATGGGGAGAAATGTACTAGCTACGACTGTGTATAGTTGTAATATAGACGACCCTATCGTTTTAGTCATGGTAGCTCCCAGTCTAGACTCGTAACGCGCGTACAGTTTTTTAATTTCTTCGTCGGTCATGTTATCAATTTTTTCAATTGGTATAATTTTCTCCCAAATATTGGGAACATTTTCCACCGGCTACCAAAGCCGCGAGTCTTTCTCTATGTTTATCTAAAGATTTATCTGGAACTACTTCAGCATGTTGATGTGTTTTTTGATCAGGCTCAGATTCTTTGAGCATTTGTTCGATGAGTTGGTCGCATTCCATAATGTAATACCTAAGGAGATATTTAAGTCTAACATAATATAATATGACATATCCAATACAAACCGTTATAATGAACTGTTGCGAAAGAATGAGGATTTGAAACCACATTTTATGTCATATTAACCGCTAATGTTCAATTTGGACTTTGATAACCAGAATCCAATCGAAGATACTGATGAAACCAGGTTTAGTAGTCTTAACGATGAACTTTTACAATCGTCCGTCAATGATTATTACGATGCCTTAAAAGATGATACCCCAATAGGTCGTGACTATTCAAAGTTTGAGATAGATAGTAAAGGAATATTGCGACTGCGTGGCTCTCCGGATATTGATCTTATGCATTCTCGTACTCGTAAGCCCCTAGCCTTGTCTACGATAGCTGCTAAACACGGCATCGGCACTGTTCGTGATGAATTAGGTTTTGTGGACTACTACCAACGACCAAAACTTTCCGCGAAGACTACTAAGGCTCTTCAGACTATGAGGAAAGAACTCGTTAATACAGATGATTTGGAAGCAGCCTCGATGGTGGCCTCGGACGGACTCGGAGAAATCTTAGATACCTATTACGATAATTCCACGTTACAGGAGTTTATCCTCGGAGTTTAGTATTAGGGAATTACGAGGTCTTGACAAGGCAATGCAAACAATGCGGGGAGAACTCATCAATAATATAGCCAAGATATCCGAAATCGACAAGCATATAGCTTACGAGAAAACAAAACTTAAACAGCCGATCGAAGAGTTAAATAGACGCTGCGTAGAGGAAAGATTGCGTAACTTAGAAGACGAAAGATCGGCCCGTCTCGAAGCAGCTTCCACTAATAGAGAGGCACTTCGTTCGCAAATCAGTCGAATTCGAGAAACTATCTATCAAATCCTCAACGATGACACTACACTGGCCGATAAAATTAAAACATTGTTCAGAGAACAGGGAATAACCATTGCCAGTATTTTAACCGCGTTGGGATTTATTATATCGACTTTGACTCTCGCGTTAACCGGTGGCACAGGTGGTACAGGTGGTGGCGGATCACCCCCTAGTGATAAAAATGGTATAAAAGAGTGGATAAAAAAGCATTTAAAAGCATTAGGTTCAGCACTGGGAAAGCTCGCTGAGAAAGCCGCGGCCGCCCTTCCTGGTATAACAGGGAGTGTTGTTTCCTGGCTATTGAATTTATTAGCTAAGACCACCACTTGGCTTAGTCAAAACTTGTGGGCGCTGATCGTAGCAATTGCAGGGCTGTTGTACGTTTATGAACTATTTATCCAAATCAGTTCGCTAAGAACTATTTATCCAAATCAGTTCGATAACCAAATCATGAGTAAACCAACCGCGACTCCACCCACTACAAGCGCTGTTTTTTCATCTATATGTTGTTGATTTTTAGCCTCAATATGCGGTGGCACTTGTGGTTGTGCGTTAGTAAATGGTTGAGCGATAGTTGGTGTTTGTGGCTTGACTATTCCCTTTTCGCCTGTGATTGTTTGTGTTATTAATTCGACGTTAATATCTGAATTTATACCTGGTTTTTGTTTATCGGTAGCAATAACAATTTTATTATTATAACCTATCACTTGACCGATCTTAAGTTCCATATTACTCGGAGACATGTATAGTCCCGCCGCATAAACGTAGTCCACTTTGGATTGAGCGTACTGTAATGCATCTTGAAAACGCTTTATAGACGATGGTATGTCAACTGGTGAATTAATGGCGTCCTCCACGTTTGCGACAAACTGTTTTTGTGCATCGAACGCTGTCCCAGTACCGATGATTCCCGTTCGTGTTTGCAATTGCGCACCTAGAATTGCCCACAAATAAGTTCTTATCGATTCATTAAATCTTACAAATCCTGGGTTAGTAAAATTATTTTCCGTTTTATCATTAAGAAATTCATTCCAAGCGTCATCGTTCAGTTGTACAAATTTTTTAACAATATAAATTAACCCACTCTTAAAACTCATAATATCCCCTCTCCAATCGTTACTATAAAGTTCCCAGCCTTTATACCAATGACTGGTTTTATGCCAATGATCATATATTCTTGCGTAAAGTTTGCTGTCCTGCCGCAACTTACCAAAATTACCTGGAAATTTATTAAGTGTTTTATATACATAATCGCTTTCTTCTTTGACGGATATATTTTCCTCTGTGTAAGGAGCACCTAGACCATGGTTTGCTCCTTTAATACGCCAATCTTTACACGTAGAAACATTAAATTCCTGACAAATACGCTCATACGCAGACCTATCATAATTATTATTTATGGAATTCCACGCTCGATCCTGCGGTAATGGAGCATTAATTTCTTTAAGTATACGTCTAATCTGATAGTACACGTGAAATAATAAAACAGACTTATTTAGCATATATCCTGGGTCATTAACAGATACACCACATCCCGTTGTGGCACACCATATGGCAAAGTTTAACTGATTCTGCCAAAATTGCATCGGATTGTGAAACCAATCGTGGATCATTTTATCGCTAGTTGCCATGACCCTGTACTTTTCAAAGATATCAGGGAATTTAACGAAAAAATCAGCACCATAGGAATTTACCATAATCGATAGATTAGTAATCTGTCTCGATTTCATATTTAATTTATGATATAGTATCATTGTATATTTAATATGTATGTTACACTCCCTGGAATAACAAATGGTCAGTCTATTGAACTGCTTCATACTATCGATAACTCGGATGGACAACTCGAAGTAGCTCTATGCGACGTAACATATTACCCACTGTGGACCAATATAAATGCTGCAATAGGTAATAATAGGATGATTATGCCAAGTGAAAACAATGGTATTGACAAATACATTACTATACCTGATGGGTATTACAGCGTATGCTCACTCAATGATGAAATTTTTAAACCTAATGGAATGAGTATCACACAAAATGAGGCGACTGGGACAGTGAAAATATGCACTGGAGAAACAAGTATACTTATTTACGAGGACTTAGCAATTACACTTGGATTTGGACAGCCAGTATCAGTATTATTACCACCCAAGAAAGCAGTGACTGTATATGAATTACCCGATTTAGTTCCCTATAAAGAGTTGTGTATCCATCTTGATCAAATAAGCACGACGGATAATATTCAACAAGAAAGTCCTTCAACTCTACTCAGATGTGTTCCAGTGAAAAATGAAAAATACAATAGTGGTAGAACGGAATCTTTCTCAACATTACAATATAAAAAATTAAAGCATGGTATTATTTCAGACCTCAAAATTTCTATATTAGATGTAAAACACCAACCAGTACATATAGGATACTAAAGTGTAACACTCCATATTATAAATAATGGTTGATTCCATATTTAAGTTATGATTTAGTATCATTGTATATTTGATATGTATGTTACACTCCCGGGAATAACAAATGGTCAGTCTATTCAACTGCTTCATACTATCGATAACTCAGATGGTCAGCTTGAAGTCGCTCTATGCGATGTAACATATTACCCACGGTGGACCAATATAAATGCTGCAAAAAATAATAATAGGATATGGTTATTAACTCCAACTGGTACTATTATCAAACGCATTACTATATCTGATGGATATTACAGCGTAAGCTCACTCAATGATGAAATTTTAAAGCCTAATGGAATGAGTCTCACACAAAATGAGGCGACTGGGACAGTGAAATTAGACCATGGAAATCAACCTATAATTTTATTGGACCAACCAGGTACAGAGGAATTTAGTCGCTTAATTGGCATACATCCTGATGTTAAATTACCCGATTTAGTTCCCTATAAAGAGTTGTGTATCCATCTTGATCAAATCAGTACGACAAATAATATTCAACTAGAAAGTCCTTCAACTCTGCTCAGATGTGTTCCAGTGAAAAATGAAAAATATAATAGCGGTAGAACGGAATCTTTCTCGTTATTACAATATAAAAAATTAAAGCGTGGTATTATTTCAGACCTCAAAATTTCTGTAGTAGATGTAACACACCAACCAGTACATATAGGATACTTAAGTGTAACACTCCATATTAAAAATAATGGTTGATGCATCAGGCCCTGGAACGCTCAGACAATGTAATACAATTGTGCTTTCCGATCTCGGAGACACAGAAGGATTTGATAAACCCGGTTCCAATGGTAAGTTATACGCTTTACACTTACACAATAATGTACACAAGCGGAAAGAAGTCACATTCACAGGTAATCTAGAAGATTTAAGCGATGTCGACGTTAGTAGACTCATTAAAAACACTTCGTACAATATTATTCTCAACGGTGAGAATAAATGGACTATGGTCGAAGCAAACATCGAGTGGCTACTGAATATCGTCATTACCCCACCTTATGTGATGACGGGTAAGGTACATAATTTAACTAAGATAATAAATAGTGGCATCGTACTCGCGTCTTATGTCCCATCAAAACGAAAAAGTGTGTTAGTTACCCCCCTGCCAGAAAACCCAGGTCATATGTTATATAGTCGTCCGGCCTTAAAAAATGTTACTTTAAATTTGGTTACTGAATTCGAAGATATTAAACAGAACTTGAGTGCAATACCTAACATTTCTACTCTTATTATTGAAGTCTTGTTCGGAGATGTACCGGAAGATGCCTTCGAAATATTACCAGGTCTATCGATTAAATGGCTCAAGAAACACGAGCGTCGACGTTGCAGTATTATCCATATCGGAGCATCACCCATTGCAACCCTCGAGGGGGTCCAAATTATTAAAAGTGACAGCATTTCTCTTTCTAAGATATTTTTGCCGTATAATATACATTTGATAAGGTTGATGTATAGTCTCAAAACATTTAAGCAAGACCAATTAAAGACTATTATATGATCGTAATATACACTATGAGTTTATATCCAGCGCTCGATGAAGCATTTGAAAAGTGGAAAAACTGTTGATGGATTTCGATTACATCAAATAAGCGACATAAAACATCGAATAGAGAAGGATAGGGAGTTGAGACTTGGATTGTATAAAAAGTATCGCAGAGCCGTGAATGCTCTGGACGGAGTTGACACCGTGCTTGTAGCAGCTGGCATGGGACTCGGTGTAGCGGGTATCGGTTTACTATCAATTATAATCGCCACGCCTATCGTGCTCGGCATGGAAATAGCCGCTGGAGTCTCGGGACTGGCAGGAATAGCGATAAAATTCATTTCTTGTAGGTTACAAAAGAAAGCATTAAAACACGATAGTATTCGGATACTCGCCGAAGCAAAGTTGAACAGCACTGAGGATCATATTTCAACAGCAATGGTCGATTGTAAGATATCCGAGGATGAGTTTCGTTTAGTGTTGTCAGAACTCACCAAATACAATGAAATGAAGCAGGAGATTCGATCAAAATCTCATAAGACCAGTGGTATTAGCGAAGACGAGAAAAAAAAGTTCATAGAACAGGGAAGGCAACAAGCGCGTCAATTATTCTGTGCCGAAACCAAAGAACTGGTTGGAGATTAAAAATAGATTGCTTACTATCGTTTGATCACATTTAGACAAATGCTTACATAAATATATAATAATGGAGAAAGCTATTAAATGGAGAGAATTACCACAAGGTTTTTATTATATCAGTGATGTCAAACCAACCAAATACGGTTATCAATTGTTTCTTATCAATTTACAAAAAAAGTGTAGTTATATAGTCTGGTCTCCTAGTAAAATGAACGAAGAACTTAATAAAAATGTTGAATATCGCTTTATTGATAAAAATAATAAAGAATATTTTTATTACCATTTAGGCTCATCTAAAGCAATGATTGGCCCCAGGTATTGGTGAGCTAGAGCCAATTTAACTCAATCTCATGACTATCATTGAATCGCTTCATCATTTTGGCATAAAAAATGCCACCTGTAGTAGCAGTATAGGTATATGAATCCGGCTCCAGTGGAGTTGCGGCAGAACCCCCATTACCTATACTACTTATCCACATTTTTTTGGTTCAAGCATACTTTTCATGAACTTAGGGGAAATTAGCGTAAAATATCTGTTGCTAGAGAACGCAACTTGAAAAAGACATTCTTGAGCGAATTGTAATTTTTCAGCGCCTTTGTACCATACTGGTACACTCACTGGGGTACACATACTACGTGTACTATCCTCGGGAATATGAAGAAAACATTTGTCATTTGATTTTACATTTCATTACATGGTGTTCAAATGCAAAATAAATTTCTAGCGAGAAACATTCATATCTTACAATGTAAGCGGAAGTTGTTTTGATAAAATCCCAGGAATGTTATAACATCCCTGTTTACGGATTACAATAGGATTACGTCCCTGGAGGTTAATAAAAAGTGCTACAGTAGCTGTGGTGTCATGGGAAAGTTTAAAACTGAATGCATTGAGAGGCCATTTCCTTCAAAACTGCAAATGGTCTTAGAATGTTATGTATATGTTCATGCATATCGGTACGAAATGAACACTTCATGCAGCTTTCCTCCTTAAACGTTTACCAATTTTAGTATCACTACAGTATGGTGATGATGAAATATATATGGTCTCACCGAATTGGAATTTAAAATGTATCATGTAGATTGCATATATTTGAAAGAGTGACAAAGTAATAATTTATCTACAATTTTAAGGTAAAATTTGCTGTGAACGAGCCTTTTACGAGTCAAAATCAAACAAATGAATCAACCATGTATGATGTGATTATACTGTATCAATCATTGTACATCATCATAATTATATCATACGTCACTCCAACCTTCATGACCGACTCCACTCCGTAGTCTAGTGAACAGAGCGACTACCCAGGGAGTTAAGGACGATGATTCGATCCCATGGCCGCGTCATTATGGTAGTTTAAGACGTTAAAAGATGGTACTCCTTGTTGCCCTGCCTGGTGCTCGGCATTAACGGGATTAAACAAGGATGGGCGGGGTCGGAGTCAATAATATACTGTGTATAAGGACCTGTGAAGACCTGGAATATTGATGATTGCGGCGTTATAAACCAACAAATAAACAAATTCTGTCTGAGTGGGGTCTAAGAGGTATCTCACGTCTTCCCCAGGCAAGAGTGTTCACTTACCTGTATCAAAAATAGACTCTGATATAGGTAAGTGAATACTTTGCATCGGGAAGATGGGTATATCAGTGGCTAGCTAGTCAAGACAAGAACAAACAGCTACACACACGCGTGCATGCACGTCACAATAAGTGCAATAATCTAGAACGCTAGTAAACCCATTTCACCCAAGAGTGACACTGAAAGACGCTGTTGTAACAACGAAAGATTATTTATATAAACTGCTGCTGCTATAATAATTAAATAATAAAATAATAATCTTCTGGGGCATCACTGTTTAGCCTTATTTTCGTTTTCGGGTTGTCCTTTTTATTGGTAGTTGATGTGTATCTTTCTGATTTTGTGTGTAATAGACAAAGATGCCGCTAGGATCTTACGGCTGACGACCTCCCCAAACGTCCTCATATTTTATACCAGGGAGTTGTCTCGCCTTTTCATAAACATTTCAAGAGGCGACTAACGGGATCGGGTGGTCAGGCCCGCTGACTTGGTTGATGCATGTCATTGATCCCAATTTCTTGGATCAATGCTCATGATATTAATCACTGGATTATCTGGTCCAGACTCGATTATTTACAGACAGCCGTCATATAGCTGGAATATTGCTGAGTGCAGCGTTAAACAACAAACCAACAAAAAACCAACATGATGTAGTATCTTAACTATTAATGCTTTTTAAAGATATTTTGCTTGTATTGATTAAGTTGTAGACACTCTTCTAGCACGACCTGCATCAACAGGGACTGTTGGGTGCTACCCAAGCAAAACCTGGACATTGTTGTTAATCCTCCCTCCTCTCAGGAAACCATCGAGCAATGTTCGTTGATATATTGTGATCGCTAATTGTGAATGAACAGCATTCTCGCATCCATAGTTGCACCGTTAGTGTGTTCAGTGTGAGTTTGGGTTTCAGCTTCGTTGTGTGTTTTCAAAATGTCTCAGAAAAAACACAAAACGAAGCTGAAACTTGAATGATCCTCCAAAATTGTCAGCCTAAAGTTGATTCAAATTGCCTCTCTCTAAAGTATCGTTTGGTTTAAATGGCAAGCCTGATATTGTTAGCCATTACCGTAATTAAGCAGTAGCCTAGATATGAGTATAAGTTGAAACACATAATCAGCCATAAAATATGCTTGTACTTTAAAAACCTGTGTGAGAGTAATGATGTCATCCGTTTGGTTCCTGTAGCTTCAGGTTAAATGGCCTCTGAACACCTACCTCTGCTAGGTTGCACCTTGACCCTGAAAGAGAATAGAACATAGCGCCCTTTCTGGCGTTCAGGTTTAGGTCACCTGGCTTATGATGTGTAGACACCAGTTACACACATGTCACACACATGTCACAGTTACACCAGTTACACACTTGTCACGCTTACACTAGTTACACACATGTCACAGTTACACTAGTTACACACATGTCACGCTTACACTAGTTACACACTTGTCACGCTTACACAAGTTACACACATGTCACGCTTACACTAGTTAACACTTGTCACGCTTACACAAGTTACACACATGTGAAATTACACCAGTTACACACATGTCACAGTTACACCAGTTACACACATGTCACGCTTACACTAGTTACACACATGTCACAGTTACACTAGTTACACACATGTCACGCTTACACTAGTTACACACTTGTCACGCTTACAATAGTTACACACGTCATGCTTACACTAGTTTCACACATGTCACGCTTACACTAGTTACACACATGTCACGCTTACACTAGTTACACACGTCATGCTTACACTAGTTACACACATGTCACGCTTACACTAGTTAAACACATTTCACGCTTACACCAGTTACACACTTGTCACGCTAACACTAGTTACACACATGTCACAGTTACACCAGTTACATACTTGTCACACTTACAATAGTTACACACGTCATGCTTACACTAGTTACACACATGTCACGCTTACACTAGTTACACACATGTCACAGTTACACCAGTAACACACTTTTCACGCTTACACTAGTTACACACATGTCACGCTTACACTAGTTACACACATGTCTCGCTTACACTAGTTACACACTTGTAACGCTTACACTAGTTACACACTTGTCACAGTTACACACATGTCACAGTTATACCAGTTACACACATGTCACAGTTATACACTTGTCACAGTTACACACATGTCACGCTTACACTAGTTACACACATGTCACAGTTACACCAGTTACACACATGTCACAGTTATACCAGTTACACACATGTCACGCTTACACTAGTTACACACATGTCACGCTTACACCAGTTACACACATGTCACGCTTACACTAGTTACACACATGTCACACTTACACCACTTACACACATGTCACAGTTACACACATGTCACAGTTACACAGTTATACCAGTTACACACATGTCACGCTTACACTAGTTACACACATGTCACGCTTACACCAGTTACACACATGTCACGCTTACACTAGTTACACACATGTCACACTTACACCACTTACACACATGTCACAGTTACACACATGTCACAGTTACACACTTGTCACAGTTACACAAGTTACACACTTGTCACAAATACACACATGTCAAAGTTACACAAGTTACACACATGTCACGCTTACACAAGTTACACACATGTCACGCTTACACTAGTTACACACATGTCACACTTACACCACTTACACACATGTCACAGTTACACACATGTCACAGTTACACACTTGTCAACGTTACACAAGTTATACACATGTCACAGTTACACACACGTCACAGTTACACACATGTCACAGTTACACCAGTTACACACTTGCCACAGTTACACACTTGCCACAGTTACACACTTGTAACAGTTACACAAGTTACACACTTGTCACAGTTACACCAGTTACACACTTGTCACAGTTACACACTTGTCAAAGTTACAGAAGTTACACACATGTCACAGTTACACAAGTTACACACATGTCACAGTTATACACTTGTCACAGTTATACCAGTGACACATGTGTCACAGTTACACACATGTCACAGTTATACACTTGTCACAGTTACACACATGTCACAGTTATACCAGTTACACACATGTCACAGTTATACACTTGTCAAAGTTACACACATGTCACGCTTACACTAGTTACACACATGTCACAGTTACACCAGTTACACACATGTCACAGTTATACCAGTTACACACATGTCACGCTTCACTAGTTACACACATGTCACGCTTACACTAGTTACACACATGTCACAGTTACACCAGTTACACACATTTCACAGTCAAACACTTGTCACAGTTATACCAGTTACGCACTTGTCACAGTTATACCAGTTACACACATGTCAAAGTTACACACTTGTCACAGTTACACACATGTCACAGTTACACACATGTCAAAGTTACACACTTGTCACAGTTACACACTTGTCACAGTTACACCAGTTACACACGTCACAGTTACACACTTGTCACAGTTATACCAGTTACACATTTGTCATAGTTTCACACATGTAACAGTTACACACATGTCACAGTTATACCATTTACACACATGTCACAGTTACACACTTGTCACAGTTACATCAGTTACACACTTGTCACAGTTACACACGTCACAGTTATACCAGTTACACACTTGTCACAGTTATATCAGTTACACACATGTCACAGTTACACACGTCACAGTTATACCAGTTACACACATGTCACAGTTACACACGTCACAGTTATACCAGTTACACACATGTCACAGTTATACCAGTTACACACATGTCACAGTTACACACGTCACAGTTATACCAGTTACACACATGTCACAGTTATACCAGTTACACACATGTCACAGTTACACACATGTCACAGTTACACCAGTTACACACTTGCCACAGTTACACACTTGCCACAGTTACACACTTGTAACAGTTACACAAGTTACACACTTGTCACAGTTACACCAGTTACACACTTGTCACAGTTACACACTTGTCAAAGTTACAGAAGTTACACACATGTCACAGTTACACAAGTTACACACATGTCACAGTTATACACTTGTCACAGTTATACCAGTGACACATGTGTCACAGATACACACATGTCAGAGTTATACACTTGTCACAGTTACACACATGTCACAGTTATACCAGTTACACACATGTCACAGTTATACACTTGTCAAAGTTACACACATGTCACGCTTACACTAGTTACACACATGTCACAGTTACACCAGTTACACACATGTCACAGTTATACCAGTTACACACATGTCACGCTTACACTAGTTACACACATGTCACGCTTACACTAGTTACACACATGTCACAGTTACACCAGTTACACACATTTCACAGTCAAACACTTGTCACAGTTATACCAGTTACGCACTTGTCACAGTTATACCAGTTACACACATGTCAAAGTTACACACTTGTCACAGTTACACACTTGTCACAGTTACACACATGTCAAAGTTACACACTTGTCACAGTTACACACTTGTCACAGTTACACCAGTTACACACGTCACAGTTACACACTTGTCACAGTTATACCAGTTACACATTTGTCATAGTTTCACACATGTTACAGTTACACACATGTCACAGTTATACCATTTACACACATGTCACAGTTACACACTTGTCACAGTTACATCAGTTACACACTTGTCACAGTTACACACGTCACAGTTATACCAGTTACACACTTGTCACAGTTATACCAGTTACACACATGTCACAGTTACACACGTCACAGTTATACCAGTTACACACATGTCACAGTTACACACGTCACAGTTATACCAGTTACACACATGTCACAGTTATACCAGTTACACACATGTCACAGTTACACACGTCACAGTTATACCAGTTACACACATGTCACAGTTATACCAGTTACACACATGTCACAGTTACACACATGTCACAGTTACACCAGTTACACACTTGTCACAGTTACACACATGTCACAGTTACACCAGTTACACACTTGTCACAGTTACACACTTGTCAAAGTTACAGAAGTTACACACATGTCACAGTTACACAAGTTACACACATGTCACAGTTATACACTTGTCACAGTTATACCAGTTACACATTTGTCATAGTTTCACACATGTAACAGTTACACACATGTCACAGTTATACCATTTACACACATGTCACAGTTACACACTTGTCACAGTTACATCAGTTACACACTTGTCACAGTTACACACGTCACAGTTATACCAGTTACACACTTGTCACAGTTATACCAGTTACACACATGTCACAGTTACACACGTCACAGTTATACCAGTTACACACATGTCACAGTTACACACGTCACAGTTATACCAGTTACACACATGTCACAGTTATACCAGTTACACACATGTCACAGTTACACACGTCACAGTTATACCAGTTACACACATGTCACAGTTATACCAGTTACACACATGTCACAGTTACACACATGTCACAGTTACACCAGTTACACACTTCTCACAGTTACACACATGTCACAGTTACACCAGTTACACACTTGTCACAGTTACACACTTGTCAAAGTTACAGAAGTTACACACATGTCACAGTTACACAAGTTACACACATGTCACAGTTATACACTTGTCAAAGTTACAGAAGTTACACACATGTCACAGTTACACAAGTTACACACATGTCACAGTTATACACTTGTCACAGTTATACCAGTGACACATGTGTCACAGATACACACATGTCAGAGTTATACACTTGTCACAGTTACACACATGTCACAGTTATACCAGTTACACACATGTCACAGTTATACACTTGTCAAAGTTACACACATGTCACGCTTACACTAGTTACACACATGTCACAGTTACACCAGTTACACACATGTCACAGTTATACCAGTTACACACATGTCACGCTTACACTAGTTACACACATGTCACGCTTACACTAGTTACACACATGTCACAGTTACACCAGTTACACACATTTCACAGTCAAACACTTGTCACAGTTATACCAGTTACGCACTTGTCACAGTTATACCAGTTACACACATGTCAAAGTTACACACTTGTCACAGTTACACACTTGTCACAGTTACACACATGTCAAAGTTACACACTTGTCACAGTTACACACTTGTCACAGTTACACCAGTTACACACGTCACAGTTACACACTTGTCACAGTTATACCAGTTACACATTTGTCATAGTTTCACACATGTTACAGTTACACACATGTCACAGTTATACCATTTACACACATGTCACAGTTACACACTTGTCACAGTTACATCAGTTACACACTTGTCACAGTTACACACGTCACAGTTATACCAGTTACACACTTGTCACAGTTATACCAGTTACACACATGTCACAGTTACACACGTCACAGTTATACCAGTTACACACATGTCACAGTTACACACGTCACAGTTATACCAGTTACACACATGTCACAGTTATACCAGTTACACACATGTCACAGTTACACACGTCACAGTTATACCAGTTACACACATGTCACAGTTATACCAGTTACACACATGTCACAGTTACACACATGTCACAGTTACACCAGTTACACACTTGTCACAGTTACACACATGTCACAGTTACACCAGTTACACACTTGTCACAGTTACACACTTGTCAAAGTTACAGAAGTTACACACATGTCACAGTTACACAAGTTACACACATGTCACAGTTATACACTTGTCACAGTTATACCAGTGACACATGTGTCACAGTTACACACATGTCACGCTTACACTAGTTACACACATGTCACGCTTACACTAGTTACACACATGTCACAGTTACACCAGTTACACACATTTCACAGTCAAACACTTGTCACAGTAATACCAGTTACGCACTTGTCACAGTTATACCAGTTACACACATGTCAAAGTTACACACATGTCACAGTTACACCAGTTACACACTTGTCACAGTTACACACATGTCACAGTTACACCAGTTACACACGTGTCACAGTTACACACATGTCACAGTTATACCAGTTACACACATGTCACAGTTACACACATGTCACAGTTACACCAGTTACACACTTGTCACAGTTACACACATGTCACAGTTACACCAGTTACACACTTGTCACAGTTACACACATGTCACAGTTATACCAGTTACACACATGTCACAGTTACACATTTGTCACAGTTATACCAGTTACACACTTGTCACAGTTACACACATGTCACAGTTACACCAGTTACACACTTGTCACAGTTACACACATGTCACAGTTACACCAGTTACACACTTGTCACAGTTACACACATGTCACAGTTATACCAGTTACACACATGTCACAGTTACACATTTGTCACAGTTATACCAGTTACACACTTGTCACAGTTACACACATGTCACAGTTACACCAGTTACACACTTGTCACAGTTACACACATGTCACAGTTATACCAGTTACACACATGTCACAGTTATACCAGTTACACACATGTCACAGTTACACACGTCACAGTTATACCAGTTACACACATGTCACAGTTATACCAGTTACACACATGTCACAGTTATACCAGTTACACACATGTCACAGTTATACCAGTTACACACATGTCACAGTTATACCAGTTACACACATGTCACAGTTATACCAGTAACACACTTGTGTCAGTTATACCAGTTACACACATGTCACAGTTATACAAGTTACACACTTGTCACAGTTATACCAGTTACACACATGTCACAGTTATACCAGTTACACACATGTCACAGTTACACACATGTCACAGTTATACCAGTTACACACATGTCACAGTTACACACTTGTCACAGTTATACCAGTTACACACAACAGTCAGTTACTTAGTTAGAAAACTTTACAAACTCTTTCTGTCAGTGTTGTTGACAAGAAGTAGGATAACAGCCTGCGCGTCTGTGACCTCATCAGGCTATAAGTCCAATATGAATGTGATGTATAATGATATATATATTGAAATTAGATGTGCAAATCTGATTCACAGGCACTTGCATAACATATATACCATAAGGACTTGGTAACAATATTAACAATAAAAATGTACAAGCAAACTAAGCTAATAGTGACTAGTAAAATTACAACTAGTGACGATAACAGTCTCCGTAGAACAGAGCGTAGTGTGAGAAAAATACAAATCTAGAGGTTGCAGGTGCGAATTCCATATGAGTTTTAAAATCTCTGAGTTCATCAATGTGTTATTGCTGTATGCCAAATAGTATTTCTCTCATACAGGCAGCTGACGATGAAAGTACATCTGATTACTTCTTAACCTTTTTTAGTTAGTGACCATAGGCTACCTGGTAACAAAATACAAACTGATCAGTAAAATCTACTAACATGTTAGTGTCTGATGGGTCAGTAAATTAGTTAGAAAACTTTACAAACTCTTTCTGTCAGTGTTGTTGACACGAAGTATGATAACAGCCTGCGCGTCTGTGACCTTAACCTTTACTGTTATGTTTCCATAGTTCCTGTCAACCCAAATTGTCCTCCTACTTTGAATATGTGCAGATTGTAGATGTTAAAGTATAATGTAGGACACTGCATCACGACAAATAGGTATAACAGCCTGCAGCATACACATCAATATAATCTGTTGATATTTAGAAACTCCTTCAATGATCGGATTGTATAATGGTCCATCAATTAAGGGTGTATAAAACATATGACGGGTAACAACAACACAAGGCTTAGGCCGGAGTACCCCCGGGGTACACGTAACAATCAGGGAAGTTCACACGACGCGTCACAGTCTCACATGCAGTTGAGGAAGTGATTGCGAAATGTTATCGACGGCACATAACATCTTTGACTTCATTAGCATAGTGTTCTCCGATTGGTGGAAGAGTCACACCTTTGGCCCGCTTATGATAAATAGTCTCTGTTGATCAGAGCCATCAGTTGTTTTACACATTCCTCTTCCAGTAAGTACATCAACATGTTTGGAAGAACCTTGTCTTGTTGTGTTGCCATAGTACTTGTTTCCATGACAACGGGTCAAGGTCAACAAGGGATGTCCCCGTGTCAAAATAACTTTGTTCAAAACCTCAACACCTGTGTTCAAAATAGTCAGATGGACTTTAATAACTTTTTATACTTGTTGACAAACGGGACAAACGGACAAGCGGCCGACAGTCCCGACACGTTCAGACAAGATGCTTGTAGCAAGCAGGAGGCGTTGCTTCAGTGCGGTGTGGAGTTCATGAGGACATTGATCAACTCTACGATGTGTGCCCCGAGCCAAACACAACAGGATCAGAGACCCCTCATCGACAGACAGTTCCGTTCCCTCTTCGGATCTCTGGACGCGATGTGCGCACACCCATGTCGCCGAACTCTCACGGAGGATCTACGTCAGTGTTATGTTGACGCCAACCTTGACCCCACCCTCTTCCTCTCCAACTCCACCATGGGCCGAGGCGCCATCATCGGGACCACAGCGGATCAGGCTGACACTTTCTGTAAGAACAAAGACTCTCTCGTGACATGCATGAAACAGAAGAGAGACGACTGTCCTGAATCTCCCATGATTCTCCGCGCCATCGGCCTTGACATTGAATCTATGGACAAAGGTGTTGGAGTACTGTGCGCTCACCCTGACGTGTACCTCAACGGCATCGACTGTTTCGCCGAGCCCACAGACGCTGTTGTGTCGTGTCAGCAGACAATGAACCAGAAGACCATGGAGTTGATGATGACGGCAGAACAACAGAACCTCAAAGAGGACCAGTTCTTCAACAGATTCTGTGACGTCCGTCTGGAGCACGTCAGCTGTGATCTGGAAGCCTGGAGCAAAAAGAACCACAAGTCTTGTGCGGATGCCGTCATTGGTTTGAGGACGGAGTTGGAGTGTGGTCTTCTTCCAGACAACTGTGGCACAACTCATAAACAGACCATTGACAAGGTCTGTCACCATGAAAACTATAAGAAGGACATGAGACCGTTTAACAGTGGCACCATACTTTCAGCCACAATGGGGACAGTGTCATGTTTGTTCTTTCATGTTCTTTCTTCATTTCACTGAGTGTAGAACATTGTTAAAGAATGTCATGGTTCATAGTTTGTGATCACTTACAGATCTGTACGTGTGTATATTCATGTATAAGTTTTTTGTATCTAAATAAAACCCTACTTTTTACACTTTGTTCTCAATACTTGAAATACGTTAATAGAGCGTATATATTGTTTAACAATCCTTATGGGCTGTTCAGAACACCTGGGTGAAGGTGATGCGAACACTTTTTATAAGAAGGTATACATTTGTAATGTTAAGTTGACACGATATACGACTTTTCCATTCAACGAGAGTTGGGTCACAAGACCGCGAAATTGAGGTTCGTAAGAGACTGTATTCTTGAAATGACCCGTACACTGACGGATACTTCCACATTCCCTAGCACGAATACAAAAGCGTTGTCGCTGATCATTTAGACCCTTTAATTTTAAGGATGAAACCCATTTCTGGTGTCCCCCGCCGTGATATTGCTGGAACATTGCTAAAAGCGGCGGAAAACCATACTCACTCAAATTTAATTTTGAACTCAGCGGTTTAGAATACATCAAAAAATGTCAGAGAGCTTGACTGCATGATCGTTTATGAATATCCTCACTACGACCCATCCCAGTGAATAAATCGAAGAAATGAACATCCAAACTATCGTAGTATCGACTCGATCCGTGTCTGGGCTGACAGTGACAGTCTACAGCAATCCATGCATTTACTTTAATATCAATTTGACATACCTTTATAATCACCTTTCAATGATCGGCCAATTGAACAATGATGATTGACACATGTAACCGCCACAGATTCTTCGGAAATCTCTTCCTTCACGATTATCATGTCTGCCATTTTGACGTCTTGTACGTGATGTAAATGTATTACGACGCGCTATCATTGCGACTGATTTACTGAGGTAGTTCCTAACAGACTTTTTTCATCTAATGGTGTTATAATTTGAATTTATTACCTACGAGAGGTCATATAAGGATTGACTGTGTATTTTTACGGGTTTTCCGCTTAGCGAATTCTTACAAAAAATTCTAGTCCGCTTCGGTGGGCGTGGCTTAATATTTTACATTCATTGGGAAATGAATAACACGTGACCAATTCAGCTGATCAGAATGAAGGCATTTCAATGAACACAACAAAAATTTAATTATAAAACGTCACGAGACAACAGTGTAGTGTTTCCGTCATCCGGGCGGCATTGTTGACGTCATTCGAATCTTATCGTGACGTGACGTCACACTAGAAACGAAGTCATAGCTGTTGACGTCATTCGACAAATTGTGGTTCCGCCGCTGTTGCGACTTGCTGTCCTTATAAGTAAACACTAAAATGCGTTTCTGTATGTAGACATAATCTTCGGTAATAAATAGAACATTATATTCGTGTTCATGCCATACTATGT
This sequence comes from Haliotis rufescens, assembly GCF_023055435.1. NCBI lineage: Eukaryota > Metazoa > Mollusca > Gastropoda > Lepetellida > Haliotidae > Haliotis > Haliotis rufescens. The sequence goes on from NW_025963802.1 coordinate 22,926,929, forward strand.
TTACGACACTCGGGTCTAAATTCCGGAATTTAGAACCCCTGGGAATTCCCTAGCACGAATACAGAAGCGTTGTCGCTGATCATTTAGACCCTTTAATTCTAAGGATGAAGCCCATTTCTGGTGTCCCCCGCCGTGATATTGCTGGAATATTGCTAAAAGCTGCGGAAAACCATACTCACTCAAATTTAATTTTGAACTCAGCGGTTTAGAATACATCAAAAAATGTCAGAGAGCTTGACTGCATGATCGTTTATGAATATCCTCACTACGACCCATCCCAGTGAATAAATCGAAGAAATGAACATCCAAACTATCGTAGTATCGACTCGATCCGTGTCTGGGCTGACAGTGACAGTCTACAGCAATCCATGCATTTACTTTAATATCAATTTGACATACCTTTATAATCACCTTTCAATGATCGGCCAATTGAACAATGATGATTGACACATGTAACCGCCACAGATTCTTCGGAAATCTCTTCCTTCACGATTATCATGTCTGCCATTTTGACGTCTTGTACGTGATGTAAATGTATTACGACGCGCTATCATTGCGACTGATTTACTGAGGTAGTTCCTAACAGACATTTTTTCATCTAATGGTGTTATAATTTGAATTTATTACCTACGAGAAGTCATATAAGGATTGACTGTATTTTTACGGATTTTCCGCTTAGCGAATTCTTACAAAAAATTCTAGTCCGCTTCGGTGGGCGTGGCTTAATATTTTACATTCATTGGGAAATGAATAACACGTGACCAATTCAGCTGATCAGAATGAAGGCATTTCAATGAACACAACAAAAATTTAATTATAAAACGTCACGAGACAACAGTGTAGTGTTTCCGTCATCCGGGCGGCATTGTTGACGTCATTCGAATCTTATCGTGACGTGACGTCACACTAGAAACGAAGTCATAGCTGTTGACGTCATTCGACAAATTGTGGTTCCGCCGCTGTTGCGACTTGCTGTCCTTATAAGTAAACACTAAAATGCGTTTGTGTATGTAGACATAATCTTCGGTAATAAATAGAACATTATATTCGTGTTCATGTCATACTATGTTTACGACACTCGGGTCTAAATTCCGGAATTTAGACACTCATGTCGTACGCATAGTATGGCATGAACACGAATATAATATACTCTATATATATTTGTAGCAAACAAACTATGTAAAAATGTAACAAACAGATATAAAGCAAGTTGGGCATACATACGTCTTCTCTCTTTTTGAGGAACTATTTTATTCCACAATACAGCTGGTTGTTGTTTGGCTGTCAGTGTAAACATGAAGTCACAGGAACCACTTTAAATACAGTTGTGTATAGATCTAGCACTACACCCTTCGATGTAAAAAATAGTGATATAAAAAATCGACTTTCAGTAACGTTTACCATATGCATGTAGGTACTTTTGCCCTGCAGTTTGATTTGATCACACGCAATATATTTACACCAGGAGCATTCACGAACTTGGCAAACTATACTCAACAACAAAAGTTCCTGTGACACCAATATTTTAGTGTATTTTTCAAACAAGTAAAGTTCGGTTTTCAATATTGTAGTACATGTATGGAATCAAGTCACACAAACGCAACTGCTACAGAAAAGCATGCATTCCATGCAAAAGTTGACTTTTATGCAAGCCCCATGCATTTCACTACCCAAGAATGGGTATAAAACATGTGCGTTAACAGGAATCCATATGCATTGTTTAGCATCGCGCTGACAACAACCACTCAGAAAAACAACAAAATTACGCAATTATTCAACATTACGAAATGCCACGCCTTTTCGAAAATGAGCGTCTGCGCGAGCCATTTGTATGCTTGAAGCAGGATCGAGCCAACGTGATGTTGCAAGACAATTTAACGTCAACAGAAACACCATTTGGTGTTTATGGCAACGTTGGCAACAGACGAACGCAGTCAGAGACCATCCTCGGAGTGGCAGGCCACGCGTTACCAATATTCGACAAGACAACTGGATTCGAACAACACACATACGAAATCGATTCTGCCAGCAACAGTGACTGCAAGAAGCATCCCTGGCCTTCGACGAATATCTTCACAAACCGTACGTTTTCGCCTCAGATGTGCAGGGATTGTCGCCAGAAGACCCACCCGACGTCCCATTTTGACAGGAAACCACCGTTAAGCACGTCTACAGTGGTGCAGACAGCTTCTACGCTGAACGGCCATGCACTGGGGACAAGTTCTATTCACTGACGAGTCTCGTTTTCACCTTAGCCACAGCGATGGACGGATTCGAGTGTACCGACGTCGAGGTGAACGTTACGTCAATGATTGTGTCATGGAAGAAGATCCGTTCGGGGGCGGCAGCGTTATGGTATGGGGTGGGATTACAGCAAAACAGAGGACCCGTTTGATAGTGGTAGAGGGAAATCTCAATGGACAGCGCTACCGCGACGAGATCATCGGCCCTGTTTTTCTACCGTTTTTGCGTCGTCATGGCCCAGGCATTACCTTTCAACATGACATATTTACTGTTTTGGTTGCACTAGTATTTCTGCCAAATGCTCACATTGAGTGAGTGAGTGAGTGGGTGAGTGGGTGAGTGAGTGAGTGAGTGAGTGAGTGAGTGAGTGAGTGAGTGAGTGAGTGAGTGAGTGAGTGAGTGAGTGAGTGTTGAACTGTATTTCAGTTATATGACTACATTTCAGCTTAATACAATGCAGCTACCAGGCATATATGATTCCCATAAGCAAGAAAGTGGTGCTAATGATCATTCTGTCCAGTCAAAACATAACAGCTGATTCGTTTGCTAATCTATGCCTGTTTTGTACTCAACCATCACAATCTCCATCACAAGCCCCACCACAATCCGCAACTCAATTCCGAGCACAATCCTCATAACAAGGCCCGTCATAATCCCAAACACAATCTCTCATCACAAGCCCCATCATAATCCCCATCATAATCCCCATCACAATCTCTCATCACAATCCCCATAACAAGGCCCATCACAAGCCCCATAACAATCCCCATCACAATCCCCATAACAAGGCCTATCACAAGCCCCATCATAATTCCCATCACCAGCCCCACCACAATCCGTAACTCAATTCCCATCACAATCCCCATAACAAGGCCCATCACAATCCCAATAACAAGGCCCATCACAATCTCCCATCACAAGCCCCATCACAATCCCAATAACAAGGCCCATCACAATACAATCCACATCACAAGGCCATCACAATCTCCATCACAATCCCCATAAAAAGGCCCATCACAATCCCCATAACAAGGCCCGTCACAATCTCCCATCACAAGCCCCATCCCAATCCCAATAACAAGGCCCATCACAAGCCCCATAACAAGGCCAATCACAATCCCCATCACAATCTCCATCACAATCTCCATAACAAGGCCCATCACATTCCCAATAACAAGGCCCATCACAATCTCCCATCACAAGCCCCATCACAATCCCAATAACAAGGCCCATCACAATCCCCATCACAAGGCCCATCACAATCTCCATCACAATCCCAATAAAAAGGCCCATCACAATCCCCATAACAAGTCCCGTCACAATCTCCCATCACAAGCCCCATCACAAACCCAATAACAAGGCCCATCACAATCCCCATCACAAGGCCATCACAATCTCCATCACAATCTCAATCACAATCCCCATCACAATCTCCATCACAATCCCCATAACAAGGCCCATCACAATCCCCATAACAAGGCCCGTCACAATCTCCCATCACAAGCCCCATCACAATCCCAATAACAAGGCCCATCACAATCCCCATCACAAGGCCATCACAATCCCCATCACAAGCCCCATCACAATCTCCCATCACAAGCCCCATCACAATCCCCATCACAAGCCCCATCACAATCCCCATCACAATCCCCATAACAAGGCCCATCTCAATCCCAATCACAAGCAGTGAGTGAGTGAGTATGGTCTTTGTTCGAGGAATATATCAGTGAGTGTCAGCAGAAATGAACACTAGCCTATACATCTACAGCCACGCAAAGACGATATCACGTATCTTTACAGATACCTATTATTTAAAAAAATATAAATATAATATATTATGACTCGCGTACTCTCTCATCTGGTTACGTCACTTTTCAGTTTGGCCTACCTTTAGAATACAGTACCACAAACTTTTCAAACACGTCACAGTAACCTGTGACGTAATTTGTAGTATTTTGTTGCCAGTCACACCGGCGAAACAATTCCCTGTGACGGCAGGGGTCATCGAGGGTGCATAAGCTAGTTTATGAAAGCACTTATATTTTCAATAGTTAGTTAGTTTCATGTTTTTCAGATAGGTGTCAAGTCTGATTAGTTAACTGAGGCAAATCGCGTGAAAAGTATGGGGATACGAGAAGTTGGAATTAATAATTAGTAACAGCGGCCAGAGGGTTAGTAAACATCGAATTTACTATCCTGGTAGATTTCAGGAAGATGCTGAAGATTAGTAATATCACTTATTCAAAAAGTATAATGCCTTAAAAATGAAAACACTGTTATTTTTGTGTTTCTATCCTAAACGGAATGCACAGTTGGTGTGTTCTATCTGAACATGTTTAGGGTCTAAACACATGAAATGAGTTATCGCCTTAAAGCATATAAACGCCACCTAAACACAGCATCCCAAAAATCCAAACATGTACCATTTAATCACCCTTAAACATGTTTAGAATGTAAATATGTTTAATAAAGTGTACGTCATCAGGCTATAAGTCCAATATGAATGTGATGTATAATGATATATATATTGAAATTAGATGTGCAAATCTGATTCACAGGCACTTGCATAACATATATACCATAAGGACTTGGTAACAATATTAACAATAAAAATGTACAAGCAAACTAAGCTAATAGTGACTAGTAAAATTACAACTAGTGACGATAACAGTCTCCGTAGAACAGAGCGTAGTGTGAGAAAAATACAAATCTAGAGGTTGCAGGTGCGAATTCCATATGAGTTTTAAAATCTCTGAGTTCATCAATGTGTTATTGCTGTATGCCAAATAGTATTTCTCTCATACAGGCAGCTGACGATGAAAGTACATCTGATTACTTCTTAACCTTTTTTAGTTAGTGACCATAGGCTACCTGGTAACAAAATACAAACTGATCAGTAAAATCTACTAACATGTTAGTGTCTGATGGGTCAGTAACTTAGTTAGAAAACTTTACAAACTCTTTCTGTCAGTGTTGTTGACAAGAAGTATGATAACAGCCTGCGCGTCTGTGACCTTAACCTTTACTGTTATGTTTCCATAGTTCCTGTCAACCCAAATTGTCCTCCTACTTTGAATATGTGCAGATTGTAGATGTTAAAGTATAATGTAGGACACTGCATCACGACAAATAGGTATAACAGCCTGCAGCATACACATCAATATAATCTGTTGATATTTAGAAACTCCTTCAATGATCGGATTGTATAATGGTCCATCAATTAAGGGTGTATAAAACATATGACGGGTAACAACAACACAAGGCTTAGGCCGGAGTACCCCCGGGGTACACGTAACAATCAGGGAAGTTCACACGACGCGTCACAGTCTCACATGCAGTTGAGGAAGTGATTGCGAAATGTTATCGACGGCACATAAAATCTTTGACTTCATTAGCATAGTGTTCTCCGATTGGTGGAAGAGTCACACCTTTGGCCCGCTTATGATAAATAGTCTCTGTTGATCAGAGCCATCAGTTGTTTTACACATTCCTCTTCCAGTAAGTACATCAACATGTTTGGAAGAACCTTGTCTTGTTGTGTTGCCATAGTACTTGTTTCCATGACAACGGGTCAAGGTCAACAAGGGATGTCCCCGTGTCAAAATAACTTTGTTCAAAACCTCAACACCTGTGTTCAAAATAGTCAGATGGACTTTAATAACTTTTTATACTTGTTGACAAACGGGACAAACGGACAAGCGGCCGACAGTCCCGACACGTTCAGACAAGATGCTTGTAGCAAGCAGGAGGCGTTGCTTCAGTGCGGTGTGGAGTTCATGAGGACATTGATCAACTCTACGATGTGTGCCCCGAGCCAAACACAACAGGATCAGAGACCCCTCATCGACAGACAGTTCCGTTCCCTCTTCGGATCTCTGGACGCGATGTGCGCACACCCATGTCGCCGAACTCTCACGGAGGATCTACGTCAGTGTTATGTTGACGCCAACCTTGACCCCACCCTCTTCCTCTCCAACTCCACCATGGGCCGAGGCGCCATCATCGGGACCACAGCGGATCAGGCTGACACTTTCTGTAAGAACAAAGACTCTCTCGTGACATGCATGAAACAGAAGAGAGACGACTGTCCTGAATCTCCCATGATTCTCCGCGCCATCGGCCTTGACATTGAATCTATGGACAAAGGTGTTGGAGTACTGTGCGCTCACCCTGACGTGTACCTCAACGGCATCGACTGTTTCGCCGAGCCCACAGACGCTGTTGTGTCGTGTCAGCAGACAATGAACCAGAAGACCATGGAGTTGATGATGACGGCAGAACAACAGAACCTCAAAGAGGACCAGTTCTTCAACAGATTCTGTGACGTCCGTCTGGAGCACGTCAGCTGTGATCTGGAAGCCTGGAGCAAAAAGAACCACAAGTCTTGTGCGGATGCCGTCATTGGTTTGAGGACGGAGTTGGAGTGTGGTCTTCTTCCAGACAACTGTGGCACAACTCATAAACAGACCATTGACAAGGTCTGTCACCATGAAAACTATAAGAAGGACATGAGACCGTTTAACAGTGGCACCATACTTTCAGCCACAATGGGGACAGTGTCATGTTTGTTCTTTCATGTTCTTTCTTCATTTCACTGAGTGTAGAACATTGTTAAAGAATGTCATGGTTCATAGTTTGTGATCACTTACAGATCTGTACGTGTGTATATTCATGTATAAGTTTTTTGTATCTAAATAAAACCCTACTTTTTACACTTTGTTCTCAATACTTGAAATACGTTAATAGAGCGTATATATTGTTTAACAATCCTTATGGGCTGTTCAGAACACCTGGGTGAAGGTGATGCGAACACTTTTTATAAGAAGGTATACATTTGTAATGTTAAGTTGACACGATATACGACTTTTCCATTCAACGAGAGTTGGGTCACAAGACCGCGAAATTGAGGTTCGTAAGAGACTGTATTCTTGAAATGACCCGTACACTGACGGATACTTCCACATTCCCTAGCACGAATACAAAAGCGTTGTCGCTGATCATTTAGACCCTTTAATTTTAAGGATGAAACCCATTTCTGGTGTCCCCCGCCGTGATATTGCTGGAACATTGCTAAAAGCGGCGGAAAACCATACTCACTCAAATTTAATTTTGAACTCAGCGGTTTAGAATACATCAAAAAATGTCAGAGAGCTTGACTGCATGATCGTTTATGAATATCCTCACTACGACCCATCCCAGTGAATAAATCGAAGAAATGAACATCCAAACTATCGTAGTATCGACTCGATCCGTGTCTGGGCTGACAGTGACAGTCTACAGCAATCCATGCATTTACTTTAATATCAATTTGACATACCTTTATAATCACCTTTCAATGATCGGCCAATTGAACAATGATGATTGACACATGTAACCGCCACAGATTCTTCGGAAATCTCTTCCTTCACGATTATCATGTCTGCCATTTTGACGTCTTGTACGTGATGTAAATGTATTACGACGCGCTATCATTGCGACTGATTTACTGAGGTAGTTCCTAACAGACTTTTTTCATCTAATGGTGTTATAATTTGAATTTATTACCTACGAGAGGTCATATAAGGATTGACTGTGTATTTTTACGGGTTTTCCGCTTAGCGAATTCTTACAAAAAATTCTAGTCCGCTTCGGTGGGCGTGGCTTAATATTTTACATTCATTGGGAAATGAATAACACGTGACCAATTCAGCTGATCAGAATGAAGGCATTTCAATGAACACAACAAAAATTTAATTATAAAACGTCACGAGACAACAGTGTAGTGTTTCCGTCATCCGGGCGGCATTGTTGACGTCATTCGAATCTTATCGTGACGTGACGTCACACTAGAAACGAAGTCATAGCTGTTGACGTCATTCGACAAATTGTGGTTCCGCCGCTGTTGCGACTTGCTGTCCTTATAAGTAAACACTAAAATGCGTTTCTGTATGTAGACATAATCTTCGGTAATAAATAGAACATTATATTCGTGTTCATGCCATACTATGTTTACGACACTCGGGTCTAAATTCCGGAATTTAGAACCCCTGGGAATTCCCTAGCACGAATACAGAAGCGTTGTCGCTGATCATTTAGACCCTTTAATTCTAAGGATGAAGCCCATTTCTGGTGTCCCCCGCCGTGATATTGCTGGAATATTGCTAAAAGCTGCGGAAAACCATACTCACTCAAATTTAATTTTGAACTCAGCGGTTTAGAATACATCAAAAAATGTCAGAGAGCTTGACTGCATGATCGTTTATGAATATCCTCACTACGACCCATCCCAGTGAATAAATCGAAGAAATGAACATCCAAACTATCGTAGTATCGACTCGATCCGTGTCTGGGCTGACAGTGACAGTCTACAGCAATCCATGCATTTACTTTAATATCAATTTGACATACCTTTATAATCACCTTTCAATGATCGGCCAATTGAACAATGATGATTGACACATGTAACCGCCACAGATTCTTCGGAAATCTCTTCCTTCACGATTATCATGTCTGCCATTTTGACGTCTTGTACGTGATGTAAATGTATTACGACGCGCTATCATTGCGACTGATTTACTGAGGTAGTTCCTAACAGACTTTTTTCATCTAATGGTGTTATAATTTGAATTTATTACCTACGAGAGGTCATATAAGGATTGACTGTGTATTTTTACGGGTTTTCCGCTTAGCGAATTCTTACAAAAAATTCTAGTCCGCTTCGGTGGGCGTGGCTTAATATTTTACATTCATTGGGAAATGAATAACACGTGACCAATTCAGCTGATCAGAATGAAGGCATTTCAATGAACACAACAAAAATTTAATTATAAAACGTCACGAGACAACAGTGTAGTGTTTCCGTCATCCGGGCGGCATTGTTGACGTCATTCGAATCTTATCGTGACGTGACGTCACACTAGAAACGAAGTCATAGCTGTTGACGTCATTCGACAAATTGTGGTTCCGCCGCTGTTGCGACTTGCTGTCCTTATAAGTAAACACTAAAATGCGTTTCTGTATGTAGACATAATCTTCGGTAATAAATAGAACATTATATTCGTGTTCATGCCATACTATGTTTACGACACTCGGGTCTAAATTCCGGAATTTAGAACCCCTGGGAATTCCCTAGCACGAATACAGAAGCGTTGTCGCTGATCATTTAGACCCTTTAATTCTAAGGATGAAGCCCATTTCTGGTGTCCCCCGCCGTGATATTGCTGTAATATTGCTAAAAGCTGCGGAAAACCATACTCACTCAAATTTAATTTTGAACTCAGCGGTTTAGAATACATCAAAAAATGTCAGAGAGCTTGACTGCATGATCGTTTATGAATATCCTCACTACGACCCATCCCAGTGAATAAATCGAAGAAATGAACATCCAAACTATCGTAGTATCGACTCGATCCGTGTCTGGGCTGACAGTGACAGTCTACAGCAATCCATGCATTTACTTTAATATCAATTTGACATACCTTTATAATCACCTTTCAATGATCGGCCAATTGAACAATGATGATTGACACATGTAACCGCCACAGATTCTTCGGAAATCTCTTCCTTCACGATTATCATGTCTGCCATTTTGACGTCTTGTACGTGATGTAAATCTATTACGACGCGCTATCATTGCGACTGATTTACTGAGGTAGTTCCTAACAGACATTTTTTCATCTAATGGTGTTATAATTTGAATTTATTACCTACGAGAAGTCATATAAGGATTGACTGTATTTTTACGGATTTTCCGCTTAGCGAATTCTTACAAAAAATTCTAGTCCGCTTCGGTGGGCGTGGCTTAATATTTTACATTCATTGGGAAATGAATAACACGTGACCAATTCAGCTGATCAGAATGAAGGCATTTCAATGAACACAACAAAAATTTAATTATAAAACGTCACGAGACAACAGTGTAGTGTTTCCGTCATCCGGGCGGCATTGTTGACGTCATTCGAATCTTATCGTGACGTGACGTCACACTAGAAACGAAGTCATAGCTGTTGACGTCATTCGACAAATTGTGGTTCCGCCGCTGTTGCGACTTGCTGTCCTTATAAGTAAACACTAAAATGCGTTTGTGTATGTAGACATAATCTTCGGTAATAAATAGAACATTATATTCGTGTTCATGTCATACTATGTTTACGACACTCGGGTCTAAATTCCGGAATTTAGACACTCATGTCGTACGCATAGTATGGCATGAACACGAATATAATATACTCTATATATATTTGTAGCAAACAAACTATGTAAAAATGTAACAAACAGATATAAAGCAAGTTGGGCATACATACGTCTTCTCTCTTTTTGAGGAACTATTTTATTCCACAATACAGCTGGTTGTTGTTTGGCTGTCAGTGTAAACATGAAGTCACAGGAACCACTTTAAATACAGTTGTGTATAGATCTAGCACTACACCCTTCGATGTAAAAAATAGTGATATAAAAAATCGACTTTCAGTAACGTTTACCATATGCATGTAGGTACTTTTGCCCTGCAGTTTGATTTGATCACACGCAATATATTTACACCAGGAGCATTCACGAACTTGGCAAACTATACTCAACAACAAAAGTTCCTGTGACACCAATATTTTAGTGTATTTTTCAAACAAGTAAAGTTCGGTTTTCAATATTGTAGTACATGTATGGAATCAAGTCACACAAACGCAACTGCTACAGAAAAGCATGCATTCCATGCAAAAGTTGACTTTTATGCAAGCCCCATGCATTTCACTACCCAAGAATGGGTATAAAACATGTGCGTTAACAGGAATCCATATGCATTGTTTAGCATCGCGCTGACAACAACCACTCAGAAAAACAACAAAATTACGCAATTATTCAACATTACGAAATGCCACGCCTTTTCGAAAATGAGCGTCTGCGCGAGCCATTTGTATGCTTGAAGCAGGATCGAGCCAACGTGATGTTGCAAGACAATTTAACGTCAACAGAAACACCATTTGGTGTTTATGGCAACGTTGGCAACAGACGAACGCAGTCAGAGACCATCCTCGGAGTGGCAGGCCACGCGTTACCAATATTCGACAAGACAACTGGATTCGAACAACACACATACGAAATCGATTCTGCCAGCAACAGTGACTGCAAGACGCATCCCTGGCCTTCGACGAATATCTTCACAAACCGTACGTTTTCGCCTCAGATGTGCAGGGATTGTCGCCAGAAGACCCACCCGACGTCCCATTTTGACAGGAAACCACCGTTAAGCACGTCTACAGTGGTGCAGACAGCTTCTACGCTGAACGGCCATGCACTGGGGACAAGTTCTATTCACTGACGAGTCTCGTTTTCACCTTAGCCACAGCGATGGACGGATTCGAGTGTACCGACGTCGAGGTGAACGTTACGTCAATGATTGTGTCATGGAAGAAGATCCGTTCGGGGGCGGCAGCGTTATGGTATGGGGTGGGATTACAGCAAAACAGAGGACCCGTTTGATAGTGGTAGAGGGAAATCTCAATGGACAGCGCTACCGCGACGAGATCATCGGCCCTGTTTTTCTACCGTTTTTGCGTCGTCATGGCCCAGGCATTACCTTTCAACATGACATATTTACTGTTTTGGTTGCACTAGTATTTCTGCCAAATGCTCACATTGAGTGAGTGAGTGAGTGGGTGAGTGGGTGAGTGAGTGAGTGAGTGAGTGAGTGAGTGAGTGAGTGAGTGAGTGAGTGAGTGAGTGAGTGTTGAACTGTATTTCAGTTATATGACTACATTTCAGCTTAATACAATGCAGCTACCAGGCATATATGAATCCCATAAGCAAGAAAGTGGTGCTAATGATCATTCTGTCCAGTCAAAACATAACAGCTGATTCGTTTGCTAATCTATGCCTGTTTTGTACTCAACCATCACAATCTCCATCACAAGCCCCACCACAATCCGCAACTCAATTCCGAGCACAATCCTCATAACAAGGCCCGTCATAATCCCAAACACAATCTCTCATCACAAGCCCCATCATAATCCCCATCATAATCCCCATCACAATCTCTCATCACAATCCCCATAACAAGGCCCATCACAAGCCCCATAACAATCCCCATCACAATCCCCATAACAAGGCCTATCACAAGCCCCATCATAATTCCCATCACCAGCCCCACCACAATCCGTAACTCAATTCCCATCACAATCCCCATAACAAGGCCCATCACAATCCCAATAACAAGGCCCATCACAATCTCCCATCACAAGCCCCATCACAATCCCAATAACAAGGCCCATCACAATCCACATCACAAGGCCATCACAATCTCCATCACAATCCCCATAAAAAGGCCCATCACAATCCCCATAACAAGGCCCGTCACAATCTCCCATCACAAGCCCCATCCCAATCCCAATAACAAGGCCCATCACAAGCCCCATAACAAGGCCAATCACAATCCCCATCACAATCTCCATCACAATCTCCATAACAAGGCCCATCACATTCCCAATAACAAGGCCCATCACAATCTCCCATCACAAGCCCCATCACAATCCCAATAACAAGGCCCATCACAATCCCCATCACAAGGCCCATCACAATCTCCATCACAATCCCAGTAAAAAGGCCCATCACAATCCCCATAACAAGTCCCGTCACAATCTCCCATCACAAGCCCCATCACAAACCCAATAACAAGGCCCATCACAATCCCCATCACAAGGCCATCACAATCTCCATCACAATCTCAATCACAATCCCCATCACAATCTCCATCACAATCCCCATAACAAGGCCCATCACAATCCCCATAACAAGGCCCGTCACAATCTCCCATCACAAGCCCCATCACAATCCCAATAACAAGGCCCATCACAATCCCCATCACAAGGCCATCACAATCCCCATCACAAGCCCCATCACAATCTCCCATCACAAGCCCCATCACAATCCCCATCACAAGCCCCATCACAATCCCCATCACAATCCCCATAACAAGGCCCATCTCAATCCCAATCACAAGCAGTGAGTGAGTGAGTATGGTCTTTGTTCGAGGAATATATCCGTGAGTGTCAGCAGAAATGAACACTAGCCTATACATCTACAGCCACGCAAAGACGATATCACGTATCTTTACAGATACCTATTATTTAAAAAAATATAAATATAATATATTATGACTCGCGTACTCTCTCATCTGGTCACGTCACTTTTCAGTTTGGCCTACCTTTAGAATACAGTACCACAAAATTTCAAACACGTCACAGTAACCTGTGACGTAATTTGTAGTATTTTGTTGCCAGTCACACCGGCGAAACAATTCCCTGTGACGGCAGGGGTCATCGAGGGTGCATAAGCTAGTTTATGAAAGCACTTATATTTTCAATAGTTAGTTAGTTTCATGTTTTTCAGATAGGTGTCAAGTCTGATTAGTTAACTGAGGCAAATCGCGTGAAAAGTATGGGGATACGAGAAGTTGGAATTAATAATTAGTAACAGCGGCCAGAGGGTTAGTAAACATCGAATTTACTATCCTGGTAGATTTCAGGAAGATGCTGAAGATTAGTAATATCACTTATTCAAAAAGTATAATGCCTTAAAAATGAAAACACTGTTATTTTTGTGTTTCTATCCTAAACGGAATGCACAGTTGGTGTGTTCTATCTGAACATGTTTAGGGTCTAAACACATGAAATGAGTTATCGCCTTAAAGCATATAAACGCCACCTAAACACAGCATCCCAAAAATCCAAACATGTACCATTTAATCACCCTTAAACATGTTTAGAATGTAAATATGTTTAATAAAGTGTACGTCATCAGGCTATAAGTCCAATATGAATGTGATGTATAATGATATATATATTGAAATTAGATGTGCAAATCTGATTCACAGGCACTTGCATAACATATATACCATAAGGACTTGGTAACAATATTAACAATAAAAATGTACAAGCAAACTAAGCTAATAGTGACTAGTAAAATTACAACTAGTGACGATAACAGTCTCCGTAGAACAGAGCGTAGTGTGAGAAAAATACAAATCTAGAGGTTGCAGGTGCGAATTCCATATGAGTTTTAAAATCTCTGAGTTCATCAATGTGTTATTGCTGTATGCCAAATAGTATTTCTCTCATACAGGCAGCTGACGATGAAAGTACATCTGATTACTTCTTAACCTTTTTTAGTTAGTGACCATAGGCTACCTGGTAACAAAATACAAACTGATCAGTAAAATCTACTAACATGTTAGTGTCTGATGGGTCAGTAACTTGGTTAGAAAACTTTACAAACTCTTTCTGTCAGTGTTGTTGACAAGAAGTATGATAACAGCCTGCGCGTCTGTGACCTTAACCTTTACTGTTATGTTTCCATAGTTCCTGTCAACCCAAATTGTCCTCCTACTTTGAATATGTGCAGATTGTAGATGTTAAAGTATAATGTAGGACACTGCATCACGACAAATAGGTATAACAGCCTGCAGCATACACATCAATATAATCTGTTGATATTTAGAAACTCCTTCAATGATCGGATTGTATAATGGTCCATCAATTAAGGGTGTATAAAACATATGACGGGTAACAACAACACAAGGCTTAGGCCGGAGTACCCCCGGGGTACACGTAACAATCAGGGAAGTTCACACGACGCGTCACAGTCTCACATGCAGTTGAGGAAGTGATTGCGAAATGTTATCGACGGCACATAAAATCTTTGACTTCATTAGCATAGTGTTCTCCGATTGGTGGAAGAGTCACACCTTTGGCCCGCTTATGATAAATAGTCTCTGTTGATCAGAGCCATCAGTTGTTTTACACATTCCTCTTCTAGTAATTACATCAACATGTTTGGAAGAACCTTGTCTTGTTGTGTTGCCATAGTACTTGTTTCCATGACAACGGGTCAAGGTCAACAAGGGATGTCCCCGTGTCAAAATAACTTTGTTCAAAACCTCAACACCTGTGTTCAAAATAGTCAGATGGACTTTAATAACTTTTTATACTTGTTGACAAACGGGACAAACGGACAAGCGGCCGACAGTCCCGACACGTTCAGACAAGATGCTTGTAGCAAGCAGGAGGCGTTGCTTCAGTGCGGTGTGGAGTTCATGAGGACATTGATCAACTCTACGATGTGTGCCCCGAGCCAAACACAACAGGATCAGAGACCCCTCATCGACAGACAGTTCCGTTCCCTCTTCGGATCTCTGGACGCGATGTGCGCACACCCATGTCGCCGAACTCTCACGGAGGATCTACGTCAGTGTTATGTTGACGCCAACCTTGACCCCACCCTCTTCCTCTCCAACTCCACCATGGGCCGAGGCGCCATCATCGGGACCACAGCGGATCAGGCTGACACTTTCTGTAAGAACAAAGACTCTCTCGTGACATGCATGAAACAGAAGAGAGACGACTGTCCTGAATCTCCCATGATTCTCCGCGCCATCGGCCTTGACATTGAATCTATGGACAAAGGTGTTGGAGTACTGTGCGCTCACCCTGACGTGTACCTCAACGGCATCGACTGTTTCGCCGAGCCCACAGACGCTGTTGTGTCGTGTCAGCAGACAATGAACCAGAAGACCATGGAGTTGATGATGACGGCAGAACAACAGAACCTCAAAGAGGACCAGTTCTTCAACAGATTCTGTGACGTCCGTCTGGAGCACGTCAGCTGTGATCTGGAAGCCTGGAGCAAAAAGAACCACAAGTCTTGTGCGGATGCCGTCATTGGTTTGAGGACGGAGTTGGAGTGTGGTCTTCTTCCAGACAACTGTGGCACAACTCATAAACAGACCATTGACAAGGTCTGTCACCATGAAAACTATAAGAAGGACATGAGACCGTTTAACAGTGGCACCATACTTTCAGCCACAATGGGGACAGTGTCATGTTTGTTCTTTCATGTTCTTTCTTCATTTCACTGAGTGTAGAACATTGTTAAAGAATGTCATGGTTCATAGTTTGTGATCACTTACAGATCTGTACGTGTGTATATTCATGTATAAGTTTTTTGTATCTAAATAAAACCCTACTTTTTACACTTTGTTCTCAATACTTGAAATACGTTAATAGAGCGTATATATTGTTTAACAATCCTTATGGGCTGTTCAGAACACCTGGGTGAAGGTGATGCGAACACTTTTTATAAGAAGGTATACATTTGTAATGTTAAGTTGACACGATATACGACTTTTCCATTCAACGAGAGTTGGGTCACAAGACCGCGAAATTGAGGTTCGTAAGAGACTGTATTCTTGAAATGACCCGTACACTGACGGATACTTCCACATTCCCGGGGGAACCCCTGGGAATTCCCTAGCACGAATACAAAAGCGTTGTCGCTGATCATTTAGACCCTTTAATTTTAAGGATGAAACCCATTTCTGGTGTCCCCCGCCGTGATATTGCTGGAACATTGCTAAAAGCGGCGGAAAACCATACTCACTCAAATTTAATTTTGAACTCAGCGGTTTAGAATACATCAAAAAATGTCAGAGAGCTTGACTGCATGATCGTTTATGAATATCCTCACTACGACCCATCCCAGTGAATAAATCGAAGAAATGAACATCCAAACTATCGTAGTATCGACTCGATCCGTGTCTGGGCTGACAGTGACAGTCTACAGCAATCCATGCATTTACTTTAATATCAATTTGACATACCTTTATAATCACCTTTCAATGATCGGCCAATTGAACAATGATGATTGACACATGTAACCGCCACAGATTCTTCGGAAATCTCTTCCTTCACGATTATCATGTCTGCCATTTTGACGTCTTGTACGTGATGTAAATGTATTACGACGCGCTATCATTGCGACTGATTTACTGAGGTAGTTCCTAACAGACTTTTTTCATCTAATGGTGTTATAATTTGAATTTATTACCTACGAGAGGTCATATAAGGATTGACTGTGTATTTTTACGGGTTTTCCGCTTAGCGAATTCTTACAAAAAATTCTAGTCCGCTTCGGTGGGCGTGGCTTAATATTTTACATTCATTGGGAAATGAATAACACATGACCAATTCAGCTGATCAGAATGAAGGCATTTCAATGAACACAACAAAAATTTAATTATAAAACGTCACGAGACAACAGTGTAGTGTTTCCGTCATCCGGGCGGCATTGTTGACGTCATTCGAATCTTATCGTGACGTGACGTCACACTAGAAACGAAGTCATAGCTGTTGACGTCATTCGACAAATTGTGGTTCCGCCGCTGTTGCGACTTGCTGTCCTTATAAGTAAACACTAAAATGCGTTTCTGTATGTAGACATAATCTTCGGTAATAAATAGAACATTATATTCGTGTTCATGCCATACTATGTTTACGACACTCGGGTCTAAATTCCGGAATTTAGAACCCCTGGGAATTCCCTAGCACGAATACAGAAGCGTTGTCGCTGATCATTTAGACCCTTTAATTCTAAGGATGAAGCCCATTTCTGGTGTCCCCCGCCGTGATATTGCTGGAATATTGCTAAAAGCTGCGGAAAACCATACTCACTCAAATTTAATTTTGAACTCAGCGGTTTAGAATACATCAAAAAATGTCAGAGAGCTTGACTGCATGATCGTTTATGAATATCCTCACTACGACCCATCCCAGTGAATAAATCGAAGAAATGAACATCCAAACTATCGTAGTATCGACTCGATCCGTGTCTGGGCTGACAGTGACAGTCTACAGCAATCCATGCATTTACTTTAATATCAATTTGACATACCTTTATAATCACCTTTCAATGATCGGCCAATTGAACAATGATGATTGACACATGTAACCGCCACAGATTCTTCGGAAATCTCTTCCTTCACGATTATCATGTCTGCCATTTTGACGTCTTGTACGTGATGTAAATCTATTACGACGCGCTATCATTGCGACTGATTTACTGAGGTAGTTCCTAACAGACATTTTTTCATCTAATGGTGTTATAATTTGAATTTATTACCTACGAGAAGTCATATAAGGATTGACTGTATTTTTACGGATTTTCCGCTTAGCGAATTCTTACAAAAAATTCTAGTCCGCTTCGGTGGGCGTGGCTTAATATTTTACATTCATTGGGAAATGAATAACACGTGACCAATTCAGCTGATCAGAATGAAGGCATTTCAATGAACACAACAAAAATTTAATTATAAAACGTCACGAGACAACAGTGTAGTGTTTCCGTCATCCGGGCGGCATTGTTGACGTCATTCGAATCTTATCGTGACGTGACGTCACACTAGAAACGAAGTCATAGCTGTTGACGTCATTCGACAAATTGTGGTTCCGCCGCTGTTGCGACTTGCTGTCCTTATAAGTAAACACTAAAATGCGTTTGTGTATGTAGACATAATCTTCGGTAATAAATAGAACATTATATTCGTGTTCATGTCATACTATGTTTACGACACTCGGGTCTAAATTCCGGAATTTAGACACTCATGTCGTACGCATAGTATGGCATGAACACGAATATAATATACTCTATATATATTTGTAGCAAACAAACTATGTAAAAATGTAACAAACAGATATAAAGCAAGTTGGGCATACATACGTCTTCTCTCTTTTTGAGGAACTATTTTATTCCACAATACAGCTGGTTGTTGTTTGGCTGTCAGTGTAAACATGAAGTCACAGGAACCACTTTAAATACAGTTGTGTATAGACCTAGCACTTCACCCTTCGATGTAAAAAATAGTGATATAAAAAATCGACTTTCAGTAACGTTTACCATATGCATGTAGGTACTTTTGCCCTGCAGTTTGATTTGATCACACGCAATATATTTACACCAGGAGCATTCACGAACTTGGCAAACTATACTCAACAACAAAAGTTCCTGTGACACCAATATTTTAGTGTATTTTTCAAACAAGTAAAGTTCGGTTTTCAATATTGTAGTACATGTATGGAATCAAGTCACACAAACGCAACTGCTACAGAAAAGCATGCATTCCATGCAAAAGTTGACTTTTATGCAAGCCCCATGCATTTCACTACCCAAGAATGGGTATAAAACATGTGCGTTAACAGGAATCCATATGCATTGTTTAGCATCGCGCTGACAACAACCACTCAGAAAAACAACAAAATTACGCAATTATTCAACATTACGAAATGCCACGCCTTTTCGAAAATGAGCGTCTGCGCGAGCCATTTGTATGCTTGAAGCAGGATCGAGCCAACGTGATGTTGCAAGACAATTTAACGTCAACAGAAACACCATTTGGTGTTTATGGCAACGTTGGCAACAGACGAACGCAGTCAGAGACCATCCTCGGAGTGGCAGGCCACGCGTTACCAATATTCGACAAGACAACTGGATTCGAACAACACACATACGAAATCGATTCTGCCAGCAACAGTGACTGCAAGAAGCATCCCTGGCCTTCGACGAATATCTTCACAAACCGTACGTTTTCGCCTCAGATGTGCAGGGATTGTCGCCAGAAGACCCACCCGACGTCCCATTTTGACAGGAAACCACCGTTAAGCACGTCTACAGTGGTGCAGACAGCTTCTACGCTGAACGGCCATGCACTGGGGACAAGTTCTATTCACTGACGAGTCTCGTTTTCACCTTGGCCACAGCGATGGACGGATTCGAGTGTACCGACGTCGAGGTGAACGTTACGTCAATGATTGTGTCATGGAAGAAGATCCGTTCGGGGGCGGCAGCGTTATGGTATGGGGTGGGATTACAGCAAAACAGAGGACCCGTTTGATAGTGGTAGAGGGAAATCTCAATGGACAGCGCTACCGCGACGAGATCATCGGCCCTGTTTTTCTACCGTTTTTGCGTCGTCATGGCCCAGGCATTACCTTTCAACATGACATATTTACTGTTTTGGTTGCACTAGTATTTCTGCCAAATGCTCACATTGAGTGAGTGAGTGAGTGGGTGAGTGAGTGGGTGAGTGAGTGAGTGAGTGAGTGAGTGAGTGAGTGAGTGAGTGAGTGAGTGAGTGAGTGTTGAACTGTATTTCAGTTATATGACTACATTTCAGCTTAATACAATGCAGCTACCAGGCATATATGATTCCCATAAGCAAGAAAGTGGTGCTAATGATCATTCTGTCCAGTCAAAACATAACAGCTGATTCGTTTGCTAATCTATGCCTGTTTTGTACTCAACCATCACAATCTCCATCACAAGCCCCACCACAATCCGCAACTCAATTCCGAGCACAATCCTCATAACAAGGCCCGTCATAATCCCAAACACAATCTCTCATCACAAGCCCCATCATAATCCCCATCATAATCCCCATCACAATCTCTCATCACAATCCCCATAACAAGGCCCATCACAAGCCCCATAACAATCCCCATCACAATCCCCATAACAAGGCCTATCACAAGCCCCATCATAATTCCCATCACCAGCCCCACCACAATCCGTAACTCAATTCCCATCACAATCCTCATCACAAGGCCCATCACAATCTCCCATCACAAGCCCCATCCCAATCCCAATAACAAGGCCCATCACAATCCCCATAACAAGGCCAATCACAATCCCCATCACAATCTCCATCACAATCCCCATAACAAGGCCCTTCACAATCCCAATAACAAGGCCCATCACAATCTCCCATCACAAGCCCCATCACAATCCCAATAACAAGGCCCATCACAATCCACATCACAAGGCCATCACAATCTCCATCACAATCCCCATAAAAAGGCCCATCACAATCCCCATAACAAGGCCCGTCACAATCTCCCATCACAAGCCCCATCCCAATCCCAATAACAAGGCCCATCACAAACCCCATAACAAGGCCCATCACAATCCCCATCACAATCTCCATCACAATCTCCATAACAAGGCCCATCACAATCCCAATAACAAGGCCCATCACAATCTCCCATCACAAGCCCCATCACAATCCCAATAACAAGGCCCATCACAATCCCCATCACAAGGCCCATCACAATCTCCATCACAATCCCCATAAAAAGGCCCATCACAATCCCCATAACAAGTCCCGTCACAATCTCCCATCACAAGCCCCATCACAAACCCAATAACAAGGCCCATCACAATCCCCATCACAAGGCCATCACAATCTCCATCACAATCTCAATCACAATCCCCATCACAATCTCCATCACAATCCCAATAACAAGGCCCATCACAATCCCCATAACAAGGCCCGTCACAATCTCCCATCACAAGCCCCATCACAATCCCAATAACAAGGCCCATCACAATCCCCATCACAAGGCCATCACAATCCCCATCACAAGCCCCATCACAATCTCCCATCACAAGCCCCATCACAATCCCCATCACAAGCCCCATCACAATCCCCATCACAATCCCCATAACAAGGCCCATCTCAATCCCAATCACAAGCAGTGAGTGAGTGAGTATGGTCTTTGTTCGAGGAATATATCCGTGAGTGTCAGCAGAAATGAACACTAGCCTATACATCTACAGCCACGCAAAGACGATATCACGTATCTTTACAGATACCTATTATTTAAAAAAATATAAATATAATATATTATGACTCGCGTACTCTCTCATCTGGTCACGTCACTTTTCAGTTTGGCCTACCTTTAGAATACAGTACCACAAACTTTTCAAACACGTCACAGTAACCTGTGACGTAATTTGTAGTATTTTGTTGCCAGTCACACCGGCGAAACAATTCCCTGTGACGGCAGGGGTCATCGAGGGTGCATAAGCTAGTTTATGAAAGCACTTATATTTTCAATAGTTAGTTAGTTTCATGTTTTTCAGATAGGTGTCAAGTCTGATTAGTTAACTGAGGCAAATCGCGTGAAAACTATGGGGATACGAGAAGTTGGAATTAATAATTAGTAACAGCGGCCAGAGGGTTAGTAAACATCGAATTTACTATCCTGGTAGATTTCAGGAAGATGCTGAAGATTAGTAATATCACTTATTCAAAAAGTATAATGCCTTAAAAATGAAAACACTGTTATTTTTGTGTTTCTATCCTAAACGGAATGCACAGTTGGTGTGTTCTATCTGAACATGTTTAGGGTCTAAACACATGAAATGAGTTATCGCCTTAGAGCATATAAACGCCACCTAAACACAGCATCCCAATAATCCAAACATGTACCATTTAATCACGCTTAAACATGTTTAGAATGTAAATATGTTTAATAAAGTGTACGTCATCAGGCTATAAGTCCAATATGAATGTGATGTATAATGATATATATATTGAAATTAGATGTGCAAATCTGATTCACAGGCACTTGCATAACATATATACCATAAGGACTTGGTAACAATATTAACAATAAAAATGTACAAGCAAACTAAGCTAATAGTGACTAGTAAAATTACAACTAGTGACGATAACAGTCTCCGTAGAACAGAGCGTAGTGTGAGAAAAATACAAATCTAGAGGTTGCAGGTGCGAATTCCATATGAGTTTTAAAATCTCTGAGTTCATCAATGTGTTATTGCTGTATGCCAAATAGTATTTCTCTCATACAGGCAGCTGACGATGAAAGTACATCTGATTACTTCTTAACCTTTTTTAGTTAGTGACCATAGGCTACCTGGTAACAAAATACAAACTGATCAGTAAAATCTACTAACATGTTAGTGTCTGATGGGTCAGTAACTTAGTTAGAAAACTTTACAAACTCTTTCTGTCAGTGTTGTTGACAAGAAGTATGATAACAGCCTGCGCGTCTGTGACCTTAACCTTTACTGTTATGTTTCCATAGTTCCTGTCAACCCAAATTGTCCTCCTACTTTGAATATGTGCAGATTGTAGATGTTAAAGTATAATGTAGGACACTGCATCACGACAAATAGGTATAACAGCCTGCAGCATACACATCAATATAATCTGTTGATATTTAGAAACTCCTTCAATGATCGGATTGTATAATGGTCCATCAATTAAGGGTGTATAAAACATATGACGGGTAACAACAACACAAGGCTTAGGCCGGAGTACCCCCGGGGTACACGTAACAATCAGGGAAGTTCACACGACGCGTCACAGTCTCACATGCAGTTGAGGAAGTGATTGCGAAATGTTATCGACGGCACATAAAATCTTTGACTTCATTAGCATAGTGTTCTCCGATTGGTGGAAGAGTCACACCTTTGGCCCGCTTATGATAAATAGTCTCTGTTGATCAGAGCCATCAGTTGTTTTACACATTCCTCTTCCAGTAAGTACATCAACATGTTTGGAAGAACCTTGTCTTGTTGTGTTGCCATAGTACTTGTTTCCATGACAACGGGTCAAGGTCAACAAGGGATGTCCCCGTGTCAAAATAACTTTGTTCAAAACCTCAACACCTGTGTTCAAAATAGTCAGATGGACTTTAATAACTTTTTATACTTGTTGACAAACGGGACAAACGGACAAGCGCCCGACAGTCCCGACACGTTCAGACAAGATGCTTGTAGCAAGCAGGAGGCGTTGCTTCAGTGCGGTGTGGAGTTCATGAGGACATTGATCAACTCTACGATGTGTGCCCCGAGCCAAACACAACAGGATCAGAGACCCCTCATCGACAGACAGTTCCGTTCCCTCTTCGGATCTCTGGACGCGATGTGCGCACACCCATGTCGCCGAACTCTCACGGAGGATCTACGTCAGTGTTATGTTGACGCCAACCTTGACCCCACCCTCTTCCTCTCCAACTCCACCATGGGCCGAGGCGCCATCATCGGGACCACAGCGGATCAGGCTGACACTTTCTGTAAGAACAAAGACTCTCTCGTGACATGCATGAAACAGAAGAGAGACGACTGTCCTGAATCTCCCATGATTCTCCGCGCCATCGGCCTTGACATTGAATCTATGGACAAAGGTGTTGGAGTACTGTGCGCTCACCCTGACGTGTACCTCAACGGCATCGACTGTTTCGCCGAGCCCACAGACGCTGTTGTGTCGTGTCAGCAGACAATGAACCAGAAGACCATGGAGTTGATGATGACGGCAGAACAACAGAACCTCAAAGAGGACCAGTTCTTCAACAGATTCTGTGACGTCCGTCTGGAGCACGTCAGCTGTGATCTGGAAGCCTGGAGCAAAAAGAACCACAAGTCTTGTGCGGATGCCGTCATTGGTTTGAGGACGGAGTTGGAGTGTGGTCTTCTTCCAGACAACTGTGGCACAACTCATAAACAGACCATTGACAAGGTCTGTCACCATGAAAACTATAAGAAGGACATGAGACCGTTTAACAGTGGCACCATACTTTCAGCCACAATGGGGACAGTGTCATGTTTGTTCTTTCATGTTCTTTCTTCATTTCACTGAGTGTAGAACATTGTTAAAGAATGTCATGGTTCATAGTTTGTGATCACTTACAGATCTGTACGTGTGTATATTCATGTATAAGTTTTTTGTATCTAAATAAAACCCTACTTTTTACACTTTGTTCTCAATACTTGAAATACGTTAATAGAGCGTATATATTGTTTAACAATCCTTATGGGCTGTTCAGAACACCTGGGTGAAGGTGATGCGAACACTTTTTATAAGAAGGTATACATTTGTAATGTTAAGTTGACACGATATACGACTTTTCCATTCAACGAGAGTTGGGTCACAAGACCGCGAAATTGAGGTTCGTAAGAGACTGTATTCTTGAAATGACCCGTACACTGACGGATACTTCCACATTCCCTAGCACGAATACAAAAGCGTTGTCGCTGATCATTTAGACCCTTTAATTTTAAGGATGAAACCCATTTCTGGTGTCCCCCGCCGTGATATTGCTGGAACATTGCTAAAAGCGGCGGAAAACCATACTCACTCAAATTTAATTTTGAACTCAGCGGTTTAGAATACATCAAAAAATGTCAGAGAGCTTGACTGCATGATCGTTTATGAATATCCTCACTACGACCCATCCCAGTGAATAAATCGAAGAAATGAACATCCAAACTATCGTAGTATCGACTCGATCCGTGTCTGGGCTGACAGTGACAGTCTACAGCAATCCATGCATTTACTTTAATATCAATTTGACATACCTTTATAATCACCTTTCAATGATCGGCCAATTGAACAATGATGATTGACACATGTAACCGCCACAGATTCTTCGGAAATCTCTTCCTTCACGATTATCATGTCTGCCATTTTGACGTCTTGTACGTGATGTAAATGTATTACGACGCGCTATCATTGCGACTGATTTACTGAGGTAGTTCCTAACAGACTTTTTTCATCTAATGGTGTTATAATTTGAATTTATTACCTACGAGAGGTCATATAAGGATTGACTGTGTATTTTTACGGGTTTTCCGCTTAGCGAATTCTTACAAAAAATTCTAGTCCGCTTCGGTGGGCGTGGCTTAATATTTTACATTCATTGGGAAATGAATAACACGTGACCAATTCAGCTGATCAGAATGAAGGCATTTCAATGAACACAACAAAAATTTAATTATAAAACGTCACGAGACAACAGTGTAGTGTTTCCGTCATCCGGGCGGCATTGTTGACGTCATTCGAATCTTATCGTGACGTGACGTCACACTAGAAACGAAGTCATAGCTGTTGACGTCATTCGACAAATTGTGGTTCCGCCGCTGTTGCGACTTGCTGTCCTTATAAGTAAACACTAAAATGCGTTTCTGTATGTAGACATAATCTTCGGTAATAAATAGAACATTATATTCGTGTTCATTCCATACTATGTTTACGACACTCGGGTCTAAATTCCGGAATTTAGAACCCCTGGGAATTCCCTAGCACGAATACAGAAGCGTTGTCGCTGATCATTTAGACCCTTTAATTCTAAGGATGAAGCCCATTTCTGGTGTCCCCCGCCGTGATATTGCTGGAATATTGCTAAAAGCTGCGGAAAACCATACTCACTCAAATTTAATTTTGAACTCAGCGGTTTAGAATACATCAAAAAATGTCAGAGAGCTTGACTGCATGATCGTTTATGAATATCCTCACTACGACCCATCCCAGTGAATAAATCGAAGAAATGAACATCCAAACTATCGTAGTATCGACTCGATCCGTGTCTGGGCTGACAGTGACAGTCTACAGCAATCCATGCATTTACTTTAATATCAATTTGACATACCTTTATAATCACCTTTCAATGATCGGCCAATTGAACAATGATGATTGACACATGTAACCGCCACAGATTCTTCGGAAATCTCTTCCTTCACGATTATCATGTCTGCCATTTTGACGTCTTGTACGTGATGTAAATCTATTACGACGCGCTATCATTGCGACTGATTTACTGAGGTAGTTCCTAACAGACATTTTTTCATCTAATGGTGTTATAATTTGAATTTATTACCTACGAGAAGTCATATAAGGATTGACTGTATTTTTACGGATTTTCCGCTTAGCGAATTCTTACAAAAAATTCTAGTCCGCTTCGGTGGGCGTGGCTCAATATTTTAAATTCATTGGGAAATGAATAACACGTGACCAATTCAGCTGATCAGAATGAAGGCATTTCAATGAACACAACAAAAATTTAATTATAAAACGTCACGAGACAACAGTGTAGTGTTTCCGTCATCCGGGCGGCATTGTTGACGTCATTCGAATCTTATCGTGACGTGACGTCACACTAGAAACGAAGTCATAGCTGTTGACGTCATTCGACAAATTGTGGTTCCGCCGCTGTTGCGACTTGCTGTCCTTATAAGTAAACACTAAAATGCGTTTGTGTATGTAGACATAATCTTCGGTAATAAATAGAACATTATATTCGTGTTCATGTCATACTATGTTTACGACACTCGGGTCTAAATTCCGGAATTTAGACACTCATGTCGTACGCATAGTATGGCATGAACACGAATATAATATACTCTATATATATTTGTAGCAAACAAACTATGTAAAAATGTAACAAACAGATATAAAGCAAGTTGGGCATACATACGTCTTCTCTCTTTTTGAGGAACTATTTTATTCCACAATACAGCTGGTTGTTGTTTGGCTGTCAGTGTAAACATGAAGTCACAGGAACCACTTTAAATACAGTTGTGTATAGATCTAGCACTACACCCTTCGATGTAAAAGATAGTGATATAAACAATCGACTTTCAGTAACGTTTACCATATGCATGTAGGTACTTTTGCCCTGCAGTTTGATTTGATCACACGCAATATATTTACACCAGGAGCATTCACGAACTTGGCAAACTATACTCAACAACAAAAGTTCCTGTGACACCAATATTTTAGTGTATTTTTCAAACAAGTAAAGTTCGGTTTTCAATATTGTAGTACATGTATGGAATCAAGTCACACAAACGCAACTGCTACAGAAAAGCATGCATTCCATGCAAAAGTTGACTTTTATGCAAGCCCCATGCATTTCACTACCCAAGAATGGGTATAAAACATGTGCGTTAACAGGAATCCATATGCATTGTTTAGCATCGCGCTGACAACAACCACTCAGAAAAACAACAAAATTACGCAATTATTCAACATTACGAAATGCCACGCCTTTTCGAAAATGAGCGTCTGCGCGAGCCATTTGTATGCTTGAAGCAGGATCGAGCCAACGTGATGTTGCAAGACAATTTAACGTCAACAGAAACACCATTTGGTGTTTATGGCAACGTTGGCAACAGACGAACGCAGTCAGAGACCATCCTCGGAGTGGCAGGCCACGCGTTACCAATATTCGACAAGACAACTGGATTCGAACAACACACATACGAAATCGATTCTGCCAGCAACAGTGACTGCAAGAAGCATCCCTGGCCTTCGACGAATATCTTCACAAACCGTACGTTTTCGCCTCAGATGTGCAGGGATTGTCGCCAGAAGACCCACCCGACGTCCCATTTTGACAGGAAACCACCGTTAAGCACGTCTACAGTGGTGCAGACAGCTTCTACGCTGAACGGCCATGCACTGGGGACAAGTTCTATTCACTGACGAGTCTCGTTTTCACCTTGGCCACAGCGATGGACGGATTCGAGTGTACCGACGTCGAGGTGAACGTTACGTCAATGATTGTGTCATGGAAGAAGATCCGTTCGGGGGCGGCAGCGTTATGGTATGGGGTGGGATTACAGCAAAACAGAGGACCCGTTTGATAGTGGTAGAGGGAAATCTCAATGGACAGCGCTACCGCGACGAGATCATCGGCCCTGTTTTTCTACCGTTTTTGCGTCGTCATGGCCCAGGCATTACCTTTCAACATGACATATTTACTGTTTTGGTTGCACTAGTATTTCTGCCAAATGCTCACATTGAGTGAGTGAGTGAGTGGGTGAGTGAGTGAGTGAGTGAGTGAGTGAGTGAGTGAGTGAGTGAGTGAGTGAGTGTTGAACTGTATTTCAGTTATATGACTACATTTCAGCTTAATACAATGCAGCTACCAGGCATATATGATTCCCATAAGCAAGAAAGTGGTGCTAATGATCATTCTGTCCAGTCAAAACATAACAGCTGATTCGTTTGCTAATCTATGCCTGTTTTGTACTCAACCATCACAATCTCCATCACAAGCCCCACCACAATCCGCAACTCAATTCCGAGCACAATCCTCATAACAAGGCCCGTCATAATCCCAAACACAATCTCTCATCACAAGCCCCATCATAATCCCCATCATAATCCCCATCACAATCTCTCATCACAATCCCCATAACAAGGCCCATCACAAGCCCCATAACAATCCCCATCACAATCCCCATAACAAGGCCTATCACAAGCCCCATCATAATTCCCATCACCAGCCCCACCACAATCCGTAACTCAATTCCCATCACAATCCTCATCACAAGGCCCATCACAATCTCCCATCACAAGCCCCATCCCAATCCCAATAACAAGGCCCATCACAATCCCCATAACAAGGCCAATCACAATCCCCATCACAATCTCCATCACAATCCCCATAACAAGGCCCATCACAATCCCAATAACAAGGCCCATCACAATCTCCCATCACAAGCCCCATCACAATCCCAATAACAAGGCCCATCACAATCCCCATCACAAGGCCATCACAATCTCCATCACAATCCCCATAAAAAGGCCCATCACAATCCCCATAACAAGGCCCGTCACAATCTCCCATCACAAGCCCCATCCCAATCCCAATAACAAGGCCCATCACAAACCCCATAACAAGGCCAATCACAATCCCCATCACAATCTCCATCACAATCTCCATAACAAGGCCCATCACAATCCCAATAACAAGGCCCATCACAATCTCCCATCACAAGCCCCATCACAATCCCAATAACAAGGCCCATCACAATCCCCATCACAAGGCCCATCACAATCTCCATCACAATCCCCATAAAAAGGCCCATCACAATTCCCATAACAAGTCCCGTCACAATCTCCCATCACAAGCCCCATCACAAACCCAATAACAAGGCCCATCACAATCCCCATCACAAGGCCATCACAATCTCCATCACAATCTCAATCACAATCCCCATAACAAGGCCCATCACAATCCCCATAACAAGGCCCATCACAATCCCCATAACAAGGCCCGTCACAATCTCCCATCACAAGCCCCATCACAATCCCAATAACAAGGCCCATCACAATCCCCATCACAAGGCCATCACAATCCCCATCACAAGCCCCATCACAATCTCCCATCACAAGCCCCATCACAATCCCCATCACAATCCCCATCACAATCCCCATCACAATCCCCATAACAAGGCCCATCTCAATCCCAATCACAAGCAGTGAGTGAGTGAGTATGGTCTTTGTTCGAGGAATATATCCGTGAGTGTCAGCAGAAATGAACACTAGCCTATACATCTACAGCCACGCAAAGACGATATCACGTATCTTTACAGATACCTATTATTTAAAAAAATATAAATATAATATATTATGACTCGCGTACTCTCTCATCTGGTCACGTCACTTTTCAGTTTGGCCTACCTTTAGAATACAGTACCACAAACTTTTCAAACACGTCACAGTAACCTGTGACGTAATTTGTAGTATTTTGTTGCCAGTCACACCGGCGAAACAATTCCCTGTGACGGCAGGGGTCATCGAGGGTGCATAAGCTAGTTTATGAAAGCACTTATATTTTCAATAGTTAGTTAGTTTCATGTTTTTCAGATAAGTGTCAAGTCTGATTAGTTAACTGAGGCAAATCGCGTGAAAACTATGGGGATACGAGAAGTACGAATTAATAATTAGTAACAGCGGCCAGAGGGTTAGTAAACATCGAATTTACTATCCTGGTAGATTTCAGGAAGATGCTGAAGATTAGTAATATCACTTATTCAAAAAGTATAATGCCTTAAAAATGAAAACACTGTTATTTTTGTGTTTCTATCCTAAACGGAATGCACAGTTGGTGTGTTCTATCTGAACATGTTTAGGGTCTAAACACATGAAATGAGTTATCGCCTTAAAGCATATAAACGCCACCTAAACACAGCATCCCAATAATCCAAACATGTACCATTTAATCACGCTTAAACATGTTTAGAATGTAAATATGTTTAATAAAGTGTACGTCATCAGGCTATAAGTCCAATATGAATGTGATGTATAATGATATATATATTGAAATTAGATGTGCAAATCTGATTCACAGGCACTTGCATAACATATATACCATAAGGACTTGGTAACAATATTAACAATAAAAATGTACAAGCAAACTAAGCTAATAGTGACTTGTAAAATTACAACTAGTGACGATAACAGTCTCCGTAGAACAGAGCGTAGTGTGAGAAAAATACAAATCTAGAGGTTGCAGGTGCGAATTCCATATGAGTTTTAAAATCTCTGAGTTCATCAATGTGTTATTGCTGTATGCCAAATAGTATTTCTCTCATACAGGCAGCTGACGATGAAAGTACATCTGATTACTTCTTAACCTTTTTTAGTTAGTGACCATAGGCTACCTGGTAACAAAATACAAACTGATCAGTAAAATCTACTAACATGTTAGTGTCTGATGGGTCAGTAACTTAGTTAGAAAACTTTACAAACTCTTTCTGTCAGTGTTGTTGACAAGAAGTATAACAGCCTGCGCGTCTGTGACCTTAACCTTTACTGTTATGTTTCCATAGTTCCTGTCAACCCAAATTGTCCTCCTACTTTGAATATGTGCAGATTGTAGATGTTAAAGTATAATGTAGGACACTGCATCACGACAAATAGGTATAACAGCCTGCAGCATACACATCAATATAATCTGTTGATATTTAGAAACTCCTTCAATGATCGGATTGTATAATGGTCCATCAATTAAGGGTGTATAAAACATATGACGGGTAACAACAACACAAGGCTTAGGCCGGAGTACCCCCGGGGTACACGTAACAATCAGGGAAGTTCACACGACGCGTCACAGTCTCAAATGCAGTTGAGGAAGTGATTGCGAAATGTTATCGACGGCACATAAAATCTTTGACTTCATTAGCATAGTGTTCTCCGATTGGTGGAAGAGTCACACCTTTGGCCCGCTTATGATAAATAGTCTCTGTTGATCAGAGCCATCAGTTGTTTTACACATTCCTCTTCCAGTAAGTACATCAACATGTTTGGAAGAACCTTGTCTTGTTGTGTTGCCATAGTACTTGTTTCCATGACAACGGGTCAAGGTCAACAAGGGATGTCCCCGTGTCAAAATAACTTTGTTCAAAACCTCAACACCTGTGTTCAAAATAGTCAGATGGACTTTAATAACTTTTTATACTTGTTGACAAACGGGACAAACGGACAAGCGGCCGACAGTCCCGACACGTTCAGACAAGATGCTTGTAGCAAGCAGGAGGCGTTGCTTCAGTGCGGTGTGGAGTTCATGAGGACATTGATCAACTCTACGATGTGTGCCCCGAGCCAAACACAACAGGATCAGAGACCCCTCATCGACAGACAGTTCCGTTCCCTCTTCGGATCTCTGGACGCGATGTGCGCACACCCATGTCGCCGAACTCTCACGGAGGATCTACGTCAGTGTTATGTTGACGCCAACCTTGACCCCACCCTCTTCCTCTCCAACTCCACCATGGGCCGAGGCGCCATCATCGGGACCACAGCGGATCAGGCTGACACTTTCTGTAAGAACAAAGACTCTCTCGTGACATGCATGAAACAGAAGAGAGACGACTGTCCTGAATCTCCCATGATTCTCCGCGCCATCGGCCTTGACATTGAATCTATGGACAAAGGTGTTGGAGTACTGTGCGCTCACCCTGACGTGTACCTCAACGGCATCGACTGTTTCGCCGAGCCCACAGACGCTGTTGTGTCGTGTCAGCAGACAATGAACCAGAAGACCATGGAGTTGATGATGACGGCAGAACAACAGAACCTCAAAGAGGACCAGTTCTTCAACAGATTCTGTGACGTCCGTCTGGAGCACGTCAGCTGTGATCTGGAAGCCTGGAGCAAAAAGAACCACAAGTCTTGTGCGGATGCCGTCATTGGTTTGAGGACGGAGTTGGAGTGTGGTCTTCTTCCAGACAACTGTGGCACAACTCATAAACAGACCATTGACAAGGTCTGTCACCATGAAAACTATAAGAAGGACATGAGACCGTTTAACAGTGGCACCATACTTTCAGCCACAATGGGGACAGTGTCATGTTTGTTCTTTCATGTTCTTTCTTCATTTCACTGAGTGTAGAACATTGTTAAAGAATGTCATGGTTCATAGTTTGTGATCACTTACAGATCTGTACGTGTGTATATTCATGTATAAGTTTTTTGTATCTAAATAAAACCCTACTTTTTACACTTTGTTCTCAATACTTGAAATACGTTAATAGAGCGTATATATTGTTTAACAATCCTTATGGGCTGTTCAGAACACCTGGGTGAAGGTGATGCGAACACTTTTTATAAGAAGGTATACATTTGTAATGTTAAGTTGACACGATATACGACTTTTCCATTCAACGAGAGTTGGGTCACAAGACCGCGAAATTGAGGTTCGTAAGAGACTGTATTCTTGAAATGACCCGTACACTGACGGATACTTCCACATTCCCGGGGGAACCCCTGGGAATTCCCTAGCACGAATACAAAAGCGTTGTCGCTGATCATTTAGACCCTTTAATTTTAAGGATGAAACCCATTTCTGGTGTCCCCCGCCGTGATATTGCTGGAACATTGCTAAAAGCGGCGGAAAACCATACTCACTCAAATTTAATTTTGAACTCAGCGGTTTAGAATACATCAAAAAATGTCAGAGAGCTTGACTGCATGATCGTTTATGAATATCCTCACTACGACCCATCCCAGTGAATAAATCGAAGAAATGAACATCCAAACTATCGTAGTATCGACTCGATCCGTGTCTGGGCTGACAGTGACAGTCTACAGCAATTCATGCATTTACTTTAATATCAATTTGACATACCTTTATAATCACCTTTCACTGATCGGCCAATTGAACAATAATGATTGACACATGTAACCGCCACAGATTCTTCGGAAATCTCTTCCTTCACGATTATCATGTCTGCCATTTTGACGTCTTGTACGTGATGTAAATGTATTACGACGCGCTATCATTGCGACTGATTTACTGAGGTAGTTCCTAACAGACTTTTTTCATCTAATGGTGTTATAATTTGAATTTATTACCTACGAGAGGTCATATAAGGATTGACTGTGTATTTTTACGGGTTTTCCGCTTAGCGAATTCTTACAAAAAATTCTAGTCCGCTTCGGTGGGCGTGGCTTAATATTTTACATTCATTGGGAAATGAATAACACGTGACCAATTCAGCTGATCAGAATGAAGGCATTTCAATGAACACAACAAAAATTTAATTATAAAACGTCACGAGACAACAGTGTAGTGTTTCCGTCATCCGGGCGGCATTGTTGACGTCATTCGAATCTTATCGTGACGTGACGTCACACTAGAAACGAAGCCATAGCTGTTGACGTCATTCGACAAATTGTGGTTCCGCCGCTGTTGCGACTTGCTGTCCTTATAAGTAAACACTAAAATGCCTTTCTGTATGTAGACATAATCTTCGGTAATAAATAGAACATTATATTCGTGTTCATGCCATACTATGTTTACGACACTCGGGTCTAAATTCCGGAATTTAGAACCCCTGGGAATTCCCTAGCACGAATACAGAAGCGTTGTCGCTGATCATTTAGACCCTTTAATTCTAAGGATGAAGCCCATTTCTGGTGTCCCCCGCCGTGATATTGCTGGAATATTGCTAAAAGCTGCGGAAAACCATACTCACTCAAATTTAATTTTGAACTCAGCGGTTTAGAATACATCAAAAAATGTCAGAGAGCTTGACTGCATGATCGTTTATGAATATCCTCACTACGACCCATCCCAGTGAATAAATCGAAGAAATGAACATCCAAACTATCGTAGTATCGACTCGATCCGTGTCTGGGCTGACAGTGACAGTCTACAGCAATTCATGCATTTACTTTAATATCAATTTGACATACCTTTATAATCACCTTTCAATGATCGGCCAATTGAACAATGATGATTGACACATGTAACCGCCACAGATTCTTCGGAAATCTCTTCCTTCACGATTATCATGTCTGCCATTTTGACGTCTTGTACGTGATGTAAATCTATTACGACGAGCTATCATTGCGACTGATTTACTGAGGTAGTTCCTAACAGACATATTTTCATCTAATGGTGTTATAATTTGAATTTATTACCTACGAGAAATCATATAAGGATTGACTGTATTTTTACGGATTTTCCGCTTAGCGAATTCTTACAAAAAATTCTAGTCCGCTTCG
Source organism: Haliotis rufescens (assembly GCF_023055435.1). NCBI lineage: Eukaryota > Metazoa > Mollusca > Gastropoda > Lepetellida > Haliotidae > Haliotis > Haliotis rufescens. The sequence continues at coordinate 22,961,853 of NW_025963802.1, forward strand.
GTGGGCGTGGCTTAATATTTTACATTCATTGGGAAATGAATAACACGTGACCAATTCAGCTGATCAGAATGAAGGCATTTCAATGAACACAACAAAAATTTAATTATAAAACGTCACGAGACAACAGTGTAGTGTTTCCGTCATCCGGGCGGCATTGTTGACGTCATTCGAATCTTATCGTGACGTGACGTCACACTAGAAACGAAGTCATAGCTGTTGACGTCATTCGACAAATTGTGGTTCCGCCGCTGTTGCGACTTGCTGTCCTTATAAGTAAACACTAAAATGCGTTTGTGTATGTAGACATAATCTTCGGTAATAAATAGAACATTATATTCGTGTTCATGTCATACTATGTTTACGACACTCGGGTCTAAATTCCGGAATTTAGACACTCATGTCGTACGCATAGTATGGCATGAACACGAATATAATATACTCTATATATATTTGTAGCAAACAAACTATGTAAAAATGTAACAAACAGATATAAAGCAAGTTGGGCATACATACGTCTTCTCTCTTTTTGAGGAACTATTTTATTCCACAATACAGCTGGTTGTTGTTTGGCTGTCAGTGTAAACATGAAGTCACAGGAACCACTTTAAATACAGTTGTGTATAGATCTAGCACTACACCCTTCGATGTAAAAGATAGTGATATAAAAAATCGACTTTCAGTAACGTTTACCATATGCATGTAGGTACTTTTGCCCTGCAGTTTGATTTGATCACACGCAATATATTTACACCAGGAGCATTCACGAACTTGGCAAACTATACTCAACAACAAAAGTTCCTGTGACACCAATATTTTAGTGTATTTTTCAAACAAGTAAAGTTCGGTTTTCAATATTGTAGTACATGTATGGAATCAAGTCACACAAACGCAACTGCTACAGAAAAGCATGCATTCCATGCAAAAGTTGACTTTTATGCAAGCCCCATGCATTTCACTACCCAAGAATGGGTATAAAACATGTGCGTTAGCAGGAATCCATATGCATTGTTTAGCATCGCGCTGACAACAACCACTCAGAAAAACAACAAAATTACGCAATTATTCAACATGCCACGCCTTTTCGAAAATGAGCGTCTGCGCGAGCCATTTGTATGCTTGAAGCAGGATCGAGCCAACGTGATGTTGCAAGACAATTTAACGTCAACAGAAACACCATTTGGTGTTTATGGCAACGTTGGCAACAGACGAACGCAGTCAGAGACCATCCTCGGAGTGGCAGGCCACGCGTTACCAATATTCGACAAGACAACTGGATTCGAACAACACACATACGAAATCGATTCTGCCAGCAACAGTGACTGCAAGAAGCATCCCTGGCCTTCGACGAATATCTTCACAAACCGTACGTTTTCGCCTCAGATGTGCAGGGATTGTCGCCAGAAGACCCACCCGACGTCCCATTTTGACAGGAAACCACCGTTAAGCACGTCTACAGTGGTGCAGACAGCTTCTACGCTGAACGGCCATGCACTGGGGACAAGTTCTATTCACTGACGAGTCTCGTTTTCACCTTAGCCACAGCGATGGACGGATTCGAGTGTACCGACGTCGAGGTGAACGTTACGTCAATGATTGTGTCATGGAAGAAGATCCGTTCGGGGGCGGCAGCGTTATGGTATGGGGTGGGATTACAGCAAAACAGAGGACCCGTTTGATAGTGGTAGAGGGAAATCTCAATGGACAGCGCTACCGCGACGAGATCATCGGCCCTGTTTTTCTACCGTTTTTGCGTCGTCATGGCCCAGGCATTACCTTTCAACATGACATATTTACTGTTTTGGTTGCACTAGTATTTCTGCCATGTGCTCACATTGAGTGAGTGAGTGAGTGGGTGAGTGAGTGAGTGAGTGAGTGAGTGAGTGAGTGAGTGAGTGAGTGAGTGAGTGAGTGAGTGAGTGAGTGAGTGAGTGAGTGAGTGTTGAACTGTATTTCAGTTATATGAATACATTTCAGCTTAATACAATGCAGCTACCAGGCATATATGATTCCCATAAGCAAGAAAGTGGTGCTAATGATCATTCTGTCCAGTCAAAACATAACAGCTGATTCGTTTACTAATCTATGCCTGTTTTGTACTCAACCATCACAATCTCCATCACAAGCCCCACCACAATCCGCAACTCAATTCCGAGCACAATCCTCATAACAAGGCCCGTCATAATCCCAAACACAATCTCTCATCACAAGCCCCATCATAATCCCCATCATAATCCCCATCACAATCTCTCATCACAATCCCCATAACAAGGCCCATCACAAGCCCCATAACAATCCCCATCACAATCCCCATAACAAGGCCTATCACAAGCCCCATCATAATTCCCATCACCAGCCCCACCACAATCCGTAACTCAATTCCCATCACAATCCTCATCACAAGGCCCATCACAATCTCCCATCACAAGCCCCATCCCAATCCCAATAACAAGGCCCATCACAAGCCCCATAACAAGGCCAATCACAATCCCCATCACAATCTCCATCACAATCCCCATAACAAGGCCCATCACAATCCCAATAACAAGGCCCATCACAATCTCCCATCACAAGCCCCATCACAATCCCAATAACAAGGCCCATCACAATCCCCATCACAAGGCCCATCACAATCTCCATCACAATCCCCATAAAAAGGCCCATCACAATCCCCATAACAAGGCCCGTCACAATCTCCCATCACAAGCCCCATCCCAATCCCAATAACAAGGCCCATCACAAGCCCCATAACAAGGCCAATCACAATCCCCATCACAATCTCCATCACAATCTCCATAACAAGGCCCATCACAATCCCAATAACAAGGCCCATCACAATCTCCCATCACAAGCCCCATCACAATCCCAATAACAAGGCCCATCACAATCCCCATCACAAGGCCCATCACAATCTCCATCACAATCCCCCATAAAAAGGCCCATCACAATCCCCATAACAAGTCCCGTCACAATCTCCCATCACAAGCCCCATCACAATCCCAATAACAAGGCCCACCACATTCCCCATCACAAGGCCATCACAATCTCCATCACAATCTCAATCACAATCCCCATCACAATCTCCATCACAATCCCCATAACAAGGCCCATCACAATCCCCATAACAAGGCCCGTCACAATCTCCCATCACAAGCCCCATCACAATCTCCCATCACAAGCCCCATCAAAATCCCCATCACAAGCCCCATCACAATCCCCATCACAATCCCCATAACAAGGCCCATCTCAATCCCAATCACAAGCAGTGAGTGAGTGAGTATGGTCTTTGTTCGAGGAATATATCCGTGAGTGTCAGCAGAAATGAACACTAGCCTATACATCTACAGCCACGCAAAGACGATATCACGTATCTTTACAGATACCTATTATTTAAAAAAATATAAATATAATATATTATGACTCGCGTACTCTCTCATCTGGTCACGTCACTTTTCAGTTTGGCCTACCTTTAGAATACAGTACCACAAACTTTTCAAACACGTCACAGTAACCTGTGACGTAATTTGTAGTATTTTGTTGCCAGTCACACCGGCGAAACAATTCCCTGTGACGGCAGGGGTCATCGAGGGTGCATAAGCTAGTTTATGAAAGCACTTATATTTTCAATAGTTAGTTAGTTTCATGTTTTTCAGATAAGTGTCAAGTCTGATTAGTTAACTGAGGCAAATCGCGTGAAAACTATGGGGATACGAGAAGTTGGAATTAATAATTAGTAACAGCGGCCAGAGGGTTAGTAAACATCGAATTTACTATCCTGGTAGATTTCAGGAAGATGCTGAAGATTAGTAATATCACTTATTCAAAAAGTATAATGCCTTAAAAATGAAAACACTGTTATTTTTGTGTTTCTATCCTAAACGGAATGCACAGTTGGTGTGTTCTATCTGAACATGTTTAGGGTCTAAACACATGAAATGAGTTATCGCCTTAAAGCATATAAACGCCACCTAAACACAGCATCCCCATAATCCAAACATGTACCATTTAATCACCCTTAAACATGTTTAGAATGTAAATATGTTTAATAAAGTGTACGTCATCAGGCTATAAGTCCAATATGAATGTGATGTATAATGATATATATATTGAAATTAGATGTGCAAATCTGATTCACAGGCACTTGCATAACATATATACCATAAGGACTTGGTAACAATATTAACAATAAAAATGTACAAGCAAACTAAGCTAATAGTGACTAGTAAAATTACAACTAGTGACGATAACAGTCTCCGTAGAACAGAGCGTAGTGTGAGAAAAATACAAATCTAGAGGTTGCAGTCGCGAATTCCATATGAGTTTTAAAATCTCTGAGTTCATCAATGTGTTATTGCTGTATGCCAAATAGTATTTCTCTCATACAGGCAGCTGACGATGAAAGTACATCTGATTACTTCTTAACCTTTTTTAGTTAGTGACCATAGGCTACCTGGTAACAAAATACAAACTGATCAGTAAAATCTACAAACATGTTAGTGTCTGATGGGTCAGTAACTTAGTTAGAAAACTTTACAAACTCTTTCTGTCAGTGTTGTTGACAAGAAGTATGATAACAGCCTGCGCGTCTGTGACCTTAACCTTTACTGTTATGTTTCCATAGTTCCTGTCAACCCAAATTGTCCTCCTACTTTGAATATGTGCAGATTGTAGATGTTTAAGTATAATGTAGGACACTGCATCACGACAAATAGGTATAACAGCCTGCAGCATACACATCAATATAATCTGTTGATATTTAGAAACTCCTTCAATGATCGGATTGTATAATGGTCCATCAATTAAGGGTGTATAAAACATATGACGGGTAACAACAACACAAGGCTTAGGCCGGAGTACCCCCGGGGTACACGTAACAATCAGGGAAGTTCACACGACGCGTCACAGTCTCACATGCAGTTGAGGAAGTGATTGCGAAATGTTATCGACGGCACATAAAATCTTTGACTTCATTAGCATAGTGTTCTCCGATTGGTGGAAGAGTCACACCTTTGGCCCGCTTATGATAAATAGTCTCTGTTGATCAGAGCCATCAGTTGTTTTACACATTCCTCTTCCAGTAAGTACATCAACATGTTTGGAAGAACCTTGTCTTGTTGTGTTGCCATAGTACTTGTTTCCATGACAACGGGTCAAGGTCAACAAGGGATGTCCCCGTGTCAAAATAACTTTGTTCAAAACCTCAACACCTGTGTTCAAAATAGTCAGATGGACTTTAATAACTTTTTATACTTGTTGACAAACGGGACAAACGGACAAGCGCCCGACAGTCCCGACACGTTCAGACAAGATGCTTGTAGCAAGCAGGAGGCGTTGCTTCAGTGCGGTGTGGAGTTCATGAGGACATTGATCAACTCTACGATGTGTGCCCCGAGCCAAACACAACAGGATCAGAGACCCCTCATCGACAGACAGTTCCGTTCCCTCTTCGGATCTCTGGACGCGATGTGCGCACACCCATGTCGCCGAACTCTCACGGAGGATCTACGTCAGTGTTATGTTGTCGCCAACCTTGACCCCACCCTCTTCCTCTCCAACTCCACCATGGGCCGAGGCGCCATCATCGGGACCACAGCGGATCAGGCTGACACTTTCTGTAAGAACAAAGACTCTCTCGTGACATGCATGAAACAGAAGAGAGACGACTGTCCTGAATCTCCCATGATTCTCCGCGCCATCGGCCTTGACATTGAATCTATGGACAAAGGTGTTGGAGTACTGTGCGCTCACCCTGACGTGTACCTCAACGGCATCGACTGTTTCGCCGAGCCCACAGACGCTGTTGTGTCGTGTCAGCAGACAATGAACCAGAAGACCATGGAGTTGATGATGACGGCAGAACAACAGAACCTCAAAGAGGACCAGTTCTTCAACAGATTCTGTGACGTCCGTCTGGAGCACGTCAGCTGTGATCTGGAAGCCTGGAGCAAAAAGAACCACAAGTCTTGTGCGGATGCCGTCATTGGTTTGAGGACGGAGTTGGAGTGTGGTCTTCTTCCAGACAACTGTGGCACAACTCATAAACAGACCATTGACAAGGTCTGTCACCATGAAAACTATAAGAAGGACATGAGACCGTTTAACAGTGGCACCATACTTTCAGCCACAATGGGGACAGTGTCATGTTTGTTCTTTCATGTTCTTTCTTCATTTCACTGAGTGTAGAACATTGTTAAAGAATGTCATGGTTCATAGTTTGTGATCACTTACAGATCTGTACGTGTGTATATTCATATATAAGTTTTTTGTATCTAAATAAAACCCTACTTTTTACACTTTGTTCTCAATACTTGAAATACGTTAATAGAGCGTATATATTGTTTAACAATCCTTATGGGCTGTTCAGAACACCTGGGTGAAGGTGATGCGAACACTTTTTATAAGAAGGTATACATTTGTAATGTTAAGTTGACACGATATACGACTTTTCCATTCAACGAGAGTTGGGTCACAAGACCGCGAAATTGAGGTTCGTAAGAGACTGTATTCTTGAAATGACCCGTACACTGACGGATACTTCCACATTCCCGGGGGAACCCCTGGGAATTCCCTAGCACGAATACAAAAGCGTTGTCGCTGATCATTTAGACCCTTTAATTTTAAGGATGAAGCCCATTTCTGGTGTCTCCCGCCGTGATATTGCTGGAATATTGCTAAAAGCGGCGTAAAGCCTTACTCACTCAAATTGAAGTTTGAACTCAGCGGTTTAGAATACATCCAAAAATGTCAGAGAGCTTGACTGCATGATCGTTTATGAATATCCTCACTACGACCCATCCCAGTGAATAAATCGAAGAAATGAACATGGAAACTATCGTTGTATCGACTCGTTCCGTGCACGTGTCTGGGCTGACAGTGACAGCAATTTATGAATTTACTTAAGTATCAATTTGACACACCTTTATAAACACCTATCAATGATCGGCCAATTGAACAATGATGATTAACACATGTACCCGCCACAGATTCTTCGAAATTCTCTCCCTTTTTCATCTAATGGTGATATTATTTGAGTTTATTATCTACGAGGGCAAACATATCGGGGTTCATATAAGGATCGACTGTGTATTATTTTCGGTTCATTTTGGTATGAATCGAAAACCCGTAAAAGTTTGCACATTAGTTTTTCGAGTCATATCTCAATGAACCGAACAAAATACACAGTCAATGCTTATAATTACATTCGACAACGAAAACATGTTTTATCTACAATAGTTTAACCAAAAACAGTTGTATATATCAAAGCAGGCAAACATGACGATACTGATAAACGTTCCGGGTGTAGGAATACATACTGTAGCGTGACATGAATCAGGTGATTGTTTAATTTATGCTCATAACTTGACACGCCTACAAAGTCAGTGGCCAATCAACGGAGAGTATGATAAAAACAAAGTTCATAGGACCTGTCAATCAAGGACAGAGGCGAGAAGAACTGCATCAAACTGTAACAAACCGGAACAAATATGTTCGGGAGAAGGCGGCGGTTCCAAATGACATGGTCAGTTACCACCAGATTCAAACATTAGTTCCCTGAGAACGGGAAGACACAGTTGGAAAAATGCTAGTTAGAAATGAACCGGAAGACATGAAAGTTGTGGAACCGAGGCGAGCGGGAAAAAGAGCAGTGCGCGCCTGCATGTTTGCTGTTTCATTCCTTCTAGGCCTTCGGTCTCAAAGGGTTGTTTGGACAATTAATATGCATGATTTTTGCTTAATGTCCTGTGCATGACGATACGCGTGAGCACAAAGAGAATGCACTCGACTGTAATACTGGGATTCCCCGACATTCCGTAGAAATAAAGGTAGTCCGCCTCGGTGGGCGTGGCTTAATTTTTTACATTCATTGGGAATTCTACCATGAATTTGGAATTTACTCGATTGTGATTGGTCAATCAGAAGCTATTAAATCAAAATAAACCCCCTCTGATTGAAACAGCTGCTTTGGCGGCCGCATCCCGGCGGAAGCTAATATTCATAGAATAGTACTATTTTCGGTCATTGTCGGTAGGCATGTTTAAATAATTATATCTACAATTACAGGTTACAAAATGCACAGATGTGGTTACTACAATATTCAAAGGATGTGTGGCAATACATTTCGTGCAGAAAACACAATTGAAATATACAAAGGGAATGTATTTACGTTTTGAAAAACAACAGAGAGCTTGGAATTTGGCGCTTTGATATATACGACTGTGACGTCATATCTGCTGCGTCACAATGACCGATATGACGTCATAATGGTGACGCGCGATGTGGAGCGAAAGCCTTGCAAAGCTTATAGTCCGGCAGAATGTTGACATGACCTTGCAATTTAGGTCCCACAATTGTTTTTGCATGATTTCATTTGTTCAGACACTACATATGAATAAACTAATGGATGCCACTTTGGCACCCTTGAGGGTTTTGAAAAAAAAAGATTTTAAAAAATTGGCTCAATTGTCATATTCGGCATCATTTTTGTAGTCAGAAAGAAACACATAATGAACTTTTCAGAGTATATAAATGTTAAATACACTTGATATAAAACATATATGTTTAAAAGTTTTGGTCAGACATGTGGTAGAAGTTCTTTTAAGTATTAAAACATAGGGACCTATGATTTTCTAAACCTCTTTTATCCAGACGAAATGTATTAAGAATTGCTTTGTTTTCTTTAGGGATGCCCACCTCATGTTAGCTTACCGAGTTTCCGTGCTTATATGCTTTCAATGCCTGTCATATGTTCGAGTGAAGTATTATGGTGTAAACAAACTTCTTGAGTATAAACAGCGCCATATTTTGTTCGGTGATTCCGTTATTCAGATCGATAACCCACTCAAAACACTGGACTCAACCAACGCCGCTTCACTGAGTATATTTCCTAACACCAAAGAGTTCGCGTTTTATTTAGTCATGGTAGAATGGAGATCAACATACTGTGTTGTCAATGTAGAGCTAGGTTACCTGTAGATTTAAACGCGCTAAATTTAACATTTGAAACCTCGCTGCGCGTTCGGTTCCAAATTCAATTTAGCGCGGTTAAATCTACAGGTAACCTAGCTCTACATTGAAAACACAGTATGTTGATCTCCTAAATGAAAGCAATAACATGTGACCAATTCAGCTGATCAGAATGCAGGAATTTCAATGAACACAACGAAAATTTTATTATAAAACGTCACGAGACAACAGTGTAGTGTTTCCGTCATCCGGACGGCATTGTTGACGTCATTCGGATCTTATTGTGACACACTAGAAACGACGTCATAGCTGTTGACGTCATGAGACATATTGTGGTTCCGCTGCTGTTGCGACTTGCTAACCTTAGCCCCCGTTACACTATCAAAAACTTTGATGAAAAACTTGGTCAAAGTCCATTTTGACCAAGTTTTTGAAAGTGTAACATGCCGTCAAAAACTCTAAAAAAGTTTTTGACGGGGCTTTTTCTATTTCGGGGCTTTTTTTCAGATCGGGACGATCCTATTTCTCGTCCAACTTTGATCAAAGTTTGATGACTTTGATTTAATTTAGCCAATCAGACTGCAAGGAACATTTACCCCTTTTCAATCGGAAGTGAATAGTGTCAAGTCAAAATGAGTCAACTATTTTGGACTGACGAGATGTTGGAAGAATCAATTGATTTATTTCAACAACGAGCAGCCATCCTCGGGACCAAATAAGCCTTTGCCTATCATGACGCCGCATCCTCAACATGGCAATAAACAAAATACATATGACAACAGCAAACAATTCTTCGTCAGTAGCATCCACCTGGGCAAGATAATTCCCACCAAAACTTTGACGGCATGTCAAAAGTTTTGATGAGTGTAAACAGTCCAACTTGGACCAAGGAAACTTGATCAAAAGTTTCTTTGAGCATTTTTTTATCAAAGTTTTTGATAGTGTAACTGGGGCTTTATAGGTAAACACTACAAATTCGTCTCTGTAGGTAGACATCATCTTCGGTTGTAAATAGAACATTATATTCATGTTCATGTCATACTATGTTTACGACACTCGTGCCTAAATTCCGGAATATAGACACTCGTGTCGTAAACATAGTATGGCATGAACACGAATATAATATACTCTATGTATGTTTTGCAAACGAACTACAACAGATGTAAAGCAAGTTGCGCATACATACGTCACCTCTTTTTTGAGGAACTATTTTATTCCACAATACAGCTGGTTGTTGTTTGGCTGTCAGTGTAAACATGAAGTCACAGGAACCGCTTTAAATACAGTTGTGAATAAAGTGAGTATTAAGATCTGTATCGAGTGAGTGAGTGAGTATTGTCTTACGCAGGTTGTTGCAATGTTCCAGGGCGGGGGTCATAATGTGCAAATAACAGACACTATTCAAGTGGGGATTTATGACGAAACAATGCTTCAACATAACATCTACCCCACCGATCCGGCCGACAAGATGGTAGAATGAAAGGGTTTGAGGTAAGAGTTATAGTTCATAGACAGTCTCTGTCTAATGCATAGTGTGATGGTTATTCACAAATATATATACAATTCTTTACAAAAGGGGTTGGTATAATTGTGTCATCTTCAGTTTACACAGCGCATGAATGAATAAAAGGTTCAACATCTTTCTTCAACTCATTTGTCCAATGTTAGTGTTATAATCAGTTCAGTTTCGGCGGACAACCATTCTTAGCACGGACCGTGTTGTCATTCGAAGGTAAGTATAACCACATCTTGTTTAAACCGAGGAAGTAATTCAAATGACCCCAAAAACCCGCTAAGAGTGTATGTTCTTAAACCATCAATAAAAAAATACTGGACACACCTGTAACAAACATGGTTCAGTATTGGCTTACATACCATGACACACTACAATTCAAATCATCGCTAAACCCGCTCCCATTTTTTGCGCAGGACAGTTTCCAGTACACAGGAGATGCTCTTACTCACAAACAATAAGAGGTAATTGCCTATTGGATTATTTCCCTTTGATAAAGGCAGAATCCTGAATCTAGGATGAAACCCAATTGTAAATACCAATGACATTTTTTCTGGCCTGAGATCTGGCTTCATCAATGTGGCCGAGGGGTGTGCTCGACATACAGTCTTCAAAACATTTCTGTACAAAAAATTAAGCCATGCGGGTCTTAGAAATGATACGTTTACAAACTATAATCAGGGAGAATCTGGGCTTCGAAACTCTGATCATAGGTGCCTGTGTACAACAAACTGTTTTTAAAAGTTGCTTCTCTCTTATTTCACATGGTCAAGCTTACAAGGTATATAAAAGGAATTTACAGTGAGTGGATAATGTTTTAACAACAATAATAATAAAGCACACAATTCTATTTATGTTAGTTTCTTATTAAGTACAAGGTAATACCTTCCCATATGTTTATTTTCGTTGAGGACATTAAGTTTTTTTGCGGAAAGGGTAGTTGTAATAATTTCGGATAAACGTATTTCTACGTTCTGTATAGTGAGGGCAAACCAGAATAAATGGTACTCATCTTCGATCTGACATATAATATATTTTGGTCTACATCAACTTTACTTTAACGCATTGTTTAGATTATAGGAAAGAATGAAAAATTTGGTCAGACTATGTGCCAAATCTATTCCCATCCAAGGTTATGTCAGATACATTTCTTGAACAAGCACGTACTTATAGGAATTAAAATTAGACAGAAATGATGAACTACCAATAATCTGATACCAAGTTTTGCATTTCAATATCTATACATCGTTGTTTAACATACCAACAAACTGTGTCATATCGCAAAGCTGTAACACGAGAAACCCAATTTATACCATCGTGATCATCATGCGTTTTAAGCATTGTGTAACAAGCAAGTGGATACCTTTTTGGGTGCATACGAAATATTCTACACCAATAGCGTATACTTTTAGTAAAATAGTGCGCACATAAATAATGCCTGCCCACTTCTCAAAGAACGGAATGTGTGTAACAATATTTGCTTACTTTAATAAATGTTTTAAAATATATGCTTTGAACCTTTTCAATAGACTCTCTAAAAGTGTATCACCAAACTTCACTACCGAAATACAAAATCGGTGCAATTTTTAAATCAAACAACAGCCGTTTCTAAAGATATATTCGGATAATGCTTCAATAATTTGAAGATAGGGAAACATGTTTTTCTTGTCTGTATAGCCAGAGTTTGACACCTCTTTGACCAACTTAACCTTGATGCCAATATAATTCCTAAATACTTCTAGTGTGAAGTAACAGTTATTACTTTTTCATTATAAAACTATTTCTCAACTTTCTTTAAGTACCCGCCATTTCGTAAAACGACCATATTTGATATGTCCATGTTGACTTTCATACCCTATTTTTACAATATGGTCTGAGCATATATCCAGTTTTCTTTGTAAATCTACCACAGAGTCAGCAACTAAGACAACATCATCTTCAAATAACAGAAGCATAATGTTTCAATAATTTCACATAAAAGTATTCAATGAGTTTCACTTGCCTCTATTTCTGTGTGTAATTGATTTATGAAGAGGACAAACAGTAACGGACTTAACATACACCCCTGCCGAACGCCACTAGAAGAAATATCTGTTCTGAAGTTTTCTACTTTCACACTAGTCCGAACATTTTCAAGAATGTTTTGAATTAAATTAAACGTCTTTCAACGAAGGCCCTTTTGAAGCAGAGTATATAAGAGTTTTTTTTCTATTAGCATAGTCAAAAGCATTATCAACATCTGTGAAGGCAGCATAATAACGATGTTTAGGTTTCCGCAAGTATATATGCATAACAGAAGTCATGTAGCACCAATCCATTGTGTACTGTTGAGTCTGTTGACAGCCTGCTAGCGATACAGATAACAACTCGTTTATCGATCTTTCTTCAATAATGGATGTGAATATTTTTCTCATACCGCTTAGAAGCCCCATACATATTTGGAAGAGTGAGGTCACCAGATTTGTATATGGGTATAATACAATGATCTCATTAAAAACAGATTTTAGTTCTCGCTACCGCTAAACAAAGATCTGAGGACATACCATTACGGGTCATGTCAGAACGACCTTTCATCCAACCAATCAAAGCGTCGCTTACCAGATCATGAAAGTGACAGTCGGAATGTGTTTTCTCATCAAGCAACCTCGAAAACGTTAACACGGGGTATTCCGAACGACAGTTACGGCCCGTACGACTGATTCCGTCAAAATTATCGCTTATCTCTCGCTTCCGTGGGATACACATTTGAACGGAGGAGTCGTTGCATGGGAAGTACTGTCACACAATCTCATCCATATATTAGACATTCCGGAATGTTCGTTTGTTCAGTTTTCAAAATTTTAATCGAGAACTGTGTCAACATATTTTTCAAGCGTAGTCTGAAATGGAAGTCGCCAGGTTGAAACGAGTACCGTAAAGCTCGAGAAAACTGCCTTCTAATTGGCTGATGTTTGTCATTTCAGTGGTCGGTCAAAGTTCGCGAACGGTCGTTCTGACGTGCCCCGTAATGGGATGTCCTCAGATCTTTGTTTAGCGGCAGCGGGAACTAAGATCTGATTTTAATGAGATTGGGTATAATACAACCAATATTCCACGGGAAAATGACATTGTTCAAAGACTGTATTACATCATATGTTTAAATATGGAATAAAGTTTATTGAATGCTTAAGAAACTCAGGAGGTAAGCCATCACTCACGGATGATTTGCCAGATTTAAGATTTTCTAATTTCATCGTCTGTATCTCAACTGATAGCATATCGGTATTATTACATTGAACACAGTGCAAACAATCATGATAACAGCGAAAGGTATATACATTAATATCAACTTTATTACTTTGTCCAGTTTCCGGATTGTAGTCTAGCAGGCAGACTCGGATATATGAAAAAAACCTCACCCCATCAGTTAGAAAAAGTTTGCTTGTGTAATTAGCTTCTACAACCATAATGTATACAGGAATAATGGGATGTATGATTTTAAAATAGTGCAATAAACTCTTATGCCTTCCACAAGTTTGGTATCAGAATCCCTCATTCAGTAGTTATAAATAAAATGAATTGTCAGTCAACATTGTCAATAAGAGTAATCTCCCCTTGGTGAATTGACCTTAGCTGTTGTGTTGACAAGTCCAAGGACAGCTTGTTCAGCTTGTCCTGTTTAAAACAGACGTCAAGGATGGTCACAACACAAGAAAACTGATGACATGTACATTTCTCAGCCATAATCATCATATTCAATAAGATTAGACCACACTGGTGAAATATCATTACTTCAGCGAATCTCTTTGGTGAAGTTTGGTCACTTTTCCGGTAGAGCTAAAGGGACCGTTGTTGGCACAGGTACTACAGAAATGTACCCAAATTACGTTTCTGTATACAGAAATGTACCCTAGCCAAAATTAGAAAACAGAAACGTACCTGGTACCCTAAACTGCAGACGAGTCCATATTCCTCAACCCGAAACCGAAACCGGTTCATGTTCGCATGATTACGAGTGCATGCGTGCTCATTCTGCACGACCTCTTGCCAACAGCCCCCCCCCCCCCCCCCCCCCCCCCCCCCTTGCGTGAAATAAAAGCCTTGTCAAAGGCATTCAACTTCATAAGATAAGTTCCGCCTGTCAAACGAGTAGTGCTATGTGCTATGTTGAATGTAACCGCGGTTTGGCATACAGAACGTGACGAATGCCTAAAGAACCGGTTACGCGCATTTCGCCTTGCGGCCTTGCAGCCCTGCGGCGGAATGGACTCACCCTAGGGTACGCTTCTGTATCTTGATTTTGGATAGGGTACGTTTCTGTGGTACCTGTGACGACAACGACCGCTTCAGTCCCAGTAGACCTATGTCTTACTGAATAGTTTCACATATGAAAGAATGTGGTTGTTCATGCACACCTTGCAACATAAATGACAGAAAGAACATATATTGCATCTGTTTTTGGCAGTTTTACACGTTATCTCAATGTAAAATTTGAGTCATAAAAAGTAACGAACTGGCAACGGATAAACATAGCTGGGCCCCTTTAGGGTGTACTAATTGTTCAAAATGCTACGTTTGGGAAAAATCCTATTCAAATCCGTTTATTCTTTATTAATTTGTTTTTATCAAATGGTCATCAAGTAATGTGTGCTATTCATATCATCATGTATAGCTTTCTTTATTCTCCTGTACTTATGACCTGTTTTATACACCTGTACAGGCCCCTTTCAGTAACACTGCCATGTAAGCACATACTATTTACCATCAACTACTTACAGTAAGGTGTGGCATGAAATGAAGTTTTCTTTATATAACAAATTAGGGTCATTATTTCATAACAAAACAAGTAAAATACATTTTTAATTTCAAAATGTTTTATAAATAAATATTTATTTATAATAAAAAGTATGAATAAATTGTATATGTGTGTTACTAAAATATATTAATTCCTGTCAAATTGCCCTTGATATATTTTTTGGTAATGGAATTTTTAGAATAAGTATTTCTTATTTAAATGTTTTAGTTATTATCCAAACTTAACGTGTTTTATTCCATTTTGACTGAGTTTAATTATTTGGCTAGATTTAGACCTATGTTTAAAAACATATTTACTCAAAGCTGTTTTATGAGTTGTGATTTTCCTCGTATTTTAGATGGATTCTAACTTACCTCATCTCTTATTCTGAAAAACTGTCTTTTGTTCCAGAAGAATACCACAGAATGTTTGAGATAACCTATGCAGGAAGGCAAAGCTTCATTTTTAACTGCCATGCAAGAACGTTGCAAATTTGGGGATAATATATCGAATCTTAAGATCCTGGTAATTCTCAAAAAGGACACAAAACAACCATCTTTTCAAGGTTAAGTTGAAAATGACATTTTGTGGCACAAGAGTTTCTTCTCCACATTCACAAGCAGCACACATCTACAATGGTTAAAGTCCAGGCTGTCAAATAAAAATGAGTTGTTGCCAAACCAGAGAGAGAAGAGTTTCTTTTGAATGGAAAGACATCTGCTTGTTTTGTGGACAGTATCAAATAATACAGATTGCAAACTGACATGTGTTTCTACTTTTGGATTCTGCCACACATTAGAGTGTAGAGCAAAGGAAAAGAGGGATCATGTTCATGTTAGAGATTTCTCAAAACTGATCAGTCTGGAAGCTTGGTACCACAAGGGATTTCACAGTCGATACTTGTTTTGTGGGAAAGGAAGCAAGTCCTCAGAGGGTCTTTTTTCGTTAGCCCTCGAGCAGCTAATGGATGTTATATTACCAGAACTTCATGCAGGCAGGGTACTAGACATGTATCAGCTGTTGGAATGGTACAAGGGATTGCTTTGGAAATACTTGCTTGGAGATGCTACAACCTCTTTCACAAAGCATAAACTCAAATTGAAATTAAACGAAAATGGGTCATTTCTCTTGTTTTTGTGCAAACATCTCCAAATAAACCTTAAAGGGGCACTGATCTAACGCAATTCCCCGGACTGCTAGTTGCCTTTGTTATTGTTTTTTTCCCCGTGAGTACCCGGATGATACGCAACGCAACTGAGCGTGACCAGAGACTGGGCTACCGTCTGCAATGACAGCTAAATAAACTTGAGGGCTGGAGGCGATATTTGTTTTACGCATTTTTGCATAAACACTGATTGGTTAACTGTGATCTAAAAAGATTTCGACAAAGGGCGCATGTTAATTAATTTCTTCAGCCTAAACAAACAGACAAAAAGAACGGCGGAGCTCATCGGATGTCGTCTTTTAGAAATACCCCAGATGGTTATAGTTTAATGCTAAAAAAAGTATCCATGCAGTGAAAGCATTTTCGGATTTCGGATTGCGTCGATAATACGATTACTACTCCCTTGTTGTCATCCACGTTTTCTGGTATAACCCTACACTTGTATTTGTCGTCATTCACTTGATGCTCAGTTAATGAATTTATTACAGGTACAATTAGTGGTAGCACCACTTAGATTACCTGACAAAGGTTCCCATTTGGCATTTATTGTGTCTGGGGTAATTATTCAATCTAAATCCAGGTTGGAAGTGAGGTGAAATGTGTGTTATGTAATATGCACGTGGCAGACCAGCAAGAGGTGAATGATCAGTTGATTTACTTTTTTTGGTAAATCAACGAATCGTTCCTAGTCATCAAAGGATAAACAGAAAATACGTTGATTGATTAATCACTGTTATCTTGCACAGTGGGAAGGCAATGCGTCGGCTGGCGAGCTGGTGTGGCGAGTTACTGCTTCTTCCCAGCCAGGAGCCTCCTGGCTAGGTCGAGCTCTCCGGGAGGAAGAGCTCGGAACAGTGCGGTGGTGAGGCGGGCGGCGGCGTTTGTGATGTAGAGTGGACTGACTGGGAGATCACAGTCAACCAGGAATTCCGAAAGATCCTGGTAGCTGTGAATCTCGTGCTCAAATCTTTCTTCACCCCAGTACTGCACCAGAGGCCTTTTCCTTTGGCCTAGGTCAAAGGAGATGGAGAGGGTGGATGAGTTGGACTTGTACGAAGTCCGGAGCGAGTAGTCCCCTACCCTGTAAGCCAGCAAGGGCTCCAGGATGGCAACTAGCTCCCTAGGTAGCGATAGAGCGATATCTCTCATGGTAGAGCGTGGGTTGCGAGCTAGGAAGGACAAGTCTGCACGGGGCGAGTGTCCAAGCCGAGATGGTTGGTTATAATATCCCGAAACGATATCTTTTAAAATATTTGATTGTTACAGAGACACGTGACATCGAATAAGTTTCTTTGTACAGCTGCAGACGAGTGGGATATTGTTCGTTTATGTGGATATTCAAGGATACATTCCCCGAACAAGGAAGCTAAATTTGGTAGGTTGTAATTATGGTATTTGCATTTTGTATTCCTTCATTTGCTGTAGCATTGAACCGATTCGTCCTTGTTTCTCTACGTCTTGGTTGGAAAATTTTTCAATGCGCGATAGACGTTGTTTTCACAAGTCTTTTCCTTTGTAAGCGTGTATATATTACCGTCAATTTGTAATATGTGATTCTCTCAGGCAATTTATAAAATGTGTAAATATTTAAGTCATTTTGACTATAAAATCTGTCCAGATTGATTTAGACGTAAAAGGGCCTACAAACATCACAACAGATTATTATGTAGGATTAGAAGCCAAACAACATAGAAATGTACTTTTCAACGTAACATTTTCAGTCTCTTGGTGATGACATTAAACATCAAAATGTTTGGAATTCGTTATCATAATAATACAGATGGAAATACAGATGGAAATGTCACTTTGTAAAATAACTGAATATTTAGGCGTTTAATAAATTTGGAAATGTTACACATTTTGACCCTTAAAAAAATGTACACACAATAAAAAAAGCAATGCTCAGGTGAAATATTTACTTTGTGTTGCAAGTCAAAATAGTGTAAACGAAAATCGCAAAATTACCAAGCAAGTGACTTATCAAAACTTCGTCACCATTACCGATGCTACACACAAAGATACCTACATTTCCTTATTATCTCTAAAACTGTATTTCATTTTGTTGATCAATGTGACCATACGCCTTTATTACTACCCATAAAAGTGACTAATGCGCTTACGAATGGCGCAGCAGAGGTCGCGAACTAGTCTAGATTTCTGCTATACATCCGGGTACGCACTGGGAAAAAACAATAACAAAGGCAACAACCAGTCCCGAGGAACTGCGTTAGATCAGTGCCCCTTTAAATTTATCTTCAGTAAGTCACTGCAACTGCAAGATGTCATAAAGTCTATACGTCTACAGTCAACCTTAAGGGAAAATCAGATCAAACAAGATATTTTATCTCAAGGCAGTGTCCAAGAGTCCTCTTCACACCTGGCATTGCATCATTCAGCACTAATCCTTCGGTCACTAGGGAAGACAAATGATGGCATTAATCACCAGCCTCTATATCCCTACGACATATCAGAGAAGAATTGTGAGGACATGATTCCAATTGAGATGTATGCTTTTCTCCACTGCCTGCTGGCCACCAAGCCAACTTCACCTGCACTTGAGAAAGTTCCTACGAAAAATGTAAAAGATATCACGTGCATGGCTTCTAAAGGGAAATGTCAAACTCAATCCAAGGAGGTCGTCCTGCCTGTCAATAAGCATGGTTTGGGAGATCAGCTATGATGAGATCCAAAGAATCAACACTAAATGGGCGGAAATCCAAATGTCTCAAGATATCTTTGCACTAGCCAATATGGTTGAAGGGAACGTGCCACCTGGTGCTGGAAACAACTACAATCGAGCCACAGAATCTCTTGACTGGATACATCATGATGTTGTAAATATGGTGTTATATCAAATCTATTCTCAGAACCAAGGTTCATTTGGTGCAATTCTGCAGGATGTAAAGAGTGTAAGATTTAGAACTATCAACAAAGATTTCAAAGCTGCTAAAATACTGTAGTGCCCAAACATGACTGGAAAGATGGCTGGATCAAAGCACCCTCTCAGAAATATCCAAGTGAATTGGTTTCACGAGTGATCAGTCAACATCACAACATGAGAGCAAAGGAAGAGGCGTTGTTTCTCATCAAAGGATTTCCCATCAAATTCATTCCTCTTAAGGATCAGAAGAATCCTTCTTGGGCTGTATACCGTGCCATAATCACAGAGAACATCAATGTCAAGAAGACCAGTATTGGGTACTGTCCAATGATTTCATCTCCATCTCCTGATGTTGACTTCAGGACTGTCTACACCATGATGAAACAATTCCAGCATATCTTCTAAAATTGTTGGTTAAAGAATGACATGTGATTCAGGACTGCGGCTTCTGAATATATCTTCGTAGAATCCAGTCTGTATGGGCCATCTGTTGTGTGTCATATGATGAAGGGGGAAGCCTACAACAGAGGTGTAAGGATAGTCATCTGTACACATCTGAAAAAGCTCTGAACAAATATTATCTCATTGCTCATCTTATAGCTCAAGTCAAAGCAGCCGTGCAACAGATGTCTGGTAGCCAAGAACACCACAAGTCCGTTATTCACAACGAAGGAAGCTTATCGAGGATGGATATAGATGAAGCTGCCATTCAAGAGGCTGTCAGAACAGTGAATGAAAAAATTATCAATTCATTTACTGTGGAACCTGTCCGCTTGTGAATATTGCTACTTCAACTGTGGTACCTGAAGACATTTCTTTCCATTTGTGCAACATCAGAGGTGAAAGTGTTGAAGGAATGGACAGATTCCTCCCATCAAGACTTCATTCCTCACAGACAGATTTCTTTGCTGCGATGAAAAGGCCCAAAGTTCAAACTTTCTCATGTCTGAACAAGCCTGTTGTAGCAAAAAAGCAGCAACTCAACAAGTGAACATTGATCGACAGATATTCAGCAAACTAAAAAGTGTTGGAACAATCAAGAGACATTAATATCATGGATATTCTGCAATATGAGCTGACACCCGTTCCTCTGTCTTTATGTAACCTTCATGGAATCATGCGCAAGGCTACAAAAGCCATGACAGTGACCTGGATGGAAAAGGATCATGCTGTTGACAATCTGCCTCCCTCTCACAAGTCTACTGTATTTGTTGTGGACTTTATGATGATACTCCGGATGATGTGTACAGACACAAGCACATGCAGGTCATTTGGAGAACTCTCGGACACAATTCTGACTGTTAAACACAGCCATGAATATCAGTACATTGCAAGTCCTTAAAATATGTTGTTCATGTTCAAGGTGAAATACCCATTTCACTACGTTTACTCTGAGGTAACGACTTCGAAAATGTCTTACAATCTCTCGAAGTAATACCCAAGTTGACGTTCTCAATAGCATCTTTGTTAAAAAAATTTTATTTCCCCTACATTTCTTCCTAAAATGTATTTGACTTCAATGTAAAGGTTCAGAGTTTGGTTATTCCTTGACTTATGGAGGAGAATGATGTAAGATTTTGTATTACTTGCCCGTGAAGAGATCACTCGTTTAATAATCATACATCCATTACACAGTATGTAATACCAAAGCGCCTTCTTATGAATTGCGGGAACAAGTTTCACGTACAAATTTTGAAAACTCTCAACATCCCTAGGCATCTTAAACGAAATTGCGTGTCGAGATGATAGATCACTGAGAGGGGCTTATGCGCACTTGATGACCTCAGCAACTCTGTTGCTAGACTGACGTCACATGGCAGAGTTTCGCCAGTTGTCTTCCAACAAAATCTCACAAATTACGTCATGGGGTATTGTGACGTGATTGTAAACCTCATGGTGAAGGGCCCCGTTGCGATCCTAACGCAACGACTCTCGCGCGTCTTTGTATATGGGAGTTATGGATAACCTTTAGTACTAAGATAGCTTTAGTGAGAGGGACCCCTCTTTTCAAAAGGTGGGCCGGGGTAAGATATGAAATTAATAAGTATCATCTTTTGACCTGTTTGAAGTATTAATATGTTAAACTCAATTGGATTATGCTGTAGATCGCGTAGATGTCGGCCTATTCAAACACGACCATGAAATTCTATGAAGGTTATAAACGGCAAGTAATAAATAAAATACTAAAGTCGCTCCCGTAAAATACCAATTTTATGAAACTCGTGAATAGTTCTGGTATTACTCGGAAGCTCACCCCTCTTAATTCTCTGCCTTCGTTGTCCAACCATATAGGCTGTTTTTATCAAAATTGCAATTATTATTTCTTGCTTTTTCGGTCTTTCAAAATGCGATCAAGCAAGATGGAACAACTCCGATAATTTGACAGCAGCAGCACTCACATTTTCATTTACCAGTTCATACATTGCTGAATAATTACTTGAACATGATCAGCGTTAGACTATTGTCAGTACAAGGTTTATACGCGCCTACTTTGTCCTCCGGGTTTCTCCTGTTTACTGTGTGTAAACTCCATAGTTGGCAAATATTGACGAATGTTAAGCATAATTTATTAAATTTCTCATCTTGTACAACAAAATGACGCTAAAAACAGCTAAATGCGTAAGATAAACAAATATAATGCAAATGTACATTGAATATCTACATTTGGGTGAAGCTTTGAGTCACAGAAAATGGAACAGAAAGAGTAGTGTCAAACTTGACATTGTTCTCACTGTTGCTGAAACTGTGGGAGCGCTATTAAAAGGTCTTATGTCCTTCTTAAAGTTTTCATGGTTACAGACCTTGTCAATGGTCTGTTTGTGAGTTGTACCACAGTTGTCTGGAAGAAGACCACACTCCAACTCCGTCCTCAAACCAATGACGGCATCCGAACAAGACTTGTGGTTCTTTTTGCTCCAGGCTTCCAGATCACAGCTGACGTGCTCCAGACGGACGTCACAGAATCTGTTGAAGAACTGGTCCTCCTGGAGGTTCTGTTGTTCTGCCGACATCATCAACTCAATGGTCTTCTGGTTCATTGTCTGCTGACACGACACAACAGCGTCTGTGGGTTCCGCGAAACAGTCGATTCCGTTGAGGTACACGTCAGGGTGAGCGCACAGTACTCCAACACCTTTGTCCATAGATTCAATGTCAAGGCCGATGGCGCGGAGAATCATGGGAGATTCAGGACAGTCGTCTCTGTTCTGTTTCATGCATGTCACGAGATAGTCTTTGTTCTTACAGAAGGTGTCGGCCTGATCCGCTGTGGTCCCGATGATGGCGCCGCGGCCCATGGTGGAGTTGGAGAGGAAGAGGGTGGGGTCAAGGTTGGCGTCAACATAACACTGACGTAGATCCTCCGTGAGAGTTCGGCGACATGGGTGTGCGCACATCGCGTCCAGAGATCCGAAGAGGGAACGGAACTGTCTGTCGATGAGGGGTCTCTGATCCTGTTGTGTTTGGCTCGGGGCACACATCGTAGAGTTGATCAATGTCCTCATGAATTCCACACCGCACTGAAGCAACGCCTCCTGCTTGCTACAAGCATCTTGTCTGAACGTGTTGGGACTGTCGGGTGCTTGTCCGTTTGTCCCGTTTGTCAACAAGTATAAAAAGTTATTAAAGTCCATCTGACTATTTTGAACACAGGTGTTGAGGTTTTGAACAAAGTTATTTTGACACGGGGACATCCCTTGTTGACTTTGAGCCGTTGCCATGGAAACAAGCACGGTGGCAACACAACGGGACAATGTTCTTCCAAACATGTTGATTAACTGATTGAGAAATGTGAAAGACAAGTGATGGTTGATTATGACCAGGGTACTTTACATACTTGAACTCGAATATTTGTTATTACGAGGGTGTGACTCTTCCTCCAATCAAGGGGCAGGAGACAGATTATGTCACAATGGATGCTGACATTCTATTGATAAAGGTAACATATGAGTTACTGAATTTATCACAATCACTTCCTCAACTGAATGTGAGATTGTAAAGGGCCGTGTGAACTTCCCTGATTGTTACGTCACACCAGGTTGGCCGCGACTGCCCCGGGGATAATGAGATATTAAAACACCGGCCAATCATTGTTTGGTCTACTAAATCATTACGCTTTAATCATAAACGTATAATGACATAATAAATGTCACCAATCAAAAGAATATGCATCAAAGCAACGAGTAGGAGAAACAGCAGAACCGCAGCTGTGTCAATTTATAAGAAACAAACTTTATTGCAACGTGTATATTAATATAAACGTTGGAAAATATATATTTGTAACTAAAACATATTTCTTTAAAATGTTACCTGTTCGGAAATGAAACCTAGAAACAATATCAACTCCCTTTTAGAAACACTTACTATATATATATATATCTATCTGTAGATTATGACAAATAAGACTGCAATCAAAATTGTCATTTGCCCTGAAGTGAGTGAGTTTAAATGTCACATTGGCAGGAGGCAGTATTTTAGCTTTTTGTGTCTAGAGCAGGTGTACACGCTTTATGTCTTGATAGTATGTACATTCCTGTCAAAAAAGGACAGCAAAAGAACCAGTCACCAATAACATGTCACATTATTGTTATTTAAAACAGGTTGGACAATACTAAAAACAACGACGCAATCTTGGGTTTGGGCTGTAAACTGCTGTTACGGACAGCAACGTAATTTAGGTCCCGTGGATTTGCCCTGAAACGAATGAATGACATGTTCTCTAGAAATGTCTTCCACATCTGACCACAGTGAATTTGTTTCATGCACTACCACCACTTAGCTTGTTAAAGCAACCATCTCGACATCTTCGAAACATGACTGAACACACAAATCTATCATTGATTCCCGAATTTACTCTCAATCATATTCAGATTAATATTGAAACGTGTTGCAGGCAAGGGATTCATATATCATCCCATCTCTTTCTTGTGACACCAATAAATAAACATACACGATGAGTGACCGATCTTCTCGCCCTTATTGGGCAGTCACGGCGAGATGTGTGACAGATGACCTTTGTCTCATGTCAACCGGGCATTATTTCTGTACCAGTAGGACATATTTCAGTGAGGTGAACTCAGTCGACCTAACGCTCATGTATCCCAAGTTTTATTAAAGTAGCTCTGTTTTACACCCTTTGTTCAATGTGCGTCTTCAGTGTATGTAGATGTTAATCATGTACAAGAAGTCCAAGATATACAGACACGTGACTCTTTGCCTTCAGTGTATGTAGATGTTAATCATGTACAAGAAGTCCAGGATATACAGACACGTGACTCTTTGCCTTCAGTGTATGTAGATGTTAATCATGTACAAGAAGTCCAAGATATACAGACACGTGACTCTTTGCCTTCAGTGTATGTAAATGTTAATCATGTACAAGAAGTCCAAGATATACAGACATGTGACTCTTTGTCTGCAGTGTATGTAAATGTTAACCATGTACAAAAAGTCCAAGCTATACAGACACGTGACTCTTTGTCTTCAGTGTATGTAGATGTTAATCATGTACAAGAAGTCCAAGATATACAGACACGTGACTCTTTGTCTGCAGTGTATGTAGATGTTATACATGTACAAAAAGTCCAAGCTATACAGACACGTGACTCTTTGTCTTCAGTGTATGTAAATGTTAATCATGTACAAGAAGTCCAAGATATACAGACATGTGACTCTTTGTCTGCAGTGTATGTAAATGTTAACCATGTACAAAAAGTCCAAGCTATACAGACACGTGACTCTTTGTCTTAAATGTATGTAGATGTTATACATGTGTAAAAAGTTCAAACTTTACAGACACGTGACTCTTTGTCTTCAGTGTATGTAGATGTTATACATGTGTAAAAAGTTCAAGATATACAGACACGTGACTCTTTGTCTGCAGTGTATGTAGATGTTATACATGTACAAAAAGTCCAATCTTTACAGACACGTGACTCTTTGTCTTCAGTGTATTTAGATGTTATACATGTGTAAAAAGTTCAAGCTATACAAACACGTGACTCTTTGTCTTCAGTGTATGTAGATGTTATACATGTGTAAAAAGTTCAAGCTATACAGACACGTGACTCTTTGTCTTCAGTGTATGTAGATGTTATACATGTGTAAAAAGTCCAAGATATACAGACACGTGACTCTCTGTCTGCAGTGTATGTAGATGTTGTACATGTACATAAAGTCCAAGCTATACAGACACGTGACTCTCTGTCTGCAGTGTATGTAGATGTTAATCATGTACAAGAAGTCCAATCTATACAGACACGTGACTCTTTGTCTTAAGTGTATGTAGATGTTGATCATTTACAAAAAGTTCAAGATATACAGACACGTGACTCTTTGTCTGAAGTGTATGTAGAAGTTATACATGTGTAAAATGTTCAAGCTATACAGACACGTGACTCTTTGTCTTCAGTGTATGTAGATGTAATACATCTGTAAAAACTTTCAAGATATACAGACACGTGACTCTCTGTCTGCAGTGTATGTAGATGTTATACATTTACATAAAGTCCAAGATATACAGACACGTGACTCATTGTCTTCAGTGTATGTAGATGTTAATCATGTACAAGAAGTCCAATCTATACAGACACGTGACTCATTGTCTTCTGTGTATTTAGATGTTAATCATGTACAAAAAGTCCAATCCATACAGACACGTGTCTCATTGTCTTCAGTGTTTGTAGATATTATACATGTACAAAAAGTCAAAGCTATACAGACACGTGACTCTTTGTCTTCAGTGTAAGTGGATGTTAATCATGTACAAAAAGTCTAAGTTATACAGGCACGTGACTCTCTGTCTGCAGTGTATGTAGATGTTATACATGTACAAAAAGTCCAAGCTATACAGACACGTGACTCTCTGTCTGCAGTGTATGTAGATGTTATACATGTACAAAAAGTCCAATCTTTACAGACACGTGACTCTTTGTCTTCAGTGTATTTAGATGTTATACATGTGTAAAAAGTTCAAGCTATACAGACACGTGACTCTCTGTCTGCAGTGTATGTAGATGTTAATCATGTAAAAAAAGTCGAAGCTATACAGACACGTGACTCTCTGTCTGCAGTGTATGTAGATGTTAATCATGTACAAAAAGTCGAAGCTATACAGACACGTGACTCTCTGTCTGCAGTGTATGTAGATGTTATACATGTGTAAAAAGTCCAAGATATACAGGCACGTGACTCTCTGTCTGCAGTGTATGTAGATGTTATACATGTACATAAAGTCCAAGCTATACAGACACGTGACTCTCTGTCTGCAGTGTATGTAGATGTTAATCATTTACAAGAAGTCCAATCTATACAGACACGTGACTCTTTGTCTTAAGTGTATGTAGATGTTGATCATTTACAAAAAGTTCAAGATATACAGACACGTGACTCTTTGTCTGAAGTGTATGTAGATGTTATACATGTGTAAATGGTTCAAGCTATACAGACACGTGACTCTTTGTCTTCAGTGTATGTAGATGTAATACATGTGTAAAAACTTTCAAGATATACAGACACGTGACTCTCTGTCTGCAGTGTATGTAGATGTTATACATGTACATAAAGTCCAAGATATACAGAAACGTGACTCATTGTCTTCAGTGTATGTAGATGTTAATCATGTACAAGAAGTCCAATCTATACAGAAACGTGACTCATTGTCTTCTGTGTATTTAGATGTTAATCATGTACAAAAAGTCCAATCCATACAGACACGTGGCTCATTGTCTTCTGTGTTTGTAGATATTATACATGTACAAAAAGTCAAAGCTATACAGACACGTGACTCTTTGTCTTCAGTGTATTTAGATGTTATACATGTGTAAAAAGTTCAAGCTATACAGACACGTGACTCTCTGTCTGCAGTGTATGTAGATGTTATACATGTACAAAAAGTCCAAGCTATACAGACACGTGACTCTCTGTCTGCAGTGTATGTAGATGTTAGACATGTACATGAAGTCCAAGCTTTACAGACACGTGACTCATTGTCTTCGGTGTATGTAGATGCTAAACATGTACAAAAGTCGGAGCTTTACAGACACGTGACTCATTGTCTTCGGTGTATGTGGATGTTATACATGTACATAAAGTCGAAAATATACAGGCACGTGACTCTCTGTCTGCAGTGTATGTAGATGTTATACATGTACAAAAAGTCCAAAATATAAAGACACGTGACTCTCTGTCTGCAGTGTATGTAGATGTTATACATGTACAAAAAGTCGAAGCTTTACAGACACGTGACTCTCTGTCTGCAGTGTATGTGGATGTTATACATGTACAAAAAGTCCAAGATATACAGACACGTGACTCTCTGTCTTCAGTGTATGTAGATGTTAATCATGTACAAAAGGTCCAAGCTTTACAGACACGTGACTCTTTGTCTGCAGTGTATGTAGATGTTAATCATGTACAAAATGTCCAAAATATACAGACACGTGACTCTGTCTGCAGTGTATGTAGATGTTATACATGTACAAAAAAGTCCAAGCTTTACAGACATGTGAGTCTTTGTCTTCACTGTAAGTGGATGTTATACATGTTCATCAAGTCCAAAATATACAGACACGTGACTCATTGTCTTCAGTGTATGTAGATCTTAATCATGTACAAAAAGTCCAAGCTTTACAGACACGTTACTCATTGTCTTCAGTGTATGTAGATGTTAATCATGTACAAAAAGTCCAATCTATAGAGACACGTGACTCATTGTCTTCAGTGTTTGTAGATGTTATACATGTACAAAAAGTCAAAGCTATACAGACACGTGACTTTTTGTCTTCAGTATATGTGGATGTTATACATGTACATGAAGTCCAAAATATACAGACACGTGACTCATTGTCTTCAGTGTATGTAGATGTTATACATGCGTAAAACGTTCAAGCTATACAGACACGTGACTCTTTGTCTTCAGTGTATATAGATGTTATACATGTGTAAAAAGTTTAAGCTATACAGACACGTGACTCTCTGTCTGCAGTGTATGTAGATGTTATACATGTACAAAAAGTCCAAAATATACAGACACGTGACTCATTGTCTTCAGTGTATGCAGATGCTAATCATGTACAAAAAGTCCAAGCTTTACAGACACGTGACTCATTGTCTTCGGTGTATGTGGATGTTATACATGTACATAAAGCCGAAAATATACAGGCACGTGACTCATTCTCTTCTGTGTATTTAGATGTTAATCATGTACAAAAAGTCCAATCCATACAGACACGTGACTCATTGTCTTCTGTGTTTGTAGATGTTACACATGTACAAAAAGTCAAAGCTATACAGACACGTGAGTCTTTGTCTTCACTGTAAGTGGATGTTATACATGTTCATTAAGTCCAAAATATTCAGACACGTGACTCATTGTCTTCAGTGTATGTAGATGTTAATCATGTACAAAAAGTCCAATATAAATATACACGTGACTCTTTGTCTTCAGTGTATGTAGATGTTATACATGTGTAAAGAGTTCAAGCTATACAGACACGTGACTCTTTGTCTTCAGTGTATGTAGATGTTATACATGTACATAAAGTCCAAGATATACAGACACTTGACTCTTTGTCTTCAGTGTAAGTGGATGTTAATCATGTACAAAAGTCTAAGTTATACAGACACGTGACTCTTTGTCTTCAGTGTATGAAGATGTTATACGTGCACAAAAAGTTCACGATATACAGACACGTGAATCTCTGTCTGCAGTGTATGTAGATGTTATACATGTACAAAAAGTCCAATCTTTACAGACACGTGACTCTTTGTCTTCAGTGTATTTAGATGTTATACATGTGTAAAAAGTTCAAGCTATACAGACACGTGACTCTCTGCCTGCAGTGTATGTAGATGTTATACATGTACAAAAAGTCCAAAATATACAGACACGTGACTCATTGTCTTCAGTGTATGCAGATGCTAATCATGTACAAAAAGTCCAAGCTTTACAGACACGTGACTCATTGTCTTCGGTGTATGTGGATGTTATACATGTACATAAAGTCGAAAATATACAGGCACGTGACTCATTCTCTTCTGTGTATTTAGATGTTAATCATGTACAAAAAGTCCAATCCATACAGACACGTGACTCATTGTCTTCTGTGTTTGTAGATGTTATACATGTACAAAAAGTCAAAGCTATACAGACACGTGAGTCTTTGTCTTCACTGTAAGTGGATGTTATACATGTTCATTAAGTCCAAAATATTCAGACACGTGACTCTTTGTCTTCAGTGTATGTAGATGTTAATCATGTGTAAAGAGTTCAAGCTATACAGACACGTGACTCTTTGTCTTCAGTGTATGTAGATGTTATACATGTACATAAAGTCCAAGATATACAGACACTTGACTCTTTGTCTTCAGTGTGAGTGGATGTTAATCATGTGTAAAGAGTTCAAGCTATACAGACACGTGACTCTTTGTCTTCAGTGTATGTAGATGTTATACATGTACATAAAGTCCAAGATATACAGACACTTGACTCTTTGTCTTCAGTGTGAGTGGATGTTAATCATGTACAAAAAGTCTAAGATATACAGACACGTGACTCTTTGTCTTCAGTGTATGAAGATGTTATACATGCACAAAAAGTTCAAGATATACAGACACGTGAATCTCTGTCTGCAGTGTATGTAGATGTTATACATGTACAAAAAGTCCAATCTTTACAGACACGTGACTCTTTGTCTTCAGTGTATTTAGATGTTATACATGTGTAAAAAGTTTAAGCTATACAGACACGTGACTCTCTGCCTGCAGTGTATGCAGATGCTAATCATGTACAAAAAGTCAAAGCTATACAGACACGTGAGTCTTTGTCTTCACTGTAAGTGGATGTTATACATGTTCATTAAGTCCAAAATATTCAGACACGTGACTCATTGTCTTCAGTGTATGTAGATGTTATTACATCTAGAAAAAGTTCAAGCTATACAGACACGTGACTCATTGTCTTCAGTGTATGTGGATGTTATACATGTACATAAAGTCCAAAATATACAGACACGTGACTCATTGTCTTCTGTGTATTTAGATGTTAATTATGTACAAAACGTCCAATCCATACAGACACGTGACTCATTGTCTTCTGTGTTTGTAGATGTTATACATGTACAAAAAGTCAAAGCTATACAGACACGTGAGTCTTTGTCTTCACTGTAAGTGGATGTTATACATGTTCATTAAGTCCAAAATATTCAGACACGTGACTCTTTGTCTTCAGTGTATGTAGATGTTAATCAGGTACAAAAAGTCCAAGCTTTACAGACACGTGACTCTTTGTCTTCAGTGTATGTAGATGTTAATCAGGTACAAAAAGTCGAAGCTTTACAGACACGTAAACTCTTTGTCTTCAGTGTATGTAGATGTTAATCATGTACAAAAAGTCCAATATAAATATACACGTGACTCTTTGTCTTCAGTGTATGTAGATGTTATACATGTGTAAAGAGTTCAAGCTATACAGACACGTGACTCCTTGTCTTCAGTGTATGTAGATGTTATACATGTACATAAAGTCCAAGATATACAGACACTTGACTCTTTGTCTTCAGTGTGAGTGGATGTTAATCATGTACAAAAAGTCTAAGATATACAGACACGTGACTCTTTGTCTTCAGTGTATGAAGATGTTATACATGCACAAAAAGTTCAAGATATACAGACACGTGAATCTCTGTCTGCAGTGTATGTAGATGTTATACATGTACAAAAAGTCCAATCTTTACAGACACGTGACTCTTTGTCTTCAGTGTATTTAGATGTTATACATGTGTAAAAAGTTCAAGCTATACAGACACGTGACTCTCTGCCTGCAGTGTATGTAGATGTTATACATGTACAAAAAGTCCAAAATATACAGACACGTGACTCATTGTCTTCAGTGTATGCAGATGCTAATCATGTACAAAAAGTCCAAGCTTTACAGACACGTGACTCACTGACACACTCATTAGAGGGGAAACAAACTTTTGACCAAAGGAGGACCCTGTCTTAAGCTGAACCTGGAGGTGGTAACAAGGAGAGAAAATTTTGTTATCCTGACGAAAAATGATAATACACATGTATTTGCTAATGTCTCCTTTCTTTATGTGATTTTGTGGGAATAACATAAATACTGTTGTGTTTAAATAGATCTGTTTTTTTATACGACCATTGCTCTAAATCCGATGGTGTTAAGAGAATACATGGTCCTGGAACATGTTATTGCAATTGAAATGCTTTTATTGTGATTTGACATTAACCGTCTGTAGTACGACTTTCAGTGATAATATGTATGAGGTTTGGCGGCGCATTGTTTTTATTGGACCCTAATTACTTTTTGATGACTTGGACTCTGTACCTCAGCTCCATAGCCGTGAGGCTGGAAAAGAGCAGCATGTAATTAATGAGGGTGGGTTATATAATTGAGGATACACTTGAGGGAGAGAATACTAATTACCGTACTACAGGAAGAGACCTGTAGACGTAAGCGCGGGGTTGTGTTTTAGCTGGCCGTTCGATAATGGCCGCCAGGAGAAGTGAGCTTTGACTGCGTCATCTAAAATAAATAATAAGATACAGCAGTGTTATTTTCACGGGTCTGTTGAATAAACTCCCAGCGCTACGGTCAATGTATCTTCTACTTGATCCTTGATACATCATTTTGGCATTCACAATATATAGTATTTCAACGTACAAAGGAGCACTGATCTTAAGCAATTCCGCGGGAGTAGTTGTTACCTGTGCATTACTGTATTTTCCCAGTGAGTACCCGGATGATATAGCAGAAATCTAGACTTGTTCGCGACCTGTGATCGCCATTCGTAAGCGCATTTTTATTGAAAGTAGAAGGACGTATGGTCACATTGATCAATAAAAATGAAATACAGTTTGGGAAATGTAGGTATATTTGTGGGGAGCATCGGTAATGGTGATGCAGTTTTGGTAAGTCACTTGCTTGGTAATTGTGCGATCTTTGTGTACACTATTTTGACTTGCAACACAAAGTAAATATTTCATCTGAACATTGCTTATTTTACCGTGTGTATATGTTTACATTCAAAATGTAAACAGATTTCACTAAGGAAATTTATTAAACGCCTAAATATTCAGTTTATTTTACAAATTAACTGAAAAATATGTCCATCTTTATTAATATGATAACGAATTCCAAATATTTGTTTATGTTTAATATCATCACCATGTACAGTTCTGTATTGTTTGGCTTCTTTTCTTAGCATAATTAATATATTGTGATGTGTTTAAGCTCTTTTGATCGTCTTTATCATTTTTAGTCAGTCGGTTAAATAAATGAATGGATTATTCAGTCAATTTGTAAAATGACTGAAATATTTAGATATTTAATAAATTGCCTGAGTGAATCATATTTTACACATTGACTGTAACATATACACGCTTACAAAAGAAAATACTTGTGAAAACAACGTCTATCGCGCATCGAAAAACTTCCCAACCAAACGGAAAGGAACAAGAATGATTCTGTTCAAAGCTGCAGCGAATGAATGAAAACAAAATGCAAATATCATTATTACAACCTACCAAAGTTATAATGTATCCGGGATTATCAACATAAAGGAACAATATCCATTGCGTCTGCAGCTGTACAAAAATACTTATTCGATGTCAAATGTCTATGTGAGAATCAAATACTTTAATAATAATTATTTGGAAACAATATTTGGAATATATATGAAATATATTAAAATATTGAAATATATCGTTTTTAAACGTTATTTAAATGTATCGAATATTATAACTCGTGTTTGTTTCTTAACTGATCACTTAGTTTGTTTCAATTGTTTCACATAGGTGCCAAGTTAGCTGAGAAAGCCCACGTGACAACTATTTTTATAATGTCCACGGTTCTTAAAAACATACATTGAGTTAGATAACAATGAACAACCAGTCAGTGTATTATCGGTTACCCTTTGAACAAAGTATGTTGTTTTTACATCTGTACTTCACGCCATGATATGAGTGTATTCCCTAGGTTTAGTAAACCTACCTTCACATGTAAACACTTACTTTTGACATATCCACTGTGCAAGATAACAGTAATTAATCAATCAACGTATTTCCTGTTGATCCTTTGATGTCTGGGAATGATCAGTTGATTTACAAAAAAGTAAAGCAACTGAACATACATCTCTTGCTGGGCTGCCACGTGCATATCACATAACTCACATTCCACCTCACTTCAAACCTGGATTTGGATTGAATAATTACCCCAGGTACAAGAAAGACCAAATTTTAACCTTTATAATCTGAGTGGTGCTACAACTAATTATACATGTTATAAATTCATTAACTGAGTAGCAAGTGAATTACGACAAATACACAAGTGTAGGGTTATACCAGAAAATGTGGATGACAACAAGGGAGTAGTAATTGTATCATCCACGCAATCCGAAATCCGCAAATGCTTTCACTCTGGGATACTTTTTTATTATTAAACTGTAACCATCAGGGGTATTTCCAAATAACGACATCCGATGAGCTTTCGCCGTTATTTGTCTGTTTGTTTAGGCTGAAGAAATTAATTACCATGCGCCCTTTGTTGAAATCTATATAGATCACGGGTAACCAATCAGTTTTAAAAAATGCGTAAGCTTATTTAGCTGTCCTTGCAGACTGGTAGCCCAGTTGCGTTAACGAGCAAATTGACTCACGGCGGCTAGAAAGCCCAAGCGGAAATCCAAAGGTCGTATTACCTGAAGAATCAACCTTCATTTGCGAAATATCTACTGCTCTCAAAATTAAAGTCAGAACTTTCTAACCAAGGATTACCAGTTGAAACTGGTCGATGGCTGAACATTCCCAGGGAAGACAGCCAGTGTCCACTCTGTGAATCTTTCGCTGTGGGAGATGAATTGCATTATTTATTCCAATGTGAAGCTTTTCACCAGCGGCGATATGAACTCTTAAATAAGCAATATCTTAAGTTTCCAAACATTTAAGAAAATTATGACCACTAACAGTGTAAGAAATCTAAAAGGCCTATCTAAATTCCTTAACAATGTGTACAATACAATTGGTAAATTGTATTAGTATCCACGTATCCTATTTTTATTATTTTTGTTAAATTGTACATAATAACAATTGTAGATAATTGTATGTCAGGTTATTCTAAGAATAAATGAGTTTGAGTTTGAGTCCGACCCCCGAGAAGAAGCCAGAGATTAGTGCCCCTTTTTGAATAGTTTACAATCATGTGTTTTAGGGTTAGCTGTGTTGGCTTAAACGTATTTTTATTTCAAAAGAAATCTGGATCGGTAAACAAGCAAAACTTGCTTATGTAATACCTCTCCAGGTAACAACTTAACAACAGCTGGATATATATAAGAGAGTGATGAACATAAACATACAAAATGCACAAATGAAATACACGAAGCCAATACACTGAAGCAAGTGGTGTCTGTGAAATAAGGTAATGCAGTTTTCCTTTACTACATACATAAAATTAAGCTACTCAAACCTTTTGCTTTTGACAATGATGTCGTGAACTGATTTAAGAAGAGTCATGTTTGTAGAACTGCTTAACTACTGCCACGTAATATCATTTTTAGACCATACCCATGTGTGTAGAGATACACAGTGTTTCTGATATTATCGTTTTTTTTGACAATTATAGAAAAGTGAATTGCATCTTCAAGGTGATATCCACAAGTGCAGTCTGGTATGTCTGATACATGTCGTCTAAACTTATCAGCGTTTAAGTCACTGCAGCCGAGCCTAAGGCGACAGTGGACAATTTGGCATGATCTATGAACATATTTGAAGTCAAAATTATTAGTAATTGCATCAGAACGATTAATTAATGATTTGATTTCTTTTAATGAGCGAGCATTTGTTACTTCATCGGATAGAGGGTTCCGCAGGTTGATCATATCCAGAAGAAATTATTATTAAGCATAGGTCTGTGTTCTACATTTGATTGTTTGTATGTTGATCTATTTCTAAGGTTATATTTGCTGTTATCAGAGAATTGAATATACACTTTTCAAGTTTTGGCTAAGCAACTTGTGAGTGCTACAGGTCTAAAATTTGAGCATTCATGTTCATCGCTGACACTGACACCGCATCAGCCCGGCAGTGGACTTGACACAGTTATTTGCGCACCGATTATATAACTTCTACAGACAGACAGACAGACAGACAATAGTTTATTAACGTCTCACTCCTGTACATACATAAAACAGCTTTATACAACTTGACATAGATAAAATGTACAGAACCATTCAATAGAATTATGAGAGACGAATTATCACAGAATTTATACATAAATGATATAAAGATGATATAGTAAAAAATTATCCATATAAAAGATGCTTTCTACGATTAAGAATTAAAAAGCAGACTTTGGCAAGTATAAAACACACACTGGAGTCACTGAAAATAAAACAAAGTTTGTCGACATCAGGCATATCTAAAACATTATAAGATTTAGCAATACATTCATTAAAAAGAGTTGCCCTGATATCATCCTAAATGCGCAGTGAAACAAAACATGAACCTCGTCTTCTACGCTGTCATTACAGTGAAAACATCTTCTATTATTGACAGGTACACCTTCGTATCGACCGGTTTCCACTCGAATAGGAGCCACACCACATCTAAACTTGGCTAGTGCCGATCTATAGTTTCTGGGCATCTTATTTGAAACGTAGTATTCTGTCCCATATACTTGTTTGTAACATCGATACATTCTCAATTTATTAAGCCCATTTCGCCCCTCTTCCTTTCTTAACATATCGCTCCAACGGGTAACATATTCATTTTTACACCATTGTTCCACCTGTGTACAAACAGAAAATTTATCAATAAAACCTGTAGCGTTTAATAGATGTCCTAAATCCATATTATTAAACTTCTTTCTTACCCTACCATTCCAATTTTTACAACCATTTACAGCGTATCTATCAGCTCAGTTAAACACATGTTTGTTTAACCTACTAGACATATTCTTAAGGCGACACCATTGTCTTGCTACACTTTTCCACTGTCTGACAACAGGCGGTATCCATCCCATGTCCCCATTTATAGCGACGTTAGGGGCGTATTTGCCGAGTCCCAAATAAAATCTAATGGCTCTATGGTGTACAGCATTTATTGCTGACACATCATAATTACCCCAGATAGCCGCCCCGTAGTCAAGAACAGACCACACCATACTATCGTACAATTTGGAATAGGTTTGGAAATGCATACCGCCTATTGTCTTAACTTTGGATATCAACAGACCCAAAGCCCTATTAGCAGACTTCGCTGCTGCACGTGCCATTGCAGTAAAATCTAAGTGGTCTGTGAACAGTAGACCAAGATAATTATACTTAGCAGCAATGTCTAAAATCATATTTCCGACATTAAAAACATGCTTCGTCTGTATGACAGACAGATTTCTAAAATGGACAATTTTAGACTTTTCCTTGTTGATCTCGATCTTATTTGTGCAACACCAAGTATGTAAAACATCTAACAGTAAACTGAGATCAGCTTCATTCTCAGCTAGCAATGCTAAATCATCTGCATATGCTAATGCTGCAATATTAAAATTGTCTACAGTTACACCAATATTAAGACTGTTAAGAGTATATAATAAATCATTTATGAACAAGTTAAAAAGCAAGGGAGATAACAAACACCCCTGTTTTAAGCCACGGTTTACCGTGAACCAGGAAGTAAAGAAACCATTCACTCGAACACTGCATTTAACACCCTTGTATAATGATTGCAAGGCAGGCAACATTTTGCCTCCAATACCATGGTGAGAAAGTTTATCCCATAAAATGTTTCTATTAACACAGTCGTAAGCTTTCTTAAAATCTATGAATGCAACAAGTGTAGATTTCTTTTTTACTTTTCTGTTTTCTATAATTGCTGTTAGCGTTTGGACGTGATCGATAGTAGATCTTTTTTGTCTGAATCCGTTCTGTGAATCAGGGTGGGGTGGTTGTTTAAAGCGAAACGGACGACCCCGTCTGTTATCTAATAAATGCTGTGCGGCGCCTTTGATCTTGCCTCAAAACATACACCTTATAGTAGTAAACGACGATCAGGATGGCCTGGAAATAAACACAATTCTGTCTGCCCAGTGTATCCACAATTAACTAGAATGCTTCACATCCACAAATATATATATAGAAAATAGATATTTGCCCACAGCAAATATTCATTTGCTTAATTGCATCAGTGTGGTTTATCAGAACATGTACAATGCTTTCTTACGCTTGGTTAGGCAGACTGAAATTGAACATAAGGATAACGTCAGCAGGGATAAAAGAGGTCATACCAAAGAACTTTATTTACTAGTGGAAAAGTCAGACATTCCGATCAACCACTACAAGGCCCGGCCGGATCTCAAGGTTGACCAGATCAACACCCCAAAGGAACATCTCTACGCCAAACAAGGAGTCCCTTTCGTCATGGTGCACAAGAAGGGGGGACAGGACATCGAGTACGACATCACAAACTACACAGACTTGTACCACTTCTTCCAGAGTAGTGGCGTACCGACCTCAAACCACTTCGTCGCCAATACCGCCGCCCTCCTTGCCAAGAGTCTCTACCAGAATCCCGACCCCCAGGATGAGAAGCTGACCAAGAGACTACTAGAAGGATACCGCCGCTAGACTTCTAGCCACACATGCTCGCCAGCCGACGCCGTGCCTTCCCACGCTTGGGTATTACTGGGGAATGTTCAAATTAGTTACTGTCATTTAATCCAACGTTCTAACTCTCAACTGTCTCAACAGGACCATAGGTTTGGTTATATATCTCCTCCCTGTCTCTATGTCTTAAGTTGTTAATCGGTAACTGCGGTCCAAATGTATCAACTTTTTCGTCTATTGTTGCAAACTTAACTGATTTAAACATATCTAATTGATCATGAACTACTCAGTCAGTCAAGCACATGTATCAGAAATGTAAAACCAGCCATGTTTCATGTAGTCCCAATAACACTGAAAAATGCCGATGAAACGTGACATATAAATTTACTCACAGACAATATATTTTTCGTGAGATTGAAGCACAATTTTATTAACAATTTCATAAACTATAATAATATTAATATTAAAATTCATCATCGCTTGCCAAGTTTATGAACATGTCCCCATTTGGGAGATGTCACATATAAACAAGGATTCGAACTAAGTTTGATCGTCTTTGACACTGAGGTTTATCCCCACTTTGCCAGCAAACTGCAGAAGATTAACAGTGAGTGAGTGAGCATCGTTTCTATGTTTATACAAGAAAAGATGTTATGCCAAAAACGCTCACAGTAGTTAGTTAGTAAACTCACGACCTGTCATGACCTGCTTGAGTGACTTCCTCCAATCAACGTGAAGGGATTACCCACAGAGAAAGAAAGGATTAAAGTCACCCATAAATCTTATCCTAACGTAGTACTCCAACTTCTAAATGCCTCCCAAAGAAGGATTAAAATCCTAAAGATATCCTATCTACGTGGTATAGGTACTCACAACCTCTTATAATAAACTGTTACGTTTGGAATCCCCAGCCATACTCACTATGGTCATTGGGCAAATGTAAAAAATCACAAACCCTAACGAGATTCTGTCTACATGGTCACACCCGGTGATTGTGAAGATCTCAAATTCTATCAACAGTCAGACAGCATGGCTGTTCATATTCATTTACAACATCCTCTTATAATTAGTATAAAAGTGTCCCACACAAAACCTTCTTTTATTTATTCTTTCAAAATACAAAACAGAAAGTGGGGTGTGGGGAAATGGGACATATTCCTACGTGAAATAATGAGACATTAGTAGTGGTGACGGCTATATCATAATTGTACTGTCTAAAGCATAAATTTGGCGAACGAAAAACGTTATATTTGCAATCAAATGGAATGACTCGTGTGGGCAAATGAATATGTTCGCAATCCACAAACAATCATTTTATTAATGGCGAACATTTACCAACCCGCGACAATCGTGTCAACACGGGGGTTCCCCTAGCAATAAACTCGCATCTAAATTCACTACTGTTCTACTGTCGGCTAGCCACAATGGCTAGACTGGACCCTAGTGGAATGGTTCATGCCATAAAAGTCTAACAACCGAACACTAATTAAGACGGGCCGACCTTGTATTTACGGTCTGGTGAACACAGCTCAGTGGCCGCTCATTAACTCAAATTTCACATCTCAATGTTTTGTTTTATCTCACTATTCATTTGATAATTTTGTCAACTTCAACTGGAACCCGGTCCCGTGTTACACGCGTGGCACACGCGTGTGCAACGGGTTGCACACGCGCCGCACACCCGTTGCACACCCGTGTCCAACGGGTGCTCACCCGTGTGCAACCCGTTGAGCACCCGTGTCTTCAGTGTATGTAGATGTTCATCATGTACAAAAAGTCTAAGATATACAGACACGTGACTCTCTGTCTGCAGTGTATGTAGATGTTATACATGTACAAAAAGTCCAAGCTATACAGACACGTGACTCTCTGTCTGCAGTGTATGTAGATGTTAATCATGTACAAAAAGTCCAAGCTATACAGACACGTGACTCTCTGTCTGCAGTGTATGTAGATGTTATACATGTGTAAAAAGTTCAAGCTATACAGACACGTGACTCTTTGTCTGCAGTGTATGTAGATGTTATACATGTACAAAAAGTCCAAGATATACAGACACGTGACTCTTTGTCTTCAGTGTATGTAGATGTTATACATGTACAAAAAGTCCAATATAAATATACACGTGACTCTTTGTCTTCAGTGTATGTAGCTGTTATACATCTACAAAAAGTCCAAGCTATACAGATACATGACTCTCTGTCTTCAGTGTATGTAGATGTTAATCATGTACAAAAAGTCTAAGATATACAGACACGTGACTCTCTGTCTGCAGTGTATGTAGATGTTATACATGTACAAAATGTCAAAGCTATACAGACACGTGACTCTTTGTCTGCAGAGTATGTAGATGTTAATCATGTACAAAAGTCCAAGATATACAGACACGTGACTCTGTCTGCAGTGTATGTAGATGTTATACATGTACAAAAAGTCCAAGCTATACAGACACGTGACTCTCTGTCTTCAGTGTATGTAGATGTTAATCATGTGTAAAGAGTTCAAGCTATACAGACACGTGCCTCTTTGTCTGCAGAGTATGTAGATGTTAATCATGTACAAAAAGTCCAAGATATACAGACACGTGACTCTGTCTGCAGTGTATGTAGATGTTATACATGTACATAGAGTCCAACATATACAGACACGTGACTCTTTGTCTCAGTGTATGTAGATCTTAATCATGTACAAAAAGTCCAAGCTTTACAGACACGTGACTCTCTGTCTGCAGTGTATGTAGATGTTATACATGTACAAAAAGTCAAAGCTATACAGACACGCGACTCTTTGTCTGCAGAGTATGTAGATGTTAATCATGTACAAAAAGTCCAAGATATACAGACACGTGACTCTGTCTGCAGTGTATGTAGATGTTATACATGTACAAAAAGTCCAAGCTATACAGACACGTGACTCTTTGCCTGCAGTGTATGTAGATGTTATACATGTACATAAAGTCCAAAATATACAGACACGTGACTCATTGTCTTCAGTGTGTGTAGATCTTAATCATGTACAAAAAGTCCAAGCTTTACAGACACGTGACTCTTTGTCTGCAGTGTATGTAGATGTTATACATGTACATAAAGTCCAATGTATACAGACACGTGATTATTTGTCTTCAGTGTATATATACATGAGTATACAATCTAAGATATGAAGAGACGTGCATGTTTGTCTTGAGTTGAGTATGTATTTATAGATGTATACATGTCAGCAATATTACTTGAGTAACTGATCGTATTCATATTTTAAACATAACATTTCTTCATGCAGTTTGCATGTGTCAGTGACATGACAACTGGTCATGCTTAATTTGATTCTTATTTGTGCCGAAAGCGTGCTCCAAATATGTTATTAATACACACATTACTTATTTATAACATTTAATGATATCAATAATTTTGAAAGTTTACACTTTCGAAAAACCGATGTTCATCAAAGGAATAGAACGACACTAAAATGTCTTCCTGTTAAATGATCACGTGACACGTCATGGTCTCTCTTATACGACATTCATCAAATCTCATGATCAACGATCGTCAGACTTGATTACTCAGATCAACATTCCCATTGACGTGTTTACTTCAGCGTCACCCGCGTGGGCTTATATAAGTATATAGACATGGTGACACATGTGTCGTGCCCACAGGCTCACCCCGGGCATGTCACGTCACAAGGTGAAGGACTTGTACCTTCATTCTCAGTGCACCTGAGCAGTCGTCCATACCATGCATGGTTCGACATGTCCGCCAGAGTCAAACATGCCTAGTATGCGACTCTAATGTATGTATAAAAAGCAACGAAACGGGTAACTTTTAGTTAGGTCTTGTTTCTTGTTGATAATTCAGTAGTTTAAGTAAGGTAAGCGTATTTCCTAAACATGCACATATCCCACAAGGATCCATGCAGGGTGTGCGGCGATTGATGCAACTGCCGATGTCTCAAAAGTATCCATAACCCGATTTAACACTTTGTTTGAAAAAACATGTGGGTACTCATTCGGAATATGGTTATAGATTTTAATATCTGTCTTAATTCAGAGGCACCTCCCTAATTCTTTGGAGACCAAATATAAACCACCAACGCCAAAGATCAACCAACCCCAACCATGGTGTGTGTGTCAGTGTTTGTCATCGTATTAAATAATACAAAGTTGGCTGCATTATTGGAATGTAAAGATACAAGTTATACTATACAGAAATATTAGAACAGTTGTACCTATGTTGGAACAGTTGTGCAACGTTGCTTTTAGCTATGGCAATACTGAGTGATTGAGTGAGTATTGTTTTACGCCGGTTACATCAATATCCCCGCAACATCGCGGCGGGGGACACCAGACATGGGCTTCACACATTGTGCGTGACGCGCGAACGCTCTAACTACTAGGCTACCCCACCGCCCCACAATACTGAGAATACCCTAAATACATCCATCTTGATTGTGAAAATTACCACATGTCCCAGTTTAATGTTGAGGAAGATCGTTTATAATCAAGAACAATCATAAACAATGATTTTATTGTGGTACAACAGACATGGACATGCATAACATTCCTAAGATAGACGTAGAAAGTGTATGCGTGCCTGTGCGTTGAGGTATGTGTGATAATTATGTTTCTGTTCAACATTGAGGAAATTAGTGCAGTTACTGTACACCACAAATAACTCCATCACCTGGTCGCCGTCCATCATCTCAGAACCTGTCGGACTGTGTGACGTCACATAGCAACATGTAACGGATGTCTTCATTGGCTTGTGTTTGACTGGAAAGACATCATCATTAATTATCATCAAACCTCCCCTATATATACACACGCCTTGACCACCCAGTCCAACTTCCACTTCTTCACTGTACGATTGACCACTTCCCCGGCCGGAGTGACTATTTGCGATTGCTGCAGTAACTCTTGCTTTCAGACAGAAATATGTATTTCCGAATGGTTACGCTCTGCTGTATTTCTATGGTGACGGTCACGCTCGTCACGTCCCAAGGGCAACAAGGCATGTCCCCGTGCCAGAGTAACTTTGTTCAGAATATCAATACCTGTGTTCAAAACATTCAACTGAATTTCGATAACTTCTTGTGGGTTGTAACCAATGGAACAAACGGACAGGCTCCGGACAGTCCTGACACGATGAAAAGGGATGCTTGTAGCAAGCAGGAGGCGTTGCTTCAGTGCGGTGTGGAGTTCATGAGGACATTGATCAACTCTACGATGTGTGCACCAACTCAAACACAACAGGATCAGAGACCACTCATTGACAGACAGTTCCGTTCCCTCTTGGGATCGCTAGACGAGATGTGCGCACACCCATGTCGCCGAACACTCCCTGACGATTTTCAACAGTGTTATGTTGACGCCAACCTTGACCCCGCCCTCTTCCTCTCCAACTCCACTATGGGCCGCGGTGCTGTCATCGGGACCACAGCGGATCAGGCTGACACTTTCTGTAAAAACAAAGACTCTCTCGTGGCATGCATGAAACAGAAGCGAGACGACTGTCCTGAATCTCCTTTAGTTCTCCGCGCCATCGGCCTTGACATTGAGTCTCTGGAGACAGGAGTTAGTGTTCTATGCAGACACATTGACGTGTACCTCACCGGTATCGACTGTTTCGCCGAGCCCACGGACGCTGTTGTGTCGTGCCAGCAGTCAATGAACCAGAAGACCATGGAGTTGATGATGACGGCAGAACAACAGAACCTCAAAGAGGACCAGTTCTTCAACAGATTCTGTGACGTCCGTCTGGAGCACGTCAGCTGTGATCTGGAAGCCTGGAGCAAAAAGAACCACAAGTCTTGTTCGGATGCCGTCATTGGTTTGAGGACGGAGTTGGAGTGTGGTCTTCTTCCAGACAACTGTGGGGCAAGTCACAAACAGACCATTGACAAGGTCTGTCACCAAGGGAACTTCAAGAAGGACCTTAGACCTTCCTCCGCTTCCTCAGCAACAGTAGCTGTTAACGTCGTGTTTCTTTCTGTTGTTGTGTATCTGTTTAATATGGCTGTTTGAACACCACGTGCAATCATTTTCTGTTAATATATATCCGGTTCTTTTTTTGCTTTAACTCAATTGTTAAATGTTTGGGATTATGTGAATACCTACAATGACTTAACG
Organism: Haliotis rufescens; assembly: GCF_023055435.1. NCBI lineage: Eukaryota > Metazoa > Mollusca > Gastropoda > Lepetellida > Haliotidae > Haliotis > Haliotis rufescens. Next base: position 23,005,882 of record NW_025963802.1, read on the forward strand.
ATGCCCGTCAAACGTTGCTGACGTGGACTGAGTGTGGTATGTATAATGTTTTGTGTGTTGGTCTGTATTGAAATTTGAAAGTAAAGTTCACATTTTGTTCCTTATTGTCTACATTGTGTCATTACAAAGTCATTCTCACGATCTTTTATATCTGTTGAACAATGGCATGAATAATTGAGTGGTATGTTGTCTACAGATGTTGCAAACGATGTTACTTCATGTGATATTGATAGAGATGATGATGATGATGATGACGACGGGTCTTGACGGGTCTGAAATGTAACAAAACCAGCAGGAAATGATAAACTAATAGCAGCATTGTTTAGAAATTCAAATGATATTTTATTGCCTTATCTGTTACTTCTTTGTAACAATTTATTTCATGAAGAATATTTTCCAGATATGTGGTCAGAAGGCTATATTATGTCACTTAATAAGAACGGGGAAGTAAATTCTCCCCATAACAATAGGAAAATTACCATATAAATCGTATTTAGTAAGATATATGTTTTAATTCTGAATTCTCGTTTAACGTTTTGGGCTGATGTATATGAAAAAATCGTGAATTGGCAAGCAGGTTTTCGTAGTGGATACTCTACCGCTGATAATATATTTACACTACAATCTGTTATTGAACGGTTTTTATTTTTAAAAAAGGCGAGGTAAAATGAATGTTTATCGATTTTTCCAAAGCATTCGATTTAGTTAATGGAACAAAATTGCGGAATGTACTAGAGAGACGGGGTGTTTCATCCAAAATGTTAACTTGTATCAAGGCTATTTCTTCTAAAGTCCGCTCATGTGTAAAATATAATAACCTTTATTCAGACTTGTTTGAATGTAACATTGGTGTTCGCCGAGGTTGTGTACTCAGCCCCTACAAATTTTAGATGTTTTTACTGAGTTAGCAGTGGAAATCAAAGCAGCATGTAATTACAGTATACAGTTTCATCCAGACATATTACATTTGTCCTTTTGACATTTCGCTGATGATGTTATTCTTATTTCTGACACCTTTGCTGGATTACTGGGACAAATTGGGTCCTAGCACAATATTGCTGTAACTGTCAACTGACTATTAACCTGGATAAGACAAAAGGTAGACCTTAAGAAAGGAGGTATTCTGGCGAGAAGTGTAAAGTTGTATTACCAAGAGAAGCTATGGTAGTGTGTTAAAAAAATAAAACACTTCATGTTAACAATACTTGGTTGTTACTCTCAGTAAAACCTTGTCTTGGGTTCCACATATAACAAATGCTTGTACACAGGCTAATAAGATAATGTTCAAGGATTTGTGGTCACTGTATAAATTAAAGCCAATTCTTTATGATCTGTTCTTTAAGATATTTTAAACTTAAATTCTACCTTATGTGGTCGCTTCCCCCTTTACATATTAGCAGCTGAACGTGTAATAATATACTGGTTTAAATTATTAGCAATGCAAGATACCAGATACCCTAGAAAAAGCAATATGTTAATTCAAAGTGAAAGCCATGGTAAGATTAACTGGGCTTCCAAACATAAGTCTTTGTTATATCGCTTTGAATTGGCTATGTATGGGAAGCTCAGAATGTTTAACTAGAAGAATCGGTTATTTCAGAATTTGTCCTGAGACTTAAATGCTCTTTTGAACAGGACTGGCATTTCTCATTGTCAAACAATTCCAAAACACAAATGTATTCCTCCTTCAAACCACTTCTTAATGTTGAACTATATTTGAAATAAATTACCATCGCAAAATGTAGAATAACTTTGTCCCAATTTTCGTTACAGTTCCCATAATCTCCGCATTTGCGACGGGGCGGTATCATAATATTCCAAGACGTGAAAGTGTTTGCCTGTACTGCAATACTAATGTTGTGGAGGATGAATACCATTTTATATTGATTTGTTCTGAATACAATACGTTACGAGATAGATCTGTTTCTAACTTATTCGTTATTCATCCAACACTGTTTAAATGTAATTCGTTAATATCTACGTTTAATGTAAAGATCATAATAAACCTTGGTATGTACATTTATTATGTTCTGTTTTTCTTAAATTTGTTCTCAACATCACGTTTTTACTTTGCACAGTTGCACCAATTGTATGCTGTGAATTTGGGCCGATGGCCTACATTCTTACGAAATAAACAACACCTACAAAGTCATGTTTGACCACTGTAAATGTATCTCGTCAGGTGAGGTGAAATTGGGTTTAACGTCGCGTCCACGATTATTGCACTTATATGTATTGTGTGTGTGTGGCTGCTTGTACTAGTCCGGACTGATGCCGATTTATAGTGCTAGCACACTGAGATACCATGCCGCAGTTTAACATGAATACCCCACTCACACACAGTATACTGACTCCGAGCCGACCAGTCCTTGTTTTAGCCCCTTAATGCCGAGCGCCAGACAGGGTAACAACAAGTACCATATTTTAACGTCTTTTGGTATGACGCGGCCGGGGATCGAACCCCGGACCTTCCGCTACCACTAGACCACGGAGGCGGTCTGTATCTCGTCAGACCCGAGGATGTCACAAATCTCTAAACCGTGTGTGATTGTCGTTCACTTATAATTCGACTTTGGTATATCTGTATTATTGTAGAGCAGATAATGTTGAAGATATTCGTAAACTTCAGATAGTTTTGTTGTTTGTTTCTATGAACCTTGGGTTTAATTGGAAGATCTGCAATTGTTGACGCGTTCGGAGACGGGAGCACGTAATTCATTAGTGGCTGGGGAGATGTGCCCCGAAAGTCACTTAATATGACACAAATTGCAACTAGTCATTGCTAGTACGACACCAAGGAAACGCGGCATCTAACTGTCTGGGAGTGATCCTTGCACGACATTGCGAAAACGACACCACATCGTCAAAGTCATCTCTCAGCGCTCGTGGGCAACTTCATGATTGCAATCAATATGTCATGTCATCACACATCTCTCATAATTTATGAGATCAATTGAAATTTGAGGTCGTCTCATTGTAGAATCGATAACGCTTATTTTAATTTCAAAACACATCTCCATTCTACCATGGCGTTAAGAACGCTTTACAACTGGTGCCGTTTGGAATGCGTAGTTACATGTACATATGGTACATGGGTCAGCGTTCTCAGAACACTCCCAAGAGACGTTACAGGCAGTTATCAATATAGCAACTATCACTCAAGCTCAAGATTAGAACACTTTTATTCTCGACAAAATCCCAATAACCGTTCAAAGAAATGAGTGTGATGTCATGGAAGAAAGACAATCTTTCATTTTATGGCTCTTGCTTGTATCTTCCTGTTTCTATTCTTAGTTGGTGCAAACTGCATCTGACCCTTGCTAAACAGCACCTAAATTTTGAAATATTGGAAGGTTTTACATATAAGGGTCATAAAGCCAATTTTGCTCATAGGGTGGGTTAAGGTCATAATATGCAATCTGAAGTGAATATGTTTCTTATTACCAAACGATTGCTATTCAAAATATATCCAAAGCCATAAGAAAATAAAACATGCTTTATCCTAGATACCTATTTTACATTACCGTTGTTAGCACCTAGTAACAACATTTGATAGCCTTTTAGTAATGTAGCGTCAATCGGTTAAATTAATTATGCGGCACCAGTATTTTACAGCACTTTATGGGTATATGTAAATAATGGATATCTACCGCATTCACCCCATACAACATGGCTTGGGGTTAACACGCAGAAAGCGTTTACATGCCGAATAATAGGATTTAGTTTTGTGTCAAACGCAGGAGTTACACCACTGGCGTTCAAGTTGACTTTCAAATCCCCTCCTGGAGATTTACGGACATGAATGTCGATCAAAAAATGAGGGCTGTTAACAAAATACAGTCATGAATGAAGACTATTTTTAAACTTTTAATTTTATTATCGTTTGTTTCAATGAGAAATTTACCGAACATGCCCCTATACGTTTTATAAAAGTTATCCTTTATGCAAACGATGTACCCGTTAAGTGTTGTCATCATCAAGCAAGTCAGGGTCAACGTCTAAGACGTCAAAAACATCCTAAAATGTTCCGATATCGAACGCATGCCGTATATATGTCCAGTGTTTGAATGCATCGATATGGAGGCAATCGATGTATTCATACGCACGGTTATTGTATGAAAAGGCTTTATTTAGAGGTATCAATCGGAAAGCGCGAGAATGCTAGATCGCGAGATTTTAGCCAAATCCCGCGTTCTCGCGATCTCGCGCATTCTCGTGTGTTTGGCACATTTAGCTCGTTTCCAAAGGTCGAGATCGCGAGAATTTCTCTTACAATATTCCATATATTTGAGTGTTTTAATGACTTGCATTGAAGCTGGCTAGGACTGCCCCGAGGCTGGTTCCTACATACAAGGAGAAACTCACGCCTATATGTTGGCTATTTGTAAGGATAAGTGGTTCAATATTAATTGTAGCAGGTTGTGCATCTAACGAGATTTAGCTTTGACGGTGTTGATCTGGTCTATAAATTTATATTTTGACTTGACTTGTCATTTGTGTTAATATATTTGGATATGTATTTGAATGCTGAAATGTATTTCGTGATTTACATCTGACCATTTTGGAAAAATAAGAAATATGTTTTTATATGGATAACACTTGAGTTGTTTGTTTTCCCTAATTTTCTTTCTTTGCAACATAATTCATAACTCAAACGAAACGTAACATGTACAAGGCGGTATTAGCCTGAATCCAGGCCTAGGTGTCAACTGGTCAACACTATGTCCTACTTGACAGATTACACAGGTTTGACTGCAGGAATGTTTCGTCTCTCACTGCTGACGTGCTCTACTCAAACACGCTAAACATTGCGGAATGTAAACACAACACCAGAATGAAATATACTTTCACTCTCTTCTCCTCTCGTGTTTTAGTCTTCAGGTTATTTTACAGCTGCGACTTTATAATGCGCTCTTTTACAATAGCTTCCACGTGTTATTATATCAATAATTCAATCATTGATAAGACGAATTCGAATTTTAGATACACTATGTGCATATAAGCCAAATGACGGATCTCCTAGGTCAAAGGAGTAAGGTGATCATTTCAAGCCTACAAACTAACATAACTACTAATATAACCACATAAACGGAAATCTTCTGGGATGTTCATATTCTTAATTACTGGTTTTCTGATCGGTAAATAATCCTCGAGAATATTTCTTTGATTTCTAGAAACATTTTAAGGACGTTCTGATTGAATTTCAGACGCACCGATATTGCCGGTAGCAAACAAAGCGTTTGACCGAAGGTATCGGATATACAGACGATAGATACATTCGGAACGTTTCTGTGGAAGTTTCGCGAATATCACTGCGACGTCACCATGACTATTTATTCTGATTGACATGTGCCTGGTGGCTGTCGACAGATCGGAGTGCCAACGTTGCATACACGTTTCTTAGATTGCTTTTCGGGCAGTAGGTTAAGTTGAAAATCTTCCTGATTCAAAACCAAAGTCCAACGGTTGTAAATTGAATACCCCCCTAGTTTTCATGCCACGGATACCCACATAAACCGGCTATGTCTCTGATCGAGCAGCTCGGGGATTTGACTTTGTAAAGTGTCAATAGAGTCACACTTACATATTTACCCACTCTTCTGAATGTTCCATACAATCACAATAAGGACGATGGAGTTCAACTAATGTTTGGGGTATTTGGGGAATGGCTATTACATATTATTATTTGCAATTTATATTTCAGAACACACAGTAAAGCTCAAAACTCTCAGGCACAATACAACGAAGAAATAGATGACTTGAAGTACAAGAGACAGCCGCTTGTTGCCTGGAGCTTTAAGCTACTGTAACACGTACGGGCCTCATCAGGCCATATGGCATAGGGCGTTCATGTATTATGACAAATATACCAGTATGTATCGTCGGAATAAGAATATACTGGAGTTGTGCTGTAGCTGGCTGGAAGGTTCCCTTACGTTCGCGGCGAAGCTGGTTTACTGAGTCAAGATCGAGACTACGCCAATCCCCAGGGTCTATGAAGACGAAACTTCAAACCTGCGTCGTCACTAAGACGTTGTATGTATATAGTCTTTATTCATTATGTATTGTAGGCCACATGCCCATTATACATTACAGAGTATACACTTAGAGAGAAACATTATAATACAAAATTTTAGGTATTTACACAAGACGTAGTTTCATTGCTTTGTAAATGAATACGGATAGATTTTGAATGATTATTACATTATTTGATGCCATTGAAATATTAAACGTATGTATGGAGGGGTACAGGTAAAACTTTTTGGGTATATATTTTCGTCTTAAATGTACATATCGATCACAAATTATTATAAAATGAAATTCATCTTCAATTTGATTTTGATTGCAAGCCCGACACAACCTCTCAGATTTTAACTCTTTTTTATACCTCCCAGCCTCAATTTGGAGCTGGCGGGAACAGCATCTAAATTGCGCAAGGGCACGCCTATATTTATAAATTGATAATTCTTTTAAATATGTTTCTAAGCCGAAATTTGTTTTGAATAAACTGTAAAGAGTTGATTTTGAGCTTGATGAAACAGCTGCGTGCCAATTTTGTTCATAAGATAATTTTAGACGGAGTATAAATTCCGACAGAAAGCTGGAGATATTACTTATAAATTGTTGGTCCCATATGTAACCAACACCAGTAGAGAATAGGATGTGTCTTACTTTTGATGCCCATTTAGTTTTACCATTACTACCGTCTAACAATAATAAGTTATAACATTTCTTTACCAAACGTGATTCAGGCATATTAATTATTTTCCACCAATACTTAACAACACGTTCAAATGCAAAAATATGTACATTGGGTATCTTCCGCATTCTCCTCTAACAACGTGATTTGCGGATGACTGCTTAACACATAAAAAATCTCTTACAGGCAAACATTTGTACAACTTCTATTTCTTCGTAATTATGAACACCCCAAACTTCAGAGTCGTACAATAGAATTGGGCTGATATTGGAATCAAAGATTTTTAAAAATAAATCATGAGGTAATGGATTTAACATATATAATGATTTAATAATTCAACACAGAACCTTTTTTGCCTGAGTTGATGCACTATTAACATGAGCAGACCACAGTTGTGATCTAGAGAATAATAATCCCAAGTATTTGTAACATGAAACAGATTCAAGCTGGTGCTCGTTAAAATACCACTTTTCGACACTTGATAAATTTCCACCATTTTTAAAAACAACGATTTTAACATAGTTAAGAGACAGGTGGTATTTAACACAAAAACAACTTAAAACATCAATTCGTTTTTGTACCCATAGACAGTATCCGCAATAAGGACGATATCATCTGCAAATAACAGCAAAAATACCTGTATGATATCAGGATGCAGTTGCACCCCTGGCGCACATGAAGATTCTATTTGTTCAGCAAGCTCATTTATAAAAATAGAAAATAAGAAGGGGCTTAACACGCAGCCTTGCCTGAGGCCCGAAGGGCAATCAAAACTTTCAGATGATATGTTATTTGATTTAACAAATCCCTTCACACAACTATAGATAGATTCAAGTGCATTTAACATCTTGGATAACATATTATCTATTGTGCTATATCCTTTTCGAAATTCTGCTTGCGACTCGCTAATTTTGTCGTACGAATTTGCCCAAAATACTAATCTTGCATTAAGAACATGTATAAAGTTTACTTAAAGTGCTTAAAAGGGAAATGCCTCTATAATTATTAGGATCAGATTTATCACCTGACTTATACAAAGGGACTATGATACCTGTACTCCATGATTCAGGGAAATAAGATGATTACAAAATGACATTAAACAACAATTCCATGTATGACAACAATATATCGGAGGATAATTTGAATTTTTTTGAGATAAGGTTTTCTTCAGGGAAATAAGATGATTACAAAATGACATTAAACAACAATTCCATGTATGACAACAATATATCGGAGGATAATTTGAATTTTTTTGAGATAAGGTTTTCTTCCCCTGGATATTTAGAATTTTTTAGTTTATAGATTGCTTCTTGTATCTCTTCTTGAGTGATCGGAGAGTCCAGTATACAGGCGGCCGTATCATCAGCATTATAGTCAGTATCAGAATTTTCAGTCTGTTCTGGCAAATTAGCGTCACATTCTTCAAATAAGTTCTTGAAATACGAAAACCATTCTGATATATTTACATTGTCCTTTTTGACGACTTGGTTGTATATTTCTTTAGCACAGTCCAAAACTCTTTTGAGTTATTTATATTACCTAGTAAAATGTCTCTGACAGATGTATTATATTGTCTCCTTTTTCTCCTTATTAGGTCATTATATTTATTGCGTTGAGTAATATATAAATGTGGCGATTTACTGTTCTTTGATCTTCTCAAACATTTCAGTAGCCTCAGCGTTTCTGATCGATTGAAATCACATTCTGAGTCAAACCATGGTTGATCTGATTTTACAGGATAAGTTTTCTTCTTTTTCTTCAGGAAGTCCGCAGCCTGGTGAATAGCATCAGTAAAAACTTTAACAGCTTGGTCGATATCGGTCAAGGCAAGAGTGCAACAGTCATTAAGCATAGATGATATATCGGATGACAAGATATTGTCTCTAAATCTTTCAGCAAAATTATTATCGCATAAAAATTTGAAACCTTCCCCGTCTCGGTGGGTATCAGCTGACGAACTGGTGTGGATTTTATGGTCACGTGATTGAAATGTACAACTGACTGGCATGTGCGGTGACTCGGTCCGAGATCCGATATTAAAATCTGAGCACATTGCAAACAAATCACTTGACACAATGACATAATCTATTACACTCGCTCCTGTTGACGCAAAAAATGTACACCAACGGACGCATCTGAACCAGCTCGACCATTCACAATATTCATATTTAAAATAGGGCACAGATTAAGTAGTAGTTTCCCATACTTATTAACAGATTTATAAATTGAAAAACGTTTCATCTGTAGACTGTCACATAAAAAAATCACAATTTTCCATTTGTAAAGTTATCATTATATCGTCTTCAACGAAATCCTTATCCGTACCAGTACGAGCATTGAAGTCAAACTTGTTCTTTTCTTTTAGATCCTGTAGCTTATCTCGCTGATATTTCGTTTGGTCGTTGGATATACCAAATCGGTTTTCTTTAAGATTTGGACGGAGACCAAGTGCCCACACTTTATCTTCTGGGTACATAAACTTTACGATCATTGGTTTTGGTGATTTTCCTGATTTCGTACCAAGTCTATGTGCAGAGATTAGATAGTCGGGACCAATAGGGTTGTCATCAGCGTTTGCGTTGTTGTTTAGCACGTCACATGCATATTTCTTGCAGACTACTATAGTTTCGTTGGGTTGTACGTTGACGTTGTACCTGATGGCTTGTTGGGCTGCTTACCTCCCCAGTCATGTACCGCCAGCGACATAAGACCTTACGACTGCCAAAGACAAGCGTTAACGGACTTGCACTAAGGGCTGGAGACGTGTCCATACACAATGACGCCGGCGGCGAGAGCCTACTGGTCTTCACCACCGACAGGAACCTGCATGTTCACCGACTGCAATAAAAGGTGTCGGTACTGTAGAAGTTTTGCCTTGTCTTTTTTTACGATATTTGTTGTGTGGACTGAACAGCCTTTAGTTTTACTATTGCAGTATCACTGTACTTGGATTTTAAATAGGGAGGTATGAACCATCGACACATCTTTCAGGATTAGGATTGAATGTAGATACCACACTCTTGTCAACATCGTTTCCTTCATGTTTTTCTCCCAGTTGGGGTGCTTCAAGCATTGCGTGCACTCACACACATCTCACTTGTGTGTATGCCCTTTCCTCTGAAAAACAATATTACTAAATACTTCCAAATATACTAGACATATAGTAACGAATTAAACATGGCAACTCTAAGTTACTTGGGGTGTCTTCGACAGATGATTGGAAGTTGATTGATATATCGGGATTTCGTAGACAGTCACTTCCCCTTATTCGTCTGGCCCGTGAAGATCCGGAGTAGAATAGGTCTTCAGCAACCCATGCTTGCCGTAAAATGCGACCATCATATCCCAACTGCGTGGATCGATGTTCATAATGTCAATCTGTGGATTGTCTGGTCCAGACTCGATTATTTACTGACCGCCGTCATATAGCTGGGATATTGATGAGTGCGGCGTTAAACAACAAACAAACAAAACAACTTATTCGTCTGTTCCTTAGAATTTTCAGCGCATTTCTCTGATGATTTCTAATGTCTTGTAGTAGCACTGTTACACAAATCGTTTATAAGGATGGGCTATTAACATGGATTAATCTAGGCGGAGTCGTTCAGATTACAACTTCTTCGATTCTTACCTCGATCAACTGATTGCTTATCGATGACATTAACATTAGTCAATGGCATCACAAATACAGGAACAACAGCTAAAACATATAGGTCGATATTTACCTGCATTCACAATGCTACATATATATGCGGTAGATAGGTACATATAACGAACCTCAGAGAACAGAACTGATAACAACCATACACTTTAATAGAATTGTTACATAACATTTCCCGTATATTCCTGGTTGAACAAAGGAGCCCCTGGAAATACTTGGTGCGTGTTTTGGCATCGACAGTATCAGCTTACAAGAACACCGGCTTTAGTGGACATTAAGTCAACTCGATTTCACAAGTATACTGGTATTGAATTCAATCTCCGAAGACAGTTTGAATTGAAGGAATCATAAAAAAATAATTATTTAATATTGTACAAACCAGTCATTAACAAACCAGAATACGTACTAGTTATATTGACTAATACATCCTTCGCCCTCTCTAATCTTTGTTAATAGTGGACGACTTCTAATTGTTCAAGGAACGAAGTCACGGATTCATGGCGCTCTGGAAGGTCGTATATGTAACCTTTAGGTGAAGACATTTTACTACTCTCTTTCTGTTTGAAAGAAAACAAATAACAACCAGTATCCGGGTTAGAATAAGTCTTCAACAACCCATGGCCTGGCCATCCCTACAAAATTTTGTTTATTTTGGGATCTTATTCAAAATATATAATTATTAAAATAGCATAAATTTTACTGCGAGTCTTTTTATTTGTAATATTTCGTGAACACTGTGATCGATATTCATCGAAGTTCCACATAACGATATACCCCGTAAGGTCTGGGTTAAAACTAAGGTCTTTATACAGTTAGAATAGGTCTTCGGAAACCCACGCTTATCGTAAGGGCGACTAAGGGGGTCGGGTGGTCAGGCTTGGTTGAAGCTTGTCATACCAATTACGTAGATCGATGCTCATGATGTCATTGTCTGGTCCAGACGCGATTATTTACACACCGCCGTCATATAGCGGGAATATTACTGAGTGCGGCGCTAAACAACAAACAACAAACAAACAAACATAACAAAATCGGATGGGCACGTATTCGGTGTCAAATCTAAACCTGCAAGATGACACACAAAATAATTCTTTGGACATGCAAACAATACAATCAATGACTGGGAAAAGCTGCATGGACACTGACTCATTCGTGAATGTATAATCTTTATGTAAATTATTATTTGTTCCAGTAATATCTGTTGTACTTATTATTTCAAGTCCTTTTAAAGTTTCATGTCTAAGATTTAATGGGGAATTGCGTGGTATTATGAATAACATTAAACTATGAAGAGCGAAAAACATTCAGCAGTTAATATAAAAAATCCTAGGCCATGTAAAAACGCTAAGGGATATAACAGGTGATCCAACACGTTTGGGCCGACCCCAGGGGGCACCCTAAAGGAGGTCCGCAGATAATCAACAGTAGTTCTGCGTCGAGTTTGCGTGGCTACACAGAATATGTATAACAATTCTGAGTAGTCCATGCATAGCTACGTAAACATTTAAAAACATCCCGCTGGAGTTTATGTGACATGCCCTGTAGTACGTTACCTTGCAAAGCTTCCTTGCTGTTGTTTTGACGTGTCAACGCCATGCTGGCTTACGAAGTAGCTGTGCCACACACACTTTCTGAGCCTCTCATACATGCTCATGGCAAAAGGGAGGTAACTATTCACCATACCAGTACAGAATCGGTTTTCAGCTCTTTATATTGTTTGAGTGAAGTGAGTTCTCCGCTATAAAAATTAATCCAGCTACCTCTCACCGACAGGGCACATCAACAACGGACCCTTACACATGGCATCCATGTCAGGGAAACAAACCCAGACTCTACAGCCAAAAGGTCCCAACTGCTTGGCTACCTGTCTACCCTGGTATCCCTGGTATTGGATGAGACACAATGGATACCAACAACAGACAACAGACTACTTGCTAAATATGTTTAATTAGTGACTACTGAAGACATATCAATATAGACTGGACATGTGGACGGAGTTGCAATGGTCACAGGGAATTCCAGAAATGCCTGTTACCATGGTGACAGTGATGTCTTAAGACAATCTCCATTTATCTGTGGCTATGCATTGAACAATTACCACTTTTCCTAATGGACATTATTATCGGGTTGATGTGTGATACAATGTAGAGCAATATTTCCCCTGATAATTCCTGGTCATTCTCTGGGCTGTGAATACTATGGATAATGACATGACTGTGACAATGATAACCTACTAGTATTCATAAAAAGGATGCATCCATCACATCTGTATCACACACGACATTTTCTCTTCCTGCCTGGTACCCATACACTGCTGAGAAAATGGTGTAAAGCTAAATTCAACATGTATATTTTATTTTGAGGCTGCACACCAATTCATCAGTTGAATTGATTTTTAACCACTTCAGTTCTAAGAGAGCCAAGAGATCTGAGATAATAATAAATTATGAACTCAGTTGATGGTTATACTTTTGTCTAACTCATCCATTCTGCCACACAAACTTTACACATTGTGAAATATAATATGAGCACTAAAGTCTTCTTCCTCTTCAATGCACATCTGATCTGAATGAGGTCGCAAGTAACAAGACCTGGACATGACAAACTGATTCTTCACATCCCATGAAATGTGTGCCACCTTGAGTTGAGTGGATTCAGGTTCCAACAGGTGCTCCAAGGTGTACAAGCATCATCACTTCCGTCTACATCCTAGAAGTAGTAAGACTGGCAAGTGGGCATTCTCTATTTTTCAATAATGCCTTTTGATATATAACATATAATCTGCATTAAAAACGTCACAGTGTACTACACTGTTCTAGTCCCAGGTGAAACTAGTTTTCTTTAACAACTCTATTAAGTTTGAACAGTTAACAGAACTCCTATTATGCAGTACAAGTAGACATGACAGTGTTCCATGCTCTGAGATGTACAACATGCATAACACGATCTGTTCTGTACATCCTGTACAACTCCATCACATATCAGGTAATGCTGCCTTTGCAAAAGATTGATTTTCTGCAGGAATTCTTGCAAAGGCTTGAAACTAGTATCATTAGAATCATTCCCTACTCATGACAGAATTCACAAATGAAGCTGATCTTCCCTTTCTATAATGTTCTCCCCCTCCCTTAATCCCCATCTAGACACTCCCAATCCCCATCAATAACCACTCACTAAACCCCCTTCAACTTGATTCTCTCACTCAACTAATCCCCTCCACACAACTAGAACCTCTTAATGATGCCGCTCTCCCATCTAGAACCTCTCACTGATGCCACTCCCCCATCTGGAACCTCTCACTGATGCCACTCTCCAATCTAGAACCTCTCACTGATGCCACTCTCCCATCTAGAACCTCTCACTGATGCCGCTCTCCCATCTAGAACCTCTCACTGATGCCCCTCCCCCATATAGAACCTTTTACTGATGCCCCTCCCCCATCTAGAACCTTTCACTCTTGCCCCTCCCCCTCCTAGAACCTCCCATCTAGAATATTTCACTGATGCCACTCTCCCATCGAGAACCTCTCACTGATGCCCCTCCCCATCTGGAACCTCTCACTGATGCCCCTCCCCCATCTGGAACCTCTCACTGATGCCCCTCCCCCATCTAGAACCTCTCACTGATGCCCCTCCCCCATCTAGAACCTTTTGCTGATGACCGTCCCCATCTAGAACCTCTCGATGCCTCCCTCTCCTAGAACCTTTCACTGATGCCCCTCCCCCATCTAGAACCTCTCACTCTTGCCCCCATCACCATCTAGAACCTCTCACTGATGCCTCCCCCAACTAGAACCTCTCACTGATGCCCCTCCCCCATCTGGAACCTCTCACTGATGCCCCTCCCCGTTCCAGAACCTCTCACTGATGCCCCTCCCCCATCTAGAACCTTTCACTGATGCCCCTCCCCATCTAGAACCTCTCACTCTTGCCCCCATCCCCATCTGGAACCTCACCTGCCCCTCCCCGTTCCAGAACATCTCACTGATGCCCCTCCCCCATCTAGAACCTTTCACTGATGCCTCCCCCATCTAGAACCTCTCACTGATGCCCCTCCCCCATCTGGAACCTCTCACTGATGCCCCTCCCCCATCTGGAACCTCTCACTGATGCCCCTCCCCCATCTGGAATCTCTCACTGATGCCCCTCCCCCATCTGGAACCTCTCACTGATGCCCCTCCCAAACTAGAACCTCTCACTGAAGCCCCCTCCCCCCATCTGGGCTATCACCGCGGCCTCCTTGTCCTGCTGTTTCACCAGGTCCTGGGCCTCCTTCTGCATCTTCTCCATCTTCTCAAGAGTGACAGACTTGAGAGGAAGCAACTTTGGTTTACACAGCACCACTGTGGGCATGTCTTCCTGATACAAGAGGCCCTGTTTGGGTAGGACCTCCTTCACCCCTGGGACAGTCTCAGGCATTGTTTAATGTCTTTATTCCAGTGTAGACCTCCTTTGGACAACTATAGTGCACGTTGAAACTAAACCTGAAACACAAACATACAGTGTTCCGTGAAACAAGATCTACAAGTGCCCTACAAGATATCCTACTTCCTAGATTTGCTCTACCCTGGGGTGGGATAAACTATTAACCATGTTTGTAAGTATTATGTAATTACTCGACAGCCTTGGACAATAAAATCTTCATCTGTAAATGCTGTATGAATAATACTTTTGGACACAGACAAAACAATCTTAAGAAAACAAGAGATCATCAATCAATTTTCAACTGATACATGTTTGACGCAAACAAATAAATCAAGTACACTGGAATCTGACCAAATCAGACTGTCCAAATTTGGATTTCGGTGAAAATCAGACTTTCCCTTCAGGCCTCTCACTAAGATAAATAAATTATCATTAATGAAACTGACCTACAACTTTTTAATTTGGACTTTTTCCACTTCAGGCTTTGGACTAAAATTACAGTCCCAACAACCAATTTACTATTGAAAAGAAGCTGTCTAAATCGGACTGGACCAGACCAGACTGCATATTCTCTCACTTGGAAGTAAGCTCAATCATTGTCAGCTGAAACAACATTGCTAATTCGGCAAGTAATCCTACTGATCTGAACACTTTGTTGTCCGCTTGGTTAATTAGAATTTACTCACTTGTTAATGAGAAACTCAGTTTAATTAGAGTATCTCAGTGTCATGAGCGTGTCAATAAATAACCTTAAACACAGCTTGTCATTATCAATCGCAAGGCTGAGCAACTGGCAAAGAAAAGGCGTGTCGAAGTTGCTAAGATTGTTACATTAATTGAGGAACCAAAGACTACGAGCAGCAGCAGTAAATAAAAATCAACGATAGTTGCTTTACGTTTCGTCATCAGTCACACTTTTTGTACTCTGTGTAATCCTGACCTCGCCGTAAACCGGACTTTGTTACTGGTCTGAACCGAGTCCGAATTGGACAGATTCCACTGCATATTAAAATAAAAAAAAGTAAACTAAAATATGCTCCCACTGAACCAGAACTGTTGTCTCTTGGGAGAGATGAGGGAACCAGTCTCAAACAAGAAACCTGCTCCACATGGTCAATAATGAAGCTGACCTTGAATAAACAAGTCAGATATTATGTTTAATTGAAGATAAAACATGTTATATGAATTTCACGTCAACACATTGACAACAGGAAACTATAAGTACATAAAATATTTTCAAGAATTGTACACATAATGACACATGAGTTAAATATACATGATTTGATTCAAATTGTAATTTTGGGTAATCCACGAAAATGACAGAGCCCCCATTTTACTAAATTTCAATGAATAGATGATGTGAGTTCACCAATTATGAAACCTGACCAAGGGTTATCTCCCCTGTGTTGGACAGCCACTTGTGAGTGGAGTACGTCATTAAGACAATAGCCACAGGAGAATCATATTTCTTTCCTGAAGATTAACTTACACAAGAGTTAATATTAAAGCAGCTTAATAACAATGCTTGAACGGATAGTTGTACAAGTTGTATCTATTAACTTACCATGGAATAGAAGAACACATTTATTAGAGTGAAATGATAAATCAAACTATGTATTGCAATTGTTTGTCCTATAAAATTACTATATTGACAAGTATTTTAAATTGTCAATAGCCATCTGGAACCCGAATCTGGTCAAATTCTGTTCGGTCCAGTACATTCAGGAAATAATAGTCCATATGATAACATTAAACTGTCCTGAACATGATGATTAGAGCCATGTTGGGGCTGGTAGACTAATGTTTTTGGCACAGACTGCAACAGTCTAACAATCTATCGTTTTAATAGTCACAATTAATGTTCGAGTTGTTACTGCACATGGTTCTGCCTTGAAATAGCAGCATGTTGATAAACTTTTGTTTTTATAAAAAGAACTGGACAGCAGAATGACAGTTTGTTGTTGTTCAACAATACTATCGCAAGTAGCCCCAACAGTCACCCCTAACAGTTATCAATATGAGACTAAACAGACATTACACCAATCATGCCAATAGTCTTCAGTCAAGCATTAGGATTTAGATGACTTTGGGAGATCTTGGATTTTCTTTTGAGAAATGAAATTTAACAATTTCCAATTTAAAATATTCGTTCAGAAATAGTATGCTCCGCACACTTCATCCATGTAGACATATATCAAGATAACTCTCTCCCACATCCTTGAGTCTAGAGTACCAGTATCAAAATTGATATTAATAAGCCTTACCAGTTTTTCACACACACGTCTTGCATATTCTGCTAATATTTTTTCATGAATATACAACATTGTCCTTGTCGGGAAGTCAGGGTAAATACTACTTGCATCAACTACGTTGTGACTATTATTGAACGTCTTAACTGTACATGTCTGTAAACCGCCACTTATTTGCATATCAATACATTATTCGTAACAGACTCTGCAACCCAACTGTAGTGCTAGTTGTTAGCCTGGTGTCATCTGTAAGATAAGGTCCTGGGTATTTATCCCACAGCAAGTTTGATCCGTAGATAAAGTTAACAAGTTCACATAACTTAAAAAATAAAAAATAGCTGCATAAGACACTTGTCATGTCTAACTGGTGGCTGCATTCAGATTCTCAGACTTTTCATGGGTGAGCAGTAGGTAATAGGCAGAAGATTTGCTGTGCACACAATCAGAAATGTAGTTACAGCCTCACTGACAACTGCCTGTCACACACATGGTAGGTCTCCATCCCAAGCTTGTGTCCTGGAAAACAAATCTGGTCTAATAAGTGTAGCAAATAATAGTAGGTATGTATCAAGTACATATCAACACCAACCTTACTGAACATGGTCCACACAGACTGTCTAACCAGTTAGATACTAGTCATATCTTGTAGCAAGCATTATCTTATCACAACTTCCCTCTTATATGGAACCATCTGGATAAACAGGGTTCCACTGTGGATGATAAATCTTTATCATCAGTCTGTCTGTGGTTCAGACATTAGCATTGTAGAACTGGTGTGTTGTACTTCTAAATTACCTTTGTTCATCATGGTGGGAGGACCGAGGACATTAATGCCTATCTGGGGAAAAGGCTGTACATGTATAACTAACTAAGATCAGATGCAGCATAGGTTTATCCTCCTTGAGTGAAGCACATTATTGTGTTTGTAGTACAGGGAATTAGACATTGCAAGAGACTTCAGACACTCAGTTTCTCCTTCCTTTCCTTTCCAGTTTAGTGTAACTTAGAAGTTAGATACTCGGCTTCCACCATTTTGTAACAATGATGAGAAGCTATGTGAACTGGGGAATTTATCAATATATTTTTGTCATTTTGCCTTTGTGATGTCTGCACCTTTTCAAAGATGACAAAAAGCACCAGACCTCCCCTGACAGACATACATGCACAAGTATACTTTATCCATGTTTATACTCAACCATAATAAAACCGATACCTAATAGTAGGGAGAGGCCTTTTTGTTTTTATAACCAAATTAATTTGGTTGGTATTTACATGATTAACTTGACTATTAACAATGTGGTGTAAAACGCACAATCAAGTTATCATGAAAATGCTGTCAATCATGTCTATGTTGACTTGACTTGAAAACATAAAAAATATTGCATATAAAATATCCTCAAAATGAAATATTACAAATGGCTGATAATTAAGGGGTAAAATGCCAAATCTTGACTAGTTCGCGACCTGTGCTGCGCCACTCGTAAGCACATTTGTCACTTTTATTGATAGTATAAGGGTGTATGCTCACATTGATCAACAAAATGAAATACAGTTTTGGAAATAATAAGGAAATGTAGGTATCTTTGTGGGTAGCATCGGTAATGGTGACAAAGTTTTAATAAGTCACATGCTTGGTAATTGTATGATTTTTGCTTACACTATTTTGACTAACAACACAAAGTAAATATTTCACCTGAGCATTGCTTATTTTATCGTGTTTATATTTTTACGGTCAAAATGTGGAAAATTTTCGCTTAAGAAATTGATTAAATGTTTAAATATTCAGTTATTTTACAAATGGACTGAAAATATGTCCATCTGTATTATTATGATAATGAGTTTTTATGTTCATGTTTATAACATCACCAAGTGACTGAAAATGTTAGGATTAAAAGTACATTTCTATATTGTTTGGCTTCTAATCCTAGCATAATTAATCTATTGTCTATTGACTGTCTTAATCATTTTTAGTCAATCTGTTAAATCAATCGACAGATTTTTCAGTAAATTTGTAAATAGACTGAAATATTTAGACATTTTATAAATTGCCTGATTGAATAACATTTTACACATTGACTGTAACATAAACACACTTACAAAGGAAAAGGCTTGTGAAAACAACGTCTGTCATGCATTGAAGAACTTCCTAACCAAGACCTAGAGGAGTGAGTGAGTTGGGTTACACGCCACTTTTAACATTATTCCAGTTTAATCATGGCGTGTCAGCTTAAAGGGGCACTGATCTAAAGCAATTCCCCGGGACTGGTTGTTACCTTTGTTATTGTTTTTTCCTGTGAGTACCCGGATGATACAACAGAAACCTAGACAAGTTCGCAACCTGTGCCGCGCAATTCGTAACCGCATTTGTCACTTTTATTGATAGTATAAGGGTGTATGGTCACATTGATCAACAAATGAAATACAGTTTTGGAAATAATAAGGAAATGTTGGCATCTTTGTGGGTAGCATTGGTAATGGTGACGAAGTTTTGATAAGTCACTTGCTTGGTAACTGTGCGATTTTCGTTTACACTATTTTGACTTGCAACACAAAGTAAATATTTCTCCTGAGCATTGCTTATTTTATTATGTTTTTACTTTTACAGTCAAAATGTACAAAATTTTCACTTAGGAAATTTATTAAACGCCTGAATATTCAGTTATTTTACAAATTGACTGAAAAATATGTCCATCAGTATTATTATGACAAAGAATTCCAAACATTTTTATGTTTAATATCATCACCAAGAGACTGAAAATGTTACGATGACAAGTACATTTCTATATTTTTTGGCTTCTAATCCTACATAATAATCTATTGTGATGTTTTTAGGCCCTATTGACCGTCTTAATCAATTTTTGTCAATTAAAGAAATGGACAGATTTTTCAGTCAAAATGACTGAAATATTTACACATTTTATAAATTGCCTGAGAGAATCACATTTTACAAATTGACTGTATTATACAAAGGAAAAGACTTGTGAAAACAACGTCAATCGCGCATCGAAGAATTTCCCAACCAAGATGTAGAGGAACAAGAATGAATCTCTCCAATGCTACTGCAAATGAAGGAAAACAAAATGCAAATATCATAATTACAACCTACCAAATTTATATGTATAATTTTAGGCAGCTTCCTTGTTCGAGGAATGTTTCCGTGAATATCCACACAAAAGAACAATATCCCAAACGTCTGCAGCTGTACAAAGAAACGTATTCGATGTCACGTGTCTCTGTAACAATCAAATATTTTAAAATATATATACCGTTTCGGGATACAAATGTATTATAACCGGTGTTCGTTTCTCAACAGATCAGTTAGTTTGTTTCAGGTGTTTTACATAGGTGTCAAGTCTCAAAGGTCAGCTGAGAAAGCCCACGTGACAACTATTTTCATAATGTCCACAGTTCATTAAAAGAATCCATTGAGTAAGATAACAATGAGCAATCAATCAATGTATTATCGGTTGACCCCTTGAACAAAGTATGTTGTTTTGACATCGGCACTTCACCCCATGATATGAGTGTATTCCCTTTTCTCTAGTTGACCTACACATGTAAACACTTAATTTTGACATATCCACAGTACAAGATAACAGTGATTAATCAATCAACATATTTTCTGTTGATCCTTTGATGGCTAGGAATGATCCGTTGATTTACAAAAAAAAGTTCATTGATCTCTTGCTGGGCTGCCACGTGCATATATTACATAACGCACATTTCAAATCACTTCAAACCTGGCTTTAGATTGAATAATTACCCCAGACACAATAAATGCCAAATGGGAACCTTTGTCAGGTAATCTGAGTGGTGCTACCACTAATTATACCTGTAATAAATTCATTAACTACGCATCAAGTGAATGACGACAAATGCACAAGTGTAGGGTTATACCAGAAAATATGGATGGCAACATGGGAGTAGAAATCCTATTATCCACGCAATCCAAATTCCGAAAATGTTTTCACTGCAGGGATACTTTTTATTATTATTAAACTATAACCATTTCCAAATAACGACATTCTATGAGCTTCCGTCGCTCTTTTTGTCGGTTTGTTTTAGGCTGTAGAAATTAATTAACATGCGCCCTTTGTCGAAATCGCAATAGATCACGGGTAACCAATCAGTGTTAAAAAATGCATAAAACAAATATTGCCTCCAGATGCAGCTGTCCTTGCAGACGGTAGCTCAGTCTTTTGTCACGCTCAGTTGCGTTAACGAGCAGCCAGTGTCAGAAAGCTGAGAAGAAGCCAGAGATTAGTGCCCCTTTAAGGTGAGGTGTCGTTTGGCAATTGGTGCCGTTTTCGCTTGAGTGCTGTTTTGCTGAGGTGCCATTTTAGCTAAAACCCCTACGACACTATAAATGTCTTGGATTATCTGGAGTAAACCCGTGTGCGACATACGCTTGCAGTCGGAAAGCGCACGTAAAATCTCCAATATAAATCTGGAGTATCTGTTCTTATAGCGAAATTGTTCCTTCAATAGGACTACTCCCATGGAAGAAATCTTACCAGGAAATGATTTCCAAGATATATTTACACTGGCAATATTTGTTCACGACAGAACTAATTCCCGGTGGAACCGATCATTGCTAAAAACACCTGACGTGTGGTGGTAGGCCTATGGATCGGGGGCCACATACTACGGGGTCCGAAATGCTTTCTGGTACCTTCCAGGGCAGTGTTATTTCAAGAAACGTTGTTACAAGTTGTAACAACCACCAGCACATAATGAACAGAGACTGCTTAGTTTAAGAAATAAATGACATGGCCATGTCAGTTTACAATTTTATCCAGACGCACTTCCACAACGACGAGGCGACCTACAAGGCTGATTAGATCCACCTATTGCCAAATTGAATAACAATGTCACCAGAAGGAGTCTACAAATGTATATCCCTTCATTTCCTGATAAAAGATACTTACTTCACTCTTCACATATTCCAAAACTTGTTACATCTGAATGACTTGCCTGGAAACACAAAACAAATACAAAACAGATCGACGTTTGAAACTACCTCTTTTGACAGGAGAGCAATGTAGGGGAGATCACTCTCTGACATCTCCCGCATTCGAGGGTAACGTTGGACTTGCATGGAATATATAGTATATGCATCATAGTTGTTTCTACTCCAGTTGTATTGGGACCTGTTATTTTCAAAATATCTGTATTTATCTAGTTACATTCGTAAATAATATGAAATAGGTGAAGCCTAAAAGGCGAACACAGTTTTCCGTGACAGATTTTGGGTGACGGGTGGAGATCTAGCTTTAGCGCATAACAAATCTGGGTAATGGAATATTAAACTGTGAACTTTAATATATGGACATTTACAATTTTTATGAACAAAATGAATATGCAATTAATCCATTGTTTTTTCGCCTAATATACTGAAACTCAATGCTTCAAGTTGTTGGCCTTGTTATTTTCCTATTACACTTCCTCCTTGACGCACAGTTGTAGCAGATATACACCCACTCTCTGTAAACATGTGTGCAGCATTTCACTTTTCTTAGCAATATATTCACAATATTTATTATGCACTATTTGAAGTGACGGTTTCTTTACATCGTAACCAAAAGAACAATCTCATGGTGATTGTACCAAATGTACCAACTCAGAATATAGATCTACTTCTGTTCGCTTCAAGTTGTTCGATCCACACTGAGCATTATTGGAGCTACATGTCGAAGGCTTGTATATAACCGAGTATGTAGCAGATAAGAACGTGGTTGATATAGTAAGCAACTTCCAGAATAGGGTGTTTCATCACCCTGGAACAGCTAGGCCACAACCGTTGGATGGTTCAGACAAGTACTTCCCCTTCATTATTACCGCTCATTGTGCCGACAACCGACATCCAACTCAACTTCAGAGGACAGGAGGAACGCGTTGTCTAGAGGCTATAGGCATAATGACTTCTAGGCACGATGAGAGCTAGGACACCACAGAATCTGGGAACCTGTTACATGCGGATGAAATAGTGTGGTCTATGTACAATAGTGTGAAGTTTGAAGATAATGTACTGTTTTGATGTGTGCACTATTGTATCTGTGGTAGCTATTTCCATGCATGGCGTGTCGCCACTGACATTACATCACTGTTTCCGAATTTTATTAAAACATGGTGTCAAAGATAACAAGCCCTACGAAGTCACTTTCAAAATACGCACCACATGTCGGCTCCCCCCTTTAGCGGCTCTATATGGATTGTGTCGAACCCTTTATTTGCGTTTTTGTCATCATAAAGGATACTCAAATGGTGTTGACTAAATCACGTTTCGCGTAACCCGGTTATTAGATGCCGATTTACATCACTAATAGTTCGCTGTCAGTTGCATACATACTTCCCGAATTTGCATACATTTTAGAATCAAATGACAAATTCAACGAACGCTGGGCTCAGGAAACTGCTTGTTTGAAACTGTAAACAAAGCAAACTCCAAATTTTACTGAGCACCATTTTCTACATTTTTGAGAGATCTATTTATCTATTCGTAGTACATGTATTGCATATATGCATGGAAAGATTATCGTAGAAGAATTAGAGAGTTCAAATCAGAGTCATTATGTACAGTTATTTGGTAAATTCTTCAGAAATTGTAAACTTTCAGTGCCGCTACACCATGACTGGTGCAAAATCCCGCACAACGGCGACGGTATATTATCTGTACTTACCACCCAGCCAGGTCCTTGGTTACAATGTGAAACAGAAAAACACATAACAAGGCAGTCCACCAGTAAGATTCTTTTGGGATCACAGAAAACCAAAGCCATCGCCTTGTCCGCTGGTAGAACAAACTTGCCTTCTTCGGAGGAGGAGACGTTATAGATTCTTTAACTGTTTCGAGAAGTGTACTGAGTACAAGCAGCCTGTTAAGGATGTACTGTACACCTTTCGTAGTTAGGCTACCCGTGACATGGTATCAAAGCTTCAGTGTATTTAAGGTTCTACATTAGAAAACTCCCTAAACCTCCAGTGTAGTTGAAGCTTGTTATCGCCTGACACAGATGCCTCCACTCGGTTACATATGATAAGTGTACAACGTGCTCCCACACAATGAAACATGAATTGTTGAGCATAAGGGAGGTGGTGACAACTGAAGCGTAAAACGACTTCAATGATTTTTCCCATAACTGTAAACGGGGGATTGCGAAAGTTTCCATTTGTCACAAGAGTGTGATAACTATATGTAGTCGTCTAGTTTACACCGTATGTAATACCAAGCGCCAGGACAATCAAACCTGCTTAATTAATTATCATAAACTAACACTTAAAATATACACACAGAGTGAACCTTAATCATTATACAATTAGTGGCTATGCTTGTCGTAAGAAGCGACTAACAGGATCCGGTGGTCAGGCTCGCTAACTTGGTTGATGCATTTCATCGTATCCAAGTTATGTGGATCGATCACTGGATTGTCTGGTACAGACTCGATTATTTACAGACGGCCGGCATACAGTTGGAATATTGCTGTGTGCAGCGGTAAACAATAAACACACATTATTCAATTCGCTTGAGCGTTATACACGTTATATGTGTGTTGTCTGTGCCACAGAACTGAACATTCTAAGCATTATACTCCTTTGTTAAAACTGTTAGTCATTCAGCGTTTTGTTTCAGTGAGTGAATATGCATATGAAATTATCAGCTTGGTGGGAGTAATGCGCTTCATATTGTTATCAACTTTGTGGTAATACTGATTAAGGTGTCTCTCCATGTGTGTGTTTACCCAAGTTCTTATATCAGCTGTGACAACACCATTTATTCATCATAATACCACATGCAAGTACGAATACATGTAGAATTGTAAGAGACAAGAGACACAATTCAAGTTGATCATAAATCACATAACTTTATGTGTGTAAAAAGAGTATTTACGGACATTATTTCGGCAGGAGTAATTTAAAAACTGTGTTTTATATTCAATGAGCAATAGATAGAAAACGAATACAATTTGAATTAGTCAACCTTATCTAGCGTTGTTAACTCTAAGCTACGTATTAATACCTATACATACGCTCTTCCTGTTAAATACCTTCTTATATTTCTAAAACAACTTGAGTCGCCTCAAATCTGAAGACTGCATGCAGTTATGTACATGTTGCCTGGAATTGAAGAACTAGGCTTACTGTGAAATTTATTATAACATATTGACGATACACGGACGTAATTGTTTTGAATTAAATAATTCATATTTAAAAAATTAACCGGTTGTAGTAGATGTTAGTCTAGTCTAGTCGTTTACAATGGGAAATCACTATTATTTCATAACTGAGATCGTGTTCTGTTGACAATTCAAATCATATCTATATGCAAATCGGTTGTGCATCTTATTTATTCAACAAAGCTGTATGTGTTTCATCATCGGGTCAAGTACATCAATGTGTGACTTTTAATGTTGTTGGCACAGATCAGACTTTCAGCGACCAACCCCCACACCTGCATCACTAAAGTCATTTGGAGGAAGATAGGAAGACTTAGTGTTTATATGTAGTGACGATGTTTTCATGTCCAAATTCACATTTTATGGTCGATGCGCACGTAAAATCCCCATGAGCTGAGGACGTGGCTCTCTCACCACGGGGGGATCAGAAGCATGAAGTCTGGAATACATTGCCGGGTAAAAGAACTATACACTTGAAAATTAAATTTGATCCAAAAATAATAAACGTTATCAAAACGTCACTCGGCTTAAAACAGTCGCCTAAACACAACAAACTTAACGTCCAAAACACAGCTCTTATACCGATATCACATACCATCGAAATACCATTCCTTGTGTGTTTCATTTTAGCCACCATCAAACATGTGTGTATGCTTTCTTTTGCCTGACACTTTATGTTTTCAACAGGTTTTATTAAATGAATAATATGAATGATGGATTTATAATCAATTAATTGATTAATCAATTAATTAATTACGAAATGGCATTGTCAAAGTAATAATAAAACGCTTTCTCGTGTAATGTGTGATAGCTTTTTTTGTATCGCTACAATTAGTAAGTGTATGCTGAAGTATGGGAGTTACGACGGTCCCAGAGCTTAGAGTAGGATCCGTCTGTGGAACGGGACCCGTGATAGATGAGGATTGCAGCTGTGAAAAGCGTCACGTGCAGCTGCTGCTCCAGGCGAAGCTGTGTCCTGTCTAGCTGCCGAGCAGCTCCAACCAACAGGTTTTCATCAATACAAAACAAAAAGCAAACCCTTCACAACATAATCATATCACACTTTTGTTGATCAGAAAGCTTCACAATTCTAAGAGTGTTTAGGAATATCCGTGTTATTAAAGTGAAATACGGTCCAAACCAAAGTTTATCAGGAACAAATTAATGCAGCCGTGATATCCAGGAAATTACGGAAGTACACAGGTTGTCCGACATTGTTTACATCACACTGCTGTACATTCAGGGCCTTGAAGTAAGTGTGGACACCTTCTAGTTGTCTTCCTAGGCCCATTTCGACATCCAAAGCATTCGCCATCGTGATTGCTTAGACCAGGGTGTTCTGTATGGAGCCATCGTGATTGGTTAGACCAGGGTGTTCTTCATCCAGCCGTTGTGATTGGTTAGACCACGGTGTTCTGTATGGAGCCATCGTTTTTGCTTAGACCAGGGTGTTCTGTATGGCGCCATCGTGATTTATTAGACCAGGGTGTTCTGTATGGAGCCATCGTTTTTGCTTAGACCAGGGTGTTCTGTATGGCGCCATCGTGATTTATTAGACCAGGGTGTTCTGTATGGAGCCATCGTTTTTGCTTAGACCAGGGTGTTATGTATGGCGCCATCGTGATTTATTAGACCAGGGTGTTCTGTATGGCGCCATTGGGATTTATTAGACCAGGGTGTTCTGTATGGCGCCATCGTGATTTATTAGACCAGGGTGTTCTGTATGGCGCCATCGTGATTTATTAGACCAGGGTGTTCTGTATGGAGCCATCGTTTTTGCTTAGACCAGGGTGTTCTGTATGGCGCCATCGTGATTTATTAGACCAGGGTGTTCTGAATGGAGCCATCGTTTTTGCTTAGACCAGGGTGTTCTGTATGGCGCCATCGTGATTTATTAGACCAGGGTGTTCTGTATGGAGCCATCGTTTTTGCTTAGACCAGGGTGTTCTGTATGGCGCCATCGTGATTTATTAGACCAGGGTGTTCTGTATGGAGCCATCGTTTTTGCTTAGACCAGGGTGTTATGTATGGCGCCATCGTGATTTATTAGACCAGGGTGTTCTGTATGGAGCCATCGTTTTTGCTTAGACCAGGGTGTTATGTATGGCGCCATCGTGATTTATTAGACCAGGGTGTTCTGTATGGAGCCATCGTTTTTGCTTAGACCAGGGTGTTCTGTATGGCGCCATCGTGATTTATTAGACCAGGGTGTTCTGAATGGAGCCATCGTTTTTGCTTAGACCAGGGTGTTATGTATGGCGCCATCGTGATTTATTAGACCAGGGTGTTCTGTATGGCGCCATCGTGATTTATTAGACCAGGGTGTTCTGTATGGCGCCATCGTGATTTATTAGACCAGGGTGTTCTGTATGGAGCCATCGTTTTTGCTTAGACCAGGGTGTTCTGTATGGAGCCATCGTTTTTGCTTAGACCAGGGTGTTCTGTATGGCGCCATCGTTTTTGCTTAGACCAGGGTGTTCTGTATGGCGCCATCGTGATTTATTAGACCAGGGTGTTCTGTATGGCGCCATCGTGATTTATTAGACCAGGGTGTTCTGTATGGCGCCATCGTGATTTGTTACACCCAGGTGTTCTGTATGGCGCCATTGGGATTTATTAGACCAGGCTGTTCTGTATGGCGCCATCGTGATTTGTTACACCCAGGTGTTCTGTATGGAGCCATCGTGATTTATTAGACCAGGCTGTTCTGTATGGAGCCATCGTGATTTATTAGACCACGGTGTTCTGTATGGAGCCATCGTGATTTATTAGACCAGGGTGTTCTGTATGGCGCCGTCGTGATTTGTTACACCCAGGTGTTCTGTATGGAGCCATCGTGATTTGTTACACCCAGGTGTTCTGTATGGAGCCATCGTGATTTATTAGACCAGGCTGTTCTGTATGGAGCCATCGTGATTTATTAGACCAGGGTGTTCTGTATGGAGCCATCGTGATTTATTAGACCAGGGTGTTCTGTATGGCGCCATCGTGATTTTTTACACCCAGGTGTTCTGTATGGAGCAATCGTGATTTGTTACACCCAGGTGTTCTGTATGGCGCCATCGTGATTTGTTACACCCAGGTGTTCTGTATGGAGCAATCGTGATTTGTTACACCCAGGTGTTCTGTATGGCGCCATCGTGATTTGTTACACCCAGGTGTTCTGTATGGCGCCATCGTGATTTTTTACACCCAGGTGTTCTGTATGGCGCCATCGTGATTTGTTACACCCAGGTGTTCTGTATGGAGCAATCGTGATTTGTTACACCCAGGTGTTCTGTATGACGCCATCGTGATTTGTTACACCCAGGTGTTCTGTATGGAGCAATCGTGATTTGTTACACCCAGGTGTTCTGTATGGCGCCATCGTGATTTGTTACACCCAGGTGTTCTGTATGGAGCAATCGTGATTTGTTACACCCAGGTGTTCTGTATGGCGCCATCGTGATTTGTTACACCCAGGTGTTCTGTATGGCGCCATCGTGATTTGTTACACCCAGGTGTTCTGTATGGCGCCATCGTGATTTATTAGACCAGGGTGTTCTGTATGGAGCCATCGTGATTTATTAGACCAGGCTGTTCTGTATGGAGCCATCGTGATTTATTAGACCAGGCTGTTCTGTATGGAGCCATCGTGATTTGTTACACCCAGGTGTTCTGTATGGCGCCATCGTGATTTATTAGACCAGGGTGTTCTGTATGGAGCCATCGTGATTTGTTACACCCAGGTGTTCTGTATGGCGCCATCGTGATTTATTAGACCAGGGTGTTCTGTATGGAGCCATCGTGATTTATTAGACCAGGCTGTTCTGTATGGCGCCATCGTGATTTATTAGACCAGGGTGTTCTGTATGGAGCCATCGTGATTTATTAGACCAGGCTGTTCTGTATGGAGCCATCGTGATTTATTAGACCAGGCTGTTCTGTATGGAGCCATCGTGATTTGTTACACCCAGGTGTTCTGTATGGCGCCATCGTGATTTATTAGACCAGGGTGTTCTGTATGGAGCCATCGTGATTTGTTACACCCAGGTGTTCTGTATGGCGCCATCGTGATTTATTAGACCAGGGTGTTCTGTATGGCGCCATCGTGATTTATTAGACCAGGGTGTTCTGTATGGAGCCATCGTGATTTGTTACACCCAGGTGTTCTGTATGGCGCCATCGTGATTTATTAGACCAGGCTGTTCTGTATGGCGCCATCGTGATTTATTAGACCAGGCTGTTCTGTATGGAGCCATCGTGATTTGTTACACCCAGGTGTTCTGTATGACGCCATCGTGATTTGTTACACCCAGGTGTTCTGTATGGAGCCATCGTGATTTGTTACACCCAGGTGTTCTGTATGGAGCCATCGTGATTTGTTACACCCAGGTGTTCTGTATGGCGCCATCGTGATTTATTAGACCAGGGTGTTCTGTATGGCGCCATCGTGATTTATTAGACCAGGCTGTTCTGTATGGCGCCATCGTGATTTGTTACACCCAGGTGTTCTGTATGACGCCATCGTGATTTGTTACACCCAGGTGTTCTGTATGGAGCAATCGTGATTTGTTACACCCAGGTGTTCTGTATGGCGCCATCGTGATTTGTTACACCCAGGTGTTCTGTATGGCGCCATCGTGATTTATTAGACCAGGGTGTTCTGTATGGAGCCATCGTGATTTATTAGACCAGGCTGTTCTGTATGGAGCCATCGTGATTTATTAGACCAGGCTGTTCTGTATGGAGCCATCGTGATTTGTTACACCCAGGTGTTCTGTATGGAGCCATCGTGATTTATTAGACCAGGGTGTTCTGTATGGTGCCATCGTGATTTGTTACACCCAGGTGTTCTGTATGGAGCCATCGTGATTTGTTACACCCAGGTGTTCTGTATGGAGCCATCGTGATTTATTAGACCAGGCTGTTCTGTATGGCGCCATCGTGATTTGTTACACCCAGGTGTTCTGTATGGAGCCATCGTGATTTATTAGACCAGGCTGTTCTGTATGGAGCCATCGTGATTTATTAGACCAGGCTGTTCTGTATGGAGCCATCGTGATTTGTTACACCCAGGTGTTCTGTATGGAGCCATCGTGATTTATTAGACCAGGGTGTTCTGTATGGTGCCATCGTGATTTGTTACACCCAGGTGTTCTGTATGGAGCCATCGTGATTTATTAGACCAGGGTGTTCTGTATGGCGCCATCGTGATTTGTTACACCCAGGTGTTCTGTATGGCGCCATCGTGATTTGTTACACCCAGGTGTTCTGTATGGAGCAATCGTGATTTGTTACACCCAGGTGTTCTGTATGACGCCATCGTGATTTGTTACACCCAGGTGTTCTGTATGGAGCAATCGTGATTTGTTACACCCAGGTGTTCTGTATGGCGCCATCGTGATTTGTTATACCCAGGTGTTCTGTATGGCGCCATCGTGATTTATTAGACCAGGGTGTTCTGTATGGAGCCATCGTGATTTATTAGACCAGGCTGTTCTGTATGGAGCCATCGTGATTTGTTACACCCAGGTGTTCTGTATGGAGCCATCGTGATTTGTTACACCCAGGCGTGATTTGTTACACCCAGGTGTTCTGTATGGCGCCATCGTGATTTATTAGACCAGGGTGTTATGTATGGCGCCATCGTGATTTATTAGACCAGGCTGTTCTGTATGGAGCAATCGTGATTTATTACACCCAGGTGTTCTGTATGGCGCCATCGTGATTTATTAGACCAGGGTGTTCTGTATGGAGCCATCGTGATTTATTAGACCAGGGTGTTCTGTATGGCGCCATCGTGATTTATTAGACCAGGGTGTTCTGTATGGCGCCATCGTGATTTGTTACACCCAGGTGTTCTGTATGGAGCAATCGTGATTTGTTACACCCAGGGTGTTCTGTATGGAGCCATCGTGATTTATTAGACCAGGGTGTTCTGTATGGAGCCATCGTGATTTATTAGACCAGGTTGTTCTGTATGGCGCCATCGTGATTTATTAGACCAGGGTGTTCTGTATGGAGCAATCGTGATTTGTTACACCCAGGGTGTTCTGTATGGCGCCATCGTGATTTGTTATACCCAGGTGTTCTGTATGGAGCCATCGTGATTTATTAGACCAGGCTGTTCTGTATGGTGCCATCGTGATTTGTTACACCCAGGTGTTCTGTATGGAGCCATCGTGATTTGTTACACCCAGGTGTTCTGTATGGAGCAATCGTGATTTATTAGACCAGGCTGTTCTGTATGGAGCCATCGTGATTTGTTACACCCAGGTGTTCTGTATGGCGCCATCGTGATTTGTTACACCCAGGTGTTCTGTATGGCGCCATCGTGATTTATTAGACCAGGGTGTTCTGTATGGTGCCATCGTGATTTGTTACACCCAGGTGTTCTGTATGGAGCCATCGTGATTTATTAGACCAGGGTGTTCTGTATGGCGCCATCGTGATTTATTAGACCAGGGTGTTCTGTATGGCGCCGTCGTGATTTATTAGACCAGGGTGTTCTGTATGGAGCCATCGTGATTTATTAGACGAGGGTGTTCTGTATGGCGCCATCGTGATTTGTTACACCCAGGTGTTCTGTATGGAGCAATCGTGATTAGTTAGGCCAGGGCGTTCTGCATTGTCGTCATGATTTGCTGGACCGGGGTGTGCTGTAAGGAGAGGTCGTAATTATTAAACCAGGGCGTTCTTTATCCAGCCGTTGTGATTGGTTAGACGGGGTGTTCTGAATGGACCGATCGTGATTGGTTAGACAAGGGTGTTCTGTATCGAGCCATTGTGATTGGTTAGACAAGGGTGTTCTGTATGGAGTGATCGTGATTTGTTAGACAAGGGTGTTTTGTGTGGAGCGATCGTGATTTATTAGACCTCTCGATACAGAACATCAATCACGCCCTCTCGATTCGATATAGAACAGCGTGGTATAAAGGGGCATACACACGGTACAACTAGTTGTATACAATTGTTAAATGCAACATATTGCATCGTGTGAACAGGCAAGTCGATCCAACTTTTGACTTATGCAACATGTTGGACGTGAGTTATACGAAATAGGACATGCTCTATTTTCATGCGACAAGTTGTATGAACGCAGGCAATCAAAACGCGAATGAAAATCACGTGACATTTACACGTCAATTTGTAAACAAAAATGGCGACCCCGATTCACGTCGGTAACTTCTGCTTTTCGGTATCCTAAGTGTCACCACTCAATAAAAGACTTATGAAACGTAGATATGTAGAATAACACTGTAACAAATTATATATTTTGACGTTTGCATCGGTCTAAATCCCCAGGATAAACAGTTCATAGTGTTATTTGACAGGCTATGTGACCACACCGTACTGTAGACCAAGATGAGATTAGGTTCATAATACGTTTCTAAAACTTAAAATACATCATACACACAAATACACGTCACCGTTTTAAATTCTGTGGGAAAGTATCTATTATGTGATGCCATTAACAACTATTTTAGGCAAAGCATGTGTATCACAAACGGCATCTGAAAATAGTGTACAACGAAAATATTGCCATTTTCGCATTTTACAATTCAACGTTCTAAATGTGATTATTTTTTCAAATAACGTTAAGCTACACGAGAAGTTCAATTACAAAACCATTTCGTGTCTGCTTTTTGTCCAAACCCCAATCATCATTCCGAAAAGACTCAAATAACCCTATATTCGTTTTCGAAACAAAAACTCGGGACCGAACCTCCATGTTGGATAGCGTTGCGTTCTTTTCGCGTCAGGCGAGATGCCTGTCGCATCACATGTATTTCACACTCAGCTACGATACATACATCCGTGAATTAATTATACCATTAAGAATCAATTGACACATTGTCTAAGTCACTAATCTAAACAGTTCAAATGAAATCAACCGAAATATTCAAGTGTGAAACCAAACCCTGTGCTCTGGAACCTACCACTGGGCCTTCTCCTTTGAAAATGTAAACAAAGCAAACTCCTAGTTTTACTTAACATTTTCTACTATTCCGTCGTCAAATTGTTGCATACATTAGCTCAGATTAAACGAATATGCATGGGTCGTTGCAAGAATTGCGGAATTAATAATTAGAGTCTAGATATTTATTTTGAAAAGTCAACAGAAATCGTTCCACGTGACGCGATGATTGACGCAAAATCACGCACACTGACGGTATATTGGTCTGTCAAGGCGAGAATAGAAACATTTAAACAAATAGAACTTGTTGTAGAGGCGGGTCATGGTCTGTTGGGGTTGGTGGGTGTGGGGTCGTGGTGCTGTTGTAGTGATAAAGCCCAACATTCTGTAACCTTAAAGTATCTGGTTTCAACTGGCCAAAAGGCACTTTCGGGATTTTTATAGGTCATTCTTCTTTATTATAACACAAGTTGAAATATGTCTTCAGGGCATTTTGGATGACAATCGTTCAATGTCCCAGAAAAGGAACTGATGTGGGTATTAAAATAGATAGCTGTGTGGGAATTTTGTAGATACACATAAACAAAATATATACTAGAATGTATTGTCCTGAGCCAAAGCAGATGCTCACCACGGAGGCTTTTTCGTTAGCAAAACAGGAACTTGGACAACATTTAACACTCTTTGCTTTTCAAACCAGTCTTTAATTTTCTACCATGGGGTTAAAAATTCAATAATATACAAGTCCGTTAAATTGCAAAGTCAGAGGTTGGCCTACTGCCGCACGACCGCAATTCTCGCAAAGCGTTGATTTTTCAAAACTTTGTGTCTGAACATTAACTCGGCAACCGGGATTCCAGCGATAATGTAGTGAATCACAAGCTTTCTGTCAGAGATCTCGCGAGACCTGAGTTGTATACAACTCGCCCCCCTGTGAATACTGAGTTGTATACAACTTCAGTTCGTGCAACTTATTGCATATAACAAAAATGTATACAACTAGTTGTACCGTGTGAATGCCCCTTAACCGACCACGATGGTTCCATACAGAACTCCCTCGTCTAACCAATCAAAATGGCCCCAAAGAGAACACCTTGGTCACAGTATCACGTGACAGTAAATATGTCTCGAACCCGGATAATAAACACATTTTGTTGAGGAGAAACTGGTTACAAACAAAGTATGTATAATCTAATGATCTGTTTTGCTGCTTATACTTTTTTATTGTTTCTCCTTTCGTTTCTGGTGAATAAGATATGTGCTCTTAAATATATTTGATACAGACTATATATTCTTGGGAAAGCGTGTTGCTGAAAGTAAAACTATTTTGCAGATACTGTCGATTAATTTATGTATCAAACAGAGTTAGTAATGCACCCACTAAACATGCGCCTTAACACAATGTAGAAACATTCGCTAGTTGACATGTGTCTGTATGCTCCGAATACAGTCTAAGGTAGAAAAAAAATAATCTTGGAACAATATTATATTCATACGGTGCAGTACACATGGGATTATTTATTTTCCAAAACGGGAAAAATTAAACAGCAATGGAATGTTGCTCTTGTACGCAGACAAAATATTTATTGCAAACATTAGCGCGCTTGACTTTACTCATAACGAAATGTTTAGTTGATAATTGTGCTGTCCCGCAAGTGTTTACAGATTTCGACTTGGCTTTGTCGATTTAGTAAATTTAAAAGTTTTCGGCAATTAAGCAGGTGTAACACACGTGGCACAAGCCACAGTCACGTGGCGTTAATTCCGAGAGCATATGCGACAGAGAATGGGCGGGGCGAAGTGTCACAGGCTTTTAGTGATTTAAGTCACGCCCGATTGTAATCGTGAGATGTTATCTTGGATGGTGGCGAGATTTCTCTCTGTGACATGAAGATGAGGCTATAAGACCGGTTCATACTCGGTAATGTCTCTCGATCAATTCATAACGGGATTAATTTTCTAATTTGTCTGCCCTCAAGTGTCATCAGCAGACGACAATTGGTTGAGCGCCACCTGGTGTCAAATCGTATTTACAATTTGGAGAAACGTGTTTCATTTGTCACAGTAATTTTCTAGATTTTAATTATTTTTGTGTATCATGTAATTTCACATTGGTGATAAATGGGCGAATGGAAGGGAACGTTGACGTTGGGACGGAGGAGAGAATTTAATTACCTTGTCAGGTTCATGTATGGCAGGGGTTCTGATTAGAATTTATACAGCCGTAGATAGACGCACATCTCAATTTTGTTTGTACTTTCGTCCTTCGAGTGATAGATATATACTGTTTCAACGAATCGAATGTTCACTTAGGACAAAAAATGTCATTTGCAAGCACATTCAGTTCAGTGAGTTTTATTGATCAAAATGGAAATACATGTATAGGAAGCTAACTGTCCCAACTGTCTGTTATAAAAGACACAGGCGGATCGAGAGGGGGACGGAGGTTCTGCTCCCCCACTTACATAAGTCCCAAAACCAATAGTAGTTTGTTGTTGGCAGTAATATTATCTGAGAGAGGATTTTGCTACAAGACCCCCCTTTTAACATTGCTGGATCTGCCATTGAACGTGTGTAATGACTATATAGGTGGAGCTTAACGAGGCCAGACAAACAAGTGGTTGATATTATGAGCAACGTCCCACGCCGTCAGGGTAGACAACCATCCCCCCCCCCCTCCCCTCCCCCCCCCCCCCCCCCCCCCCCCACAGTGCACACATTCATTGTGTGAAAGCGGAATTACGTTTATTTCTATACAGTGCTACATAAGAATGTGCAGGAACTACTGCCTGTCTCCATCATTACTGCCCAAGTAGCTTAAAATGCATGTTTAGTAAACAGACAGTTTAGTTTCTTTTACTACCTGCCATAATCATCATCAGGTGTAGTGTTTGTCTCAACCATGACGTGATAATGTAAACGAGTAGCCGCGCCCCTCATGGTTTATTCTCCCTGCGGTGTTTTATTTCGCGATAAACAACAACCACGAGCGGTTAATTTCTTATATGAGATATAAGTTTGGTATTCACACAATTTTCACGTCGATTATCTGCAACTTTTCTGCCAATACCGATTGTTATATCTCTCCAGGTTTTTGGTGCGATCGTTCGGCCACTTCGTTCATCTGCGCTGTCGAGCTACATTTATGGGGAACAACTCACTTGACACTTCCCTCTCAAAAACAACGTCGTCCAATTTGCGACGTCATCAAGTAGCGAACGCACGTTCGAATCTCCAGAAATGACGTCATGATAGAACAATGTTTTATCGTGAAATAAACCACGCTTCGTGCTTCATTGTTCTTTGCGATTTATCGCGTAGCTATCTTATATTATATCTTATTTTGTAAATATATTGAATACAGTCCCTGTACTTTTCTCTCTTGATGTATGTCTTATAATGTTAATGAATTGAATAAATACAGCCCCTGCATAAAACAATAAAACACGTTATACTTCCATCTGTTGATGCAATATGTCTTATTATTATGTTAATGTATTGAATGCAGCCCCTGTTGATGAGTTCGCGAGGAGTCCAGAACAACATTACTATTCCAAGATATTAATATTTATTATAAACAAAATATTACGAAATAACAGATAAAGCAAAGACCACGTATTTCTGACCGTACCAAGACGTTCTTATCTCAAAAAAGTAAACAAACATGTTTGATGGAATAAACGTGCAGTTGTTATGTACTT